>NC_059080.1:56868572-57171602 GCF_020497125.1 Mauremys mutica | reverse complement strand
GTGATCCACAAGCGCCTGGAGAACCATAGAGAAATACCCTTCCGATTAACGTACTCTGATGCCAGGTGGGGGGGGGCCAGAATAGGAATATGCGTCCCATCTATCGCCCCTCCACAGTTAGGGAAACCCATGTGTGCAAAGCCATTCCACAATGTCCTGCACGCTCCCCAGAGTCACGGTCTTTCTTAGCAGGATGCGATTAATTGCCTTGCAAACTTGCATCAAAACGATTCCCACGGTCGACTTTCCCACACCAAACTGGTTCCCGACCGACACCGGTAGCTGTCTGGAGTTGCCAGCTTCCAGATTGCAATAGCCACTCGCTTTTCCACCGTCAGGGCAGCTCTCAATCTTGTGTCCTTGCGCCGCAGAGTGGGGGCGAGCTCAGCACACAGTCCCATGAAAGTGGCTTTTCTCATACGAAAGTTCTGCAGCCACTGCTCGTCATCCCCAGACTTCCATGACGATGTGATCCCACCACTCAGTGGCTTGTTTCCCGAGCCCAAAAGCGGCGTTCAACGGTGCTGAGCATTTCCGTAAATGCCGCAAGCACTTTAGTGTCACACGCGGCAGGCAAATCCATATTGATATCATCGTCGGAATCCTCACTGTCACTTTGGAGCTGAAGGAATAGCTGGACTGCCAAACGTGTTGTGCTGGTGACACTCATCAGCAGAGTCCTCAGCAGATCGGGCTCCATTTGCCACAGAAATCGCGATTCACACAGAGAGTAACAGAAAGACACTCACAATGGCGCCAAACGCTGCTGGAAAGAGTGAATGCTGGGATGTGAAGCGATGCACCACGGGGCGCTGGCAAACAGGAAGCGGAATGACCCGCACACTTCCTTCCCCTTCCCACAATACTCAGCGCCAAAACGGCGCCAAAACGGGACGAGGTGCTCTGTGGGATAGCTGCCCACAATGCACCTCTCAATACAGCGCTGGAAAGTGCTGCAAGTGTGGCCACACTGCAGCGCTGGTAGCTGTCAGTGTGGCCACACTCCAGCGCTGGCCCTTCCACAGCTGCATGACCAGCGCTGTAACTCCCAGCGCTGCAACTTGTAAGTGTAGCCAAGCCCTGAGTGTTAAAGACAGGAACATTTCTGTAAGTTGCTTTCAGTTAAGCCTACAGCTGTTAGGGGACGTGGTTCAGACCCTGGGTCTGGGTTTGCAGCAGACTAGTGGGTCTGGCTCAAACCAAGCAGGGCACAGAAGTCCTAAGCTGCCAGGGCAGGAAAGCAGAGGCAGTAGTAGTCTTGGCACATAAGCTGGCAGCCCCAAGGGGGTTTCTGTGATCCAACCCGTCACAACATCATCCTCTGGCAAGGAGTTGCACAGGTTGACACTGAGTTCTGTGAAAAAAAGAGAAAATCAACTGATGTGTCAAGAGTAAATCAACGGATGTGTTCCTGAAATATCAAAGCAAACTGCATACTTACCAGAGGTTCCTTACCCTGCATCATGCTCATCTCTGCTGGACTGCAGGGACTAGCTCGACTGCTCTGGAGTCTAAAACACGTCCTGACTTGCTGCGTCACTGGATCTCCCCAATCGCCTGTCTCCCATACTCCTCCTCCTCACTGTTCACTCCAGGGGCCTGTGTCTTTGACTCCTCTGAAATATCCACAGGGCTTTTTTTGGGAGGGGGGTGGAGGGAAGGGACTCTCTGCTGAGGATGGCATACAGCTCTTTGTAAAAGCAGCATGTCTGTGGCTCCGCACCACATCTGTGGCTCCGCACCACAGTGACTGTTAACCTCCCTTGTCTTCTGGTACGTATGCCACAGTTCCTTGGCTTTTTAAGCAGCACTGCTGTGGGTCCCTCTTGTTCTCCCCCTCATTCCCCAAACAGTCTACTCATAGATATCTACGTTTTTATGGCTAGATCGGAGCTGTGCTTGCCTCTTCTCTACAGTCCAGGAGATCCACCTCCTCCTGTATACTTGAGGTGGGAGCAAGTCTGCCGGAAATGGAATTTCAAAACTTTGCAGGGCTTTAGAGGGGAGGGGCCCTTGGCAGTGGAGTTCAAAATGGTGACCACAGCAGGACATTGTGGGACACCTCCTGGAGGCCACTAAAGTCAATGTAAGTAATGCTGTGTCTACACTGACACTATGTCAACCTAACTATGTTGACCTAAGTACTACGCCTCTCGCAGAGGTGGAGTTATTAAGCTGATGTAGTGGGCGAGTTTACATTGGCAGGAGTGACATTTTAGTGTAGATGCTTACAAAATTTGGTCACCATAAGCTGCCTTACATTGATCTAACTCTGTAGTGTAGACCAGGCCTTAGACTAACCACGGAGATTCATAGAAAGAGCAACAGACACAGAAAGTCAAAAGGCCAGCAGCAGTTAAACTAATCCAAATGCAACATCCTTCCACTAGCCAATGGTCACACCCTTGAAACCAACTCCAGAAAGCCCTGGGGGAAGCCCAAACTACTCAGAAAACAATACCAACAAAACAATGAAAGACAGGATATGCAGAGAGATATAATTGAAGAGCCATGATTTAGCATCACTGAGCAAAGCACAGTTTGTATATTTGAGGCTAACTGATTACTACTGTTTGGAAAATCAACTTGAAATTTACCCTGCTAATGCAAGTAAATTAGCTCTTGAAAGGTGAAGAATGCAATTTGGAATTCTTCCACTGTTATGAAAGTGATAATGTATTTATGTGAACTCATTATAACAAAAGGAATCCAGAGAGAGAAAAGAGGATAAGAGGTGAGCCACAGGAATCCAAAGCCAGACTGTATATTGGGGTAGCGGGTCAGTTGGTCCAGCAACAAAAGCCAAGCCTTTCACTGTGGGCAGTGGGTGACGAAGTGGGTATTCACCCACGAAAGCTTATGCTCCAATATGTCTGTTAGTCTATAAGGTGCCACTGCACTCTTTGTTGCTTTTTCCAGATCCAGACTAACACGGCTACCCCTCTGATACTTGACTGTGGGAGGGGTTTTCTCCAGGCCTTTATTCTTACCTTAGTGTGAATAACAGTTATTTAAAACAAAAGTATGTTACAGGATTTTATACTAACTGAAAAACCCATCTCAGGCTGCTGATGGAAGCAGCAGCCAGTAAGTCCCTCGGCCCATGCCGCTTCCTGCAGCTCCCATTGGCCCAGAGCAGCAATCCGCGGCCAGTGGGAGTTGCGATCGGTCAGACCTGCGGACATTGCAGGTAAACACACAGACCCGGCCCGCCATGGGCTTTCCCTACACAAGCGGTGACCCCTGTTTGAGAAACCCTGGAATAGATTAACAGCCAGGAAATATGGGAAATGTTGCATCTGTACAGGAAAGGAAACCTTACATGCCAACACATCAGTCACTCAGCTCCCTCATAAGACAAGCCCAGTCAGAGAGCTTCCAGCAAAGCCCTTAAAATAGATGAATACTTTGGTCAGCCTCTTACAACAGAGAGAATGAAAAGCACATCACCACAGCCTGACACAGAATGAGTTAGTAGTTGAACAACTCCTTGTAGCACTATTGCTTAAGCCCTTTTATGCCTTCCACAGGCTTCAAGCATCTTTCCAAAACACATTTATCAGAGGATAGATGTACATAAAGTTCAGATCAACCCAGCAGGTATAGCAAAGCTGAAAGATAAGAGCTCAAATCCATGTAGAGACATGTCTAAAGAAAGACACCAGCTTAAATGTTATCTGAACACTAGTGTACAGAAGAGAGATTTAAAAGGGTCCTAATCCTTTAATGTGAGCTATGTAGACTTAGCTCAAACATGAGATATATTGTATCTTCGACCATCCTACACTATACATATAACATGCTAATATATTCCTTATGTTATCAGGCTGCAAGAACTCTATTACCTCTACAACACTGCAGCACAGCAACAAAATGCATTCTCTCTCATGAAAACTTCAGCTCTGGAACATGACTATCAAAGCATCTAGGAACCTCCAATACTAACACACAATTGCACTGCCTCTATTATACTGCAATTACCTTAGTTCTCCTACAGCACCAAATCTGGAAAGCTAAAACATGATTGCATTACTAGGGATTTAAAAAATGCACTCATCAGAGGCGAGTCAAATTATTACCCAAGAACACTTTTTTCCACCAGACCTGCCTGTCACTCCTCTCATTCTGCCTGCTTTTAGAATGAGTAGTGCATTGATCCAGGAACATTCCATGCTCCCTCTGATACAGGAATAATGAACACACAAGCGGAAAGCACATCCAGGAACAGAGCAGGGTTCTTAATCTCAAAGTCACAACCATCCAGCCCTTCCCCTTCTGCTAAATGAGAGAGGCGTGGGCGGGGCTGTCTTGGCCAAGTGGAAAGAAAGGGTCAGTGGGCAAGTCCTGGTATGGTGACGGGAAAAAGTTGAAAACTACTAGAATAGAGGAAAGACAAAAGAGTCATAACCCAAGGAGGGAGGGAGACTGGAGTTCTGATTCCCCTCTGCAGCCTTCTTCATAGCTGATAGATTATGGTCCAATTCCTGCTCATTTTACTCCACACAGTAGTCCTATTGACTGCAATGGGACTACATCCAGGAGTAAGGTGTAATTCAGTCATGTAATTAGTACTGAAAAGATCTTTTAAATTTTTGATCTCTGTTATTTTGTAACAACTGATTTTATCAAATGCTATTCAGTATTTATGCATCAGACAACTTGTGCTTTTAAGTCCATTTTTTCTCATTTACTTTCAAGTTTCCTTTAAAAATTTTTTTTAAATTTTCCACTGTTTGTAATGCCCTTTCAGAATGCTCAAAATACTTTTGATCATCTCAAAACACCTTGATCTCTGCAACAGCAGCTTCAAGGGAAATCGACATAGCTCTGGGAACAATGATTTATTAACTTGCACCCACAGTACCAGCAGAACAGAACGCTGGTTTAGCCAGGGACTCCAAAATATTGATCACTGAGATATTTTTTAAAATAAGACCTGTAGATCTCAAAAAAGCAGAATGCAGATGGACCTTCCTCATGAGATAGCAATTTTAAAAGCTATGGACTCTTCCCAGCCACCCAAACTCCATTCCTGCACAGTCTTCCTAAGAAACAGCGAGTGAACAATATGAGAGAAAGGTAGCCTGTGATCAGGGCACTACATTTAGACTTGAGAGACTGGAGTTCACTTCCTAGCTCTGCCACCTACATCCGACATGATGTTGGGCAAGTCCCTTATGCCTTAGTTTCTCATCTGTAAAATAGGAATAATAATTCCCTGCCCCACAAGGCTGTTGTGAGGATAAACGTATAAAGACTGTGTGCTCATATACTACCATGAGAGAGAGATAAGAGAGCTTTTTGTTTGGTTTGGTTTTTAAGCCAACTGGTTTCAGATGCAGTTCATTAAGTTTCACCAGTGAAACTGCAGGGAGACAAAACTGATTCCATCTGAAACCAATGGGTTAATCAATTATTATAATTAGTCGTTAGGGCATACAAACAAGCTGAAGTCCTCAGGGTTTTTTTCACACCCCTGAACAACAAAAGTTTTGGCGCAGAAAGTGGCAGTGTAGAGACAGCCTAGGATTATTTTATTTCTTACTGGCACTACTAAAGGTTTCAGTGAACCAGTGTTAGCAATGACTAGTGTAGACAAGGCTCCTGCTTCTAGACCTATTTTTTATTTCCAGCAGCTGCAGGAGAGAAAGACAGCATTGATTCTCTCACCAATTTACTACATTTGAAAACAGGTCACCAGCCTTCCATAAGGCCTGAGCACAGAAGGCATTGAAGTACACCCCACTGGCTGACACCCTGAGAACCGAGGGCTATGAGGTCCAGATACGCCCTGACTGTGGGAGCCCTGGGTTCATGGGACTCCCACAGCGAGCCGGTACTGAGAGTGTGCGGAGTCGGTCAACACTACACCCAGCTCATGAGACAGCTCATGGTGTCCGACACCATCAGGTGGTCCAGAGACATCTATACGGAACACATCACGGGACACCGTCAATACCAGGTTGAGTAATCAAGATCGCCAATCAGGGAAATAACCCACTTCCTTCCCTGACAAACCAAGGGATGCATTCCACCCATGTACTTATTTGCTACACTGATACTGACTTGGACTCTTAATACATTTCATGGGTGGCGTACCTAAGCCCACTTATCCACTGACGCTTTAAAAACTCCCGCACCCCAATCTGGGTCTATGCTGGTTATGTGATATGTATGTATCTTGTGATCCTTGTAAGCGATACCTGTAATCCCTCATAACTCAAGCCTGACCCCAGATGTACAGTACTTTCCCTCTTAACTTGTGTATATTTAATTTTACACATTAACTTTAATAAAAATTTTAAATCTGTGCTTATACCCTTTGGAGTGGCTTTCTCTCACGGCCTCTAGCTAGTATGTGTCTATTTCAAGCCTGGCATTTGAGGCTAAAAATCACAACCAACACCCCATTAAATTAACCAACAACACTTGCTATGGCTATGGGTGTATATTTCAGTCAAGAGCACTTAATCATCAGGCAGGTTTGGAAATAGTTGTAATGAAAGTTTACACACTTATAAGTCAGAAGTCCTTTTTAATCTGAAGAAAGGGGAAAAAGATCTTGCAGATGGCAGCAGTACAGGAAACAAAACATAACTCTGAAATATTTGAGATTTACTGTAATGAACAAGTAAATGCAGAGGAACTGACTGGCAGGCTTAGTTGTAAAAGCTTCACACTTGCAATGTTATGGTGAAGAGGCCCCCTACCGGCCACAGCCCAGTAAATTCCTCACATGATTTAGCTGTACAATCAACTGTAGGAACAGCCTTGAGGCAACTGCAGCTAAAGGTGTGGTTAGCAGAGATATACATCCTCAGGGTGCATTGGAATCGTTCATCTGTCATTTTGAACTCCTGAACCGTATGGTAGCCTGCCCTATGTTATTCAATAACTAAAAATACCCAGTGGAAAATTAAGTCTCTCTCTGTAAAAAGAAATAGCTCCTTATCTTCAGCCTGCTTGACTTTTTCATAAATCTAACCACAACTGTGACTCCTCACACACCAGTCTTGTCTGGCTTTTCTCCGCCTTCCTTGGGACAGCCTGACATAGCATGTAGAAGAGACGTGGATGAAGCAGAAATGATGAAATAAAATGAGGGAAAGCAGCAGAATGAAGCAATCCTTAATGCTGTAATATTCAGGGTTGCTTGGAGAACTTGACATTGTTTAGCAGCTAAAGGTCTTCTGCAGATTAAAATAAGGGAGGCTTAATGGCTATAGACAATTTCTGTTTATAATCCTTGTTCTTAACATGTTTATTTTCACGTCGTGCAAGTAGCTGGTTTAGGCTTTTTCCAGCCACACTGACGTAGGAAATGATGTAAAATACAGCTAGTGATTAAGCAGGGATGTCGGGAAGAGTTGTTTTATTTGAACTGCCGCAAATCTAAGGCACCTATAAGCTTGGTATTCCTAGTGTCCTGCAGTTAGGGAGAGGAAGGTTCCCATTCCAGTACTGTAAAAGGATTTGTCCTTGGTTTTATTACTTGCCACAATGCAGATACTAAAGTCATATCCACTAGTGTGACTGCTGCATCCTTCCTCCCTGTCCACAGGGGATTCCGGCTGCAGGCACTATTAAGAGAACACAGGGCTCATCCGGCTTTCTGTGGGAAGAATTTCTAACATCCAACCCTTCAGGTGTAGTAGAGGATACAGAAAGTCCTTGATATTTAAAACAGACTAACAGCTGAAATCTAACTATCTGTTTGCAGAGCATGGCTGGGATCTGCTCAGAATGCTCAGGGTTCTGCTGTTTGGTAGACTTCCTCCTGTATTGTCACAGCTAAAGAACCATCTCCCCCACACTGGGAAGAGCACCGTTGGTCTCAATAGTTTTAAATCAAGAAGTGACACAGGGTCTCCAGCACCAGACTCCAGCATATGTGCTGAAATGATGATTAAATAGCCCTCAAAATGACTATCTTTCACTGGAAGAGGAGAAGCTCAGAACTGGGACCAGTGTAATGATCTTGAGCAGAATGATGAGAACTCCCACATGTGAGAAGAGGGCAACAATGTCAGGGGCAGAGTCATCACCAGAACTGGGTGTACATAAAGACTATTTATAGGATGGCTCTGACAAGATACATCTGCTCTCCAACCCCCATGAAAAAAAACCCTGCACCACAAAATAAGCCTTCAGCATCCCAGTCAGCACTGTGCTCACCCTCTGGAGATAACAGCAGGGGTGAAAGGATGTTTGACCTGTTATTTCTAGGCAGTAAAACAATATGTAAAACCCCAAGGAACATAGAGGACTTCACAAAGCTATAGAGAGAAGCCAAAGAGCTGCAACACACGAATTAGCACTCCTCTAGGACTGTTCTTATCCCTGACACAAGGGGGCCTCCATGTCTTCTACCTTGGGGTGGCACCATAGCAGGGGTGCAATGAGAGTTCCTCTAAAGTGGGCAAAATGCTGCCACTGAGACTGACAGCCTAGCACCCTCACAACCAGGGGCGGCTCTAGCCATTTCGCCGCCCCAAGCACGGCGCGGGGGGCGCTCTGCAGGTCGCCAGTCCCGCGGCTCCGGTGGACCTCCCGCAGACATGAGGGCAGCAGGTGGCTCCGGTGGACCTCCTGCAGACGTGCCTGCGGAGGGTCCGCTGGTCCTGCGGCTCCGGTGGATCTCCCACAGGTGAGCCTGCGGATGCTCCACCGGAGCCGCGGGACCAGCGGACCCTCCGCAGACACGCCTGCGGGAGGTCCACCGGAGCCGCCTGCTGCCCTCCTGGCGACCGGCAGAGCGCCCCCCGCGGCATGCCACCCCAAGCACACGCTTGGCGTGCTGGGGCCTGAAGCCGCCCCTGCTCACAACCACCACCAGGAGATGAGGGAATGCAGCCTGACTACGGACAGGATGGGGGTTGAGCCTGATCAAGGAAATATAACGAGGAGGAGGACTGAAAGAAGGAGAAGCACAGTCTAAGGGGGCAGCGGGGGCTGGAGTGGAGGGATGGGGGGGACACAGTCTGACCGGGAGCAGATGGGGGTTGGAGGGGTACAGTCTGACCGGAAGGGGGACACAGTCTGACGGGGCATATGAGAAATGAAGGGCACAGTCTGGCTAGGGAACATGGATGTGGAGGTGACAGGGTCTGTCTGGAACCATAAGTATGGGGAGTGCAGGGCATAGTCTGACAAGGGTTATGAGAGTGGTGGTGGGGAACAGTCTGATGGGGACACAGTCTGACATGGGGTTGTACGAGTCAGGGCACAGTCTGATGGGATGAGGGTCAAAATCTAATGGGGGGCACAGTCTGACTGGCAGGTATGGGGGTGAGGAGCACTGTCTGACTGGGGGCATGGGAGTGGGGGGCACAGTCTGACATGCGGTTGTCGAAGTTGGGGCACAGTCTGACTGGTAGATATGGGGGGGCACAGTCTGACCCAGGGGGATGAGGGCCACGGGGACCAGTCTGGTGGGGGGGCCCAGCCTGGCTCGCGGAGCCGGGGCAGTGCCGAGGGCTGGCTCCGGGCGCTGGGCTCTCGGACCAGAGCCGGCCCAGCGCGGCGGCAGCCCGAGGCCCGACCCGCGAGCCCCCCGCCCCCCGGCCGCGCCGCACGCACCTTCTGGCGGATCTGGCCGGACGTGGAGACCTTGCGGATGAGCTTGTGCGGGGAGCCCGGCTCCTGCTCCGGCTCGCTGTCCGACGACTCCTCCGCCGTGGCGGCGGCAGCAGCGACCCCGGCCTGGGGCCGCGAGGCGCCCGCCGCCGCCATGCTGCAGGCTGAGGCGCGGAGCCGCCCAGCGCCCCCTAGCGGCCGGCGAGAGGGTCTCTGTGACGCGCCCCCTGGCGTGCAGAGGCGGAGCCGCAAGGTCCAGCCGGGAGACACCCTCCGCCCCCGCCAACATCCCGGGCTGCGAGAAGGGCGCAGGCCCAGCGCGTGTGCTCACCTCGGGTAAGGTTCTGGGGTGGCCCTGGTCTGTCTCCTGAGGGCTCAACGCCCCCGCCCCCCACTGTGTGTGTGGGGGCATCAGCACTGACCCCCTGCCCCACACATTGGCTGGGGGGAGTCTGGCCACCCCCAGGAGCTCTCACCCCCAGCCCCTCTGTCCAGCCTCCCCACTGGCCCCCAGCTCTCTCCCTTCAGCCCCCCCTTGCCCATCTCAGTTCAGTCCTCCCATTCGCCGCCAGCTCCCTCTGTTCAGCCCTCCCCCCACAGCTCTGACCTTCATCTCTACTGCTGAGACAGGCACACCACTACCCACGTGACGGACCATCCTCGATGACTTCCCCAACACCAGCCCGGACAGTACTGATGCACAGTGGCATTCAAATCCCAGTTCTCTAGTCAAAACCGGCGCCGTACTGGCCTGAGGCACTTTCACTATGACTGTGGACAATACAATGTCCCATGTTCCCCCAGTGCTGAAGATTTTTGACCCTTTCACTGCATTCCCAACCTCCATCACACAGAAGACCATCCCCTGGGGCCTCCTTGATGGACTGTAGAGAGATGAGAGCTTCTCCACAACTATGAGCATAGAGACCCAGAAATTGGAAACGCCCTCCTGGCATCACTGTGCACTGGTATTGGCAAGAAGATGCCAGACTCAACTTGTGGATGGGCAGCTGAATTAGACCATGCAAATCATCATGGGAACTTTAAAATCAACACCTCTACCGTGGCTTTCTATATTAGCAAACATCAAACCTCCAGTTATCCATCGAGATGTAGCCACAGCATGATAATGTAAATGGTTCGAAGACTACCCAGCACTTCCCATCTGGCAGGCTATGGCTAACATATGCCAAAAATGCCTGAAATTGCAAAAACGACCATGGACCATACGTGACCACCTCATGTCTCTGGATCTGACCAGGGAATGGCAAAGTGTCTGGAGCTCACCTACCATTCCAAATAAGCACATTATTATTGAGCCAACAAGGCGCTGGCTTAGTTTTGATGTGCCACGCTGACTTTGGACCACACTGAAGCACATCCAACAAAGTATGGAAGATGCTGCTACTTTATGCACAAGTGGAACATCAAAGACTCCCCTTCATGCGACTGTGGTGTGAACATCCAAACCATCAAACACGTTATAACACAGTGCCCCAAATATGGATTCAAAGGTGAACTGGACGATATCCACAGTGTCAAAGAGGAGGCCTTGAAATGGCTCATGGACCTATAACTGCAGCTATAGAATGTTGCTCTGCAGATGCCATATGCATGCAAAAGAGAGAGGCCGTCCTCATTCAACAGTTTGTCCTACATCGTCCCCCAGTTCCCTTGATTCATCCCCCCAGCCTCCCCTCTGCTCCTCCTGAGGCTCTTCACCCACCTCCCCAGGCCTGGGGGGCTGCAGCAGGGTCCCTCGCCCCCCTTGGCTCCTACCCAGCCCAGGTGTTGCAGTGGGAGGAGCAGAGGAGATGACCTGTGGCTCACAGGAGGGGAGGTGGGAGAAGGGGGCAGCCCCACATCAAGCTACAGGACTCTCTCTCTCCTTCCTCCCCCCACTCCTGTGCAGGTTCATGGGGAGAGGGAGTAGAGCTCAGTCTGGCCTCTGCTACAGCTCTGATTGGCTGCTCTTCCCCAGGAGACAAGGCAGGGGGGCAGACAGCCAATCAGGGGGCTCCCCTTCCCCCCCACAGGGCTGAAGTCCAGAAAAGGGCTGAAGCTGCTCAGGAGGTGCGATGGGGTGGGTGAAATCCCCTGATGCAGGAAAAAGAAATCAGGAGAGTTGGTAAGAGGGTCAGTCTGCTCCCTCCGTCTCTGCAGCACCAGTCCTGGGGAGGTGCAGAGGGGGATGAGGAGCCCTGGAGCTGCAAACCCCTCCCCTAGCCTGCAAAGGGAAGAGGAGACTCTGCGGGGCCCAGAATCACCAAACTCTTTACATTTGGGAAAGTGGGCAAAACTAACAGTCAGACACACACTGGGGTGGGCAGGGGAAGGTCAGAAAATCAAACCAGATCAAAAAGAACAGTATCTTTTAAAACCCTCATGTTGGGGGTCTAATTAATAGTTTTTGAACTTCTGGAGTCCACAACCCTGGTATCTATCTATTGCCAGCCGTAAGTATTTAAAAATCATGAGTCAGGTCTAAAATACAATGATTGGCTTAAAGCTCATGAGATTTTTAAAAAAATATGGGTTTTTTATTAGCTTTCTGGTTTTCAAGCTTTTCTCTATAAGCATGGGGGCTAGAATATTTTTTTTTAATGAAAGATTTTTACCTACTCAGAGGATTCTAGTAACTGAGGTGCTACAAAAATCCCCAAATAGTGTGCAACTTACACTAAAATCACATAAGTTGGAAACACTACACAATAGAAAGTGGAACCAGGTTTAGGCACTTTTTAGAGAACTGTACCTTTTAGACAAAGGATAGATATAAGGCAAAGACCAGTGAGGTCCCATCAGTGGTTTAGAATGACAGAACAGAAAGATGAATGAAGCTGTGAAGCAGGTAGAAAGCCTTCATTTGGCCCCACAGTTGCCATTGTGCTGACAGATGGGAATCGAAGAAGAAAAAGGCAGGTTGGCTGATGCAGCAAGAACTTGCCTTGAGATCTGTTGCTTCCAGAGCTGATCAGGTTGGCAGTGTTGTGACTCACTAACCCAATAAACAGCATATTCTCCCACTATAATACACGTTTCTGCTTCTGCATTTCTCACCCTCCCTACAGCTTCTACCCACTACTGGTGGCCAGGGAGGCTTTACTCTGTCCCGTTCCAATATAGGACCTGACAAGCGTCTGTATTCGAGCACTGATTGGGAATAAAGCACTGGGTTGGCAGTAATTGCCAAGAGAAATTGAGTGAGCATGCTCAGCTCTGCCATCTCAGCCCCACACTCATCTAGACATAACTTGAATAGAAATCAAGGGACATTCATTAGGTTATGCTCTATTGGCAGGGCATGCTTAATGAATAGGGGCATACATTTGTCTCACCCCTAACTTGAGACAAAACTGCTGACCTTTAGGGTTCCCCCCCATAACAAGGTAACAATCTTTGTAGCCTACATGATTTTTCACTCCTGTATGATTTTTCACTAATTTGACTATATATATTTCCAATATAATCAAAGGTGGGAGAATAACCTGGGCTGGGTTCTGAATGGTTTTAAAACATTAAATAGAATTAAATACACATTACAAAATAAGGTTTTGATCAAAATAATGGGGCATCAGGCTTTCAGCATTTTTTAATCAGCCTTATTAATAATGTACTGGAACAAAGAATTACTGCCGCCTAAAAGAGATTGTAACTTGGCTGCATGAATGACTTTTGGGAAAATTAAACAATCAAATGAGATTATGCAGTATTTTTGATAATCTGCAGGGTTTTTTCGAGGACGGGGAAGAGGAAGTAGGTAGAACAGTTATGCTGGCTTTGTTCTTTCCTTTGAGAAATTCCACAGGTAGACTGGGCAATACAGTTACTTGACTCATGTGTGAGATGCTAGCTTGTGTGTAGGTTTCTGAAAGGAGCTTGCCTCTCTCTTGCAAGACTGTGTAGTCTTCAACACAAGTAGTGTATTGATACCACTCTGTTCCTTCATCAGACCGAGCTGGAGTGGTAATTTTGCTTACACAGCATGTGACTAAGACAAGGGCATACATTAATATTTATCATACAGTAACACCTAGAGGCCCCAATTGAGAACTGAGCTCCATTGTGTTCAGACACAGAGTAAAAGATCGTCCCTCCCCTGAAAGGCTTGCAGTCTAAACAGACAAGACAAACAAAGGGTCGGAGAGGAAACAGGCACAGAAAGGTGAAGTGACTTGCCTAAGAAGGTCACACAGCAGGTCAGTTGGAGAGCCAGAGATAGCAATTGGGTCTCTTCATTCCCGCCTCTTCTAGAGGAAAGTGAATTGACTGAAGATAATTTCAGATAAAGGTGAGGAAGTGCTGGGGTTGAGGGAGCAGCAATCTCTAGAGAATATGACAAGGAAGAGATCAGTTCTTGCTTGTTAATGAATGCACGTGACATTTGTCACCAAGGTATGCCAGAATTGCCCCCGATTTCCAGGTAGCTGCAGTAATCAGAAGTGTTTACCCATGTAGGCCAAGGCCTTGCCCGAGTTCTCCATCCCTGTGTGCCCTCAAGAATGAAGTATCACACTGTATTCTCTATGGGGATATGTTTGAAGATTCCCTTGGAAGAACTCTATCTGTTTCCATAAAGCACTATGTACATCATCAGCAATTAACAACAATAAACTTCAGCTAGGGTAGACTGCTTATTGTGTTGATTACGTGTGCTGTGTTAGCAGCATTGACTGATATTTTCCTGCATACAGCTCAAAGGCAGGGATGAAAGTAACTTAAAGGACTTACCGGTACGCCGGAGTCCTGAGCAGGGGTGTGGCCTCAACCGGAAGAGGTGGGACCTTTCAAGATTTAAAGGGCCCGGGGCTCCCCGCTGTCCCCACCTGAGCCCGGCTGCTGGAGCTCAGACAGCACTTTAAAGGGCCTGGGGCTCTCTGCAGCAGCTGGAGCCCCGGGCCCTTTAAATTACTGCCGCGGAAGCTGGTCCAGTCCGGCATGGCGGACCGGACCGGCTTACTTTCACCTCTGCTCAAAGGGTTGACTTTGATTTATAGAGCCCTAGAGGGGTTGTGTCTGGGCTACCTTAGAGAGCTTCTCTCTGCTTCTGCACCATTCTAACTATTGAGATCAGCTGGTGCATGCATAGTAACAGTCCTCAGACTAGAGTGCAGTCTCCCAGGAGAGGGAGGAGACAGAGCACGCTCTTGCCTCTAGAATGTGTTTCTCCTCTTGTAGTAAGAGGAGGCCCTAAGATATAAACCTTGGTATCAGAGGCCTGAGGCCTAAACTAAAGTAATGGTCAAGACTTTGCTAACATAAAGCAAAGTTAAGCTGTGAGCCAGAGGCAGGCCCTGCTCACAGAAGCTGGCAAGGAAAAGGCTGATGCTGCAAGAAGATACGTACCTAAAAGGTACTGAACACTAGGTATCAGAACATTCACATACTTGCACATTCCACACAAATAACAAGGAACAGGCTGGCCAACCCAATGACAGGGGCAAAAGGGTAATATGATGGATAGAGTTGTTTTGTTCGAACCAACATGTACAAGGTGAGAGGCGGCACCTTACTACGTAGAGAGGTTGCACCTCATACGTCAGGAGTGATGTGTAACTTGTTTGTACCTGTGTATAAGAATGCATCCCTGGGGTGGTGTCTTTGTCCAGCCGAGGGGGCAGTGGAAAGTCCCACCACTGACTGAGCTGAGTCCATTGCCAAGAGGCACTTTCTCGTAGTATGCCCTGAATTAGGCTAAGAAACCTACAGGGAACTGCCATTGTGTCCGAGGTCGCAATAAACCTAGTCGACGTGACTTTGCATCTTACGAGACTCTGTGGTTATTGGGGGTTCTCATCGGGTCTGCTGTGTCAGCTATCTGTGCAGAGCTGGGGCAGCACACAGAGGGAACACACGCACGCAGCCGAGTGATATCAATATTGGAAAAAGCAGAGCACCACACCGGTAGCATCTGACAACACCCCTTAGTCCAACACATCAAAGTGTTGTCCTTCAGGGAAGGATGAAGTGCTCATCTATTCAGGCTTTTGCTTGTGGCCAGACACATTTTAACTGAAAAATAAGTAAGACTGACACCAACCTCTGTCATTCGCTTGCAACCATTTCCACTCCTAAACTCTTCCACAGCAATCTAACTGAATTTCTAGGTACAACAACAGAATGAATAGCAACCAGTTTGCTTTTCCTCTTTCCCACCTACTCAGGGTGACAGCTGGTTCCTGACACCAAATTGCACTGTATTTGTCAATCTAAAGCTATGCTTTTCTGACTCTGTCTTTCCATACACCATCCTTCAGTTATGCTGTTAGCATTAGACAACCCAGCACTGAAATACTCTCTAGCAATCTCCCAAGAGGCCTAAGGAAAGCCTGCCTATCTAATGCATGGATGGCTGGTGTATTAACTAAAGGTTTTTCCAGTCTTCCATTCAGAACTTCCACGTGAAGGAGATGGGATAGAGGAAAAGAACACTTGTCACCAGGGTAAAACTGGTTCCTTAAATCCGCTAAGCTTTCCTGGCTGTTTAACTGATTATGGAATTTATGTTCAAAGCAGGCAGCTTCGTATACACTTGCATTAGGAAACTTTAAAGCTATCATAGTGTCTATATAGTAATATAGAGTTATGGGAATCTCTTCTGTAAATGGTCAGTTAGCAAGGTTCATAAAAAAAGTGTATTAACTTAATTTTAGGTTCCTGCCACTGGTATCTCATTTTTGTTACATCGAAAATGTAGCACAGAAAGCCTCTGAAGGCAGAATACACTGGAAATGACAGAAAATCATCAAGAACGCTGACAATCATAGAAATGTACGGCTAGGAGGTACCTCAAGAAGTCATCAAGTCCAGGCCTCTATATTATAGCAGGACCAAGTAAACCTAGATCCTGTCTTGGTCCTGTGCCTGACAGGAGTTTGTCAACCCTGTTTTTAAAATCTTCCCATGAGGGAATGCTACAATAAGCTTAAACTAATTAAAAAAGAATAGAGGGCATCAGCTAAGAACCTAGAATGAAAACCAACTAGATCAAAGACAATTGGATTATTCTATTACAGCTGTAAACTTCTGACTAGCAGTTGAAACGTTTGATTTCTTAGAAGACAGTGTAACCTCAGAACCAGAATGCATGAAAGATAAAAGGCTAATCACCCTGAAACTAAAGACAAAGGTCAGCATCTTTTGGTCAAGGGACAAGAAAGTTCAACTTCACTTGCTGAGAGCTAATGAGCAGATTGAAAAAGCTGAATTCTCCTCCCTCCCTGTAAGAGAGTTAAAAGTGCTAGTACAAAGTTAGTTGCTGAAAGTCTTAAAATATTTTTCTAGGCCAACCTGAGAAAATGGATACTAATCATTAAGGCTGCAATTCTTTCACTGAGGTGGCAGAAGTAATCTGTTTTGATCTGTTTGCTATCTTTTGTAGTTAATACATTTGTTTTATGTTTTAATCTAATCCAGTGAGTTTGGAGTGAAGTGTATGGGAATCTTAGCTCAGAGGGACTGTTGCATTTCCTTTCCACATGGAGGGGGAGGTGAACTGGATAATAAATTCATAGTGGTTGGGGTTTGGACCAGGGCAGGACAGTATGCTCTCTGGGATCCTAGGCTGGTTGTTATTGTGGCTGTAGCCTCTCTATTATTGGTTCACATGTAGTGGCTGGTTAGCGAGCCTGCATGTAACTGCAGCTGGGAGTATCCCTGACTGTGTGTATGCTGGTGGAGTGTAAGACCGGGAGTAGGTCTGCAGCATATCACAGCAGCACAGTGTGAGAGGGAGCCCAGGCTGGTGGGTCAGAGGGCTCAGTGGTACCCCACTTACAGGTGGCACCATGGGGGGAACCTGTCACACCAACTTTGATAAACAAACACAGTTGTGACAAAAAGGAGTAAAATAAATTAAAATGCAGTGTGACACAGGTGCATTAATATGGTTGGGGTACGTCATAGCCTAGACATCGCTGGCTTTGGTTTTTTGACTGGTTTTGGTGCCTTAACTGAGGCACAGAAACCTAAGTCTCAGCAATGACAAACCAGATAGTTCTCTCTGAAGCTATGTCTACACTGCATACCGCTGGTGGCAGCACGCAGGGTAAGTGTAGCTACATGCCACAGTGAAAAGCAGGCTGTGCACACACTGCAGTGCGTAGCTGCATATGTCAGGGAAAGATTTCAGCTTCTCCCCACTGTCAGAGCCTTTCCCCACTGGGAAGTCTTCTCCTAGGGGGAGGGAAGTCTCTTGCAGCAGGGAGGCAGCGGGATGCTACACTGCTAATAGCAGTGCAGATGGGGAGGCCTGGCTCGGGCAAGCAGAGAACATATATGGTACATACTCGCCCCCCCACCCTTCAGGCATGTCTTTACTACCCGAAGCCATGCCTCACAGCTACACTGCTATCTATACCCATGCTAGAGAGCTATACGTATATGTGAGCTCCCTGCCACCAGAAGCAGCATGCAGTGTGGACCTACTTTGATAGGGGTAGAGGGAGTACCCGGGCTCTTCTTTTAAGCCACCTGTTAGGGAGCATTAGAACCCTGCATAAAGCTGCTCAGATCTTTTGTGAGCTATCGTGATAAATGGGCTTGTTAACACCACCAGAATCCAGATGAGCAATGGCAGCAGCCTCTGCTCAAGGAACTAAGGGAAGATGTAAGGAGGCCATACAGGAAGCCCTAGGAACAGCCTGGCTGGGGAGAAAGCTGAGGTGGAGGTTTATGTTCTGTTATTACCATAGAACGCCCAACCTAGGAAGAGGGCAACTTTGACCTCATCCAGCTGTGCAGTGTATTTGGATCAGGTTGAGAATGACACCTACTCAGAGCTGGCTTTATGAAAAATACTGCCCATTGGTGAGGAAAAGGACTTCAACAGCCTCTGTGTCCCTGTTTCCACTGCTGTTCCACAGGGTCCTCTCCTGTTAGCTGAACTAAGACCCAGAAAAGAAGCTACTTAATTGCATCTTCCCATGCCTGGAGGAGGAAGCAGATTCATATTAGTGAATTTGAGATCACCATGCAGGATATGATGGAGGGAGAAATTAAATTAGGGACTGTCATTGGGTGGTCTCCCAAGCACCTCCCACCTAGCCTCTGGGATGGCCCCTTGCCTCAGTTTCCCCCTTCAAGGGGCTTTTTCAGTAAATCACAAACCCTTTTGTCCCTTCATAGCCCTTCTTGGGTTCTGGTTTGTTAAATTAACAAAACATTCAACATAAAGTTCTCAAGTCCATTTCCGGGCTTGTGTCTCATGCCCCAGGTTTCCCTGCTGATGCCTTACTCACTCCAGCAGCTTCTATCCACCACTCTGTTCTTCCTGGGAACGAACTCACTCTCCCTGTTCAGGACTAGCAGCCCGGCTTCTTCTTGCTGCTCTTTACAGGGGAATCCGGTAACCCTGTGCTCATGTGTGCTTTCTTAGTAACTGGGGTTAGGTGGCCCCACTCTCGAGCTCTTAATGGGGCAAGTCACCCTGGTACGTTGACATTTGATTAAATTGACAGGCACCATATTTAGAACCAAAAAGGATATTTCTATATATACATAAAGCAGTTAGCCAGTGGAACTCATTGCCTCAAGGAATCATTGAGGTCAAGAGCTCAGCAAGATTCAAGAAAGGTTTAAACAGTTATATGGATAATGAGAACATGCAGAGAAACAATAGTATCTTTAAAAAAAATCCAAAGTTTGGAAGAATATAAACACTCACGCTTTAGGGCACACAAGCCAGTCTCTAACAGATGGATGTTAGGAAGAAACCTGCCTATGGGAAAAATTATTACATAATTGTCCAGCTTTGGGGTTTTATTGCACCTACCTCGGAAGCATCCAATATTAGCCACTGTCGGGCAGGGTACTGGACTACATGAAACCCTGGTCTGATCTGTTACGGCAATTCCTGTTTGTGTGCAGGAGTTTTGGTTAATGGGGTAAAACCTTCGGTTTAATGTACAATGCAGATTGCTCATCCATCTTTACTAAGGTGGCTGTTTTCCACCTTGTTAAATGAGCAGTGTAGCACAGCATTACAAGCAGTGCGGAATAAGTTTTGCAAAATATACTGCTGACTAGAGACAAAGCTCTGATTGAGAACCACTGGGGGAAAAAAACAAGACTGAAGCAACGATCATGAGATCACAAAACATTATCAGATTTTGCTAGTGCTAGATTGCAGTCCTTCAGAAAGGGAAGTAAACTGCATGCTTTATGGCAGGGGCTGGACTCACAATGCAAATCTTATTCAATGACCTTGACAGAATTTAGATCCAAAAGTGATCAAAAGAAAAACAAACAGCAGCTCCTTGTAAGCCATTGAGGGGCTCTAGCACATCACCAAGGGCTGGCTAGGTAACCCTTCAAACCATTCCTCCCCTTGCTCAGATTACACAAGTAGTTTGTTGGTCAAGATAACCAGATCTTAATTAACTAGAATTTTTGAGTCAGTGGCTCTTTGATCTAACATTAGGCTAAGCAAACTACGAGAAAATTCAGATGCTACAGATACATCATCAGTTTGGCTTTAATAACTTTTTTATTTGGTAGCATCGTAAATAAACATTGACTCATTATCCTCTCTGTTCATCTCTACTGGCTGAACCACAGAGGTTTGAGTCTGTTACATCCTGTGGCTAACAAAGCCAGGTCTTTTAGTCCAGGCAGGAGAGGATCATGCTTTTATATCCACTGCTCCAGAGTTTGATCCCTGCTGCTGACAGCGCACCTAGAGATATCACATTACAACAGCAAGACCTGGCAGTTTAATACAAACAAAAAACTACATCCTAACGTGTTTGTAACTACCATCAGACACCACAGGTCCTCCAGAAGCCTGTTCTCCAAGTCACTCATCATTTGGAGAAACAGCCTTATTCTCATCTTCATCCAAATCTTGCAGCTGTTGACGAGAAAACTCTTCAAATACCAGGTCTTCATCCTGGGCACTGAAATGAAGGAAAGACAGGCCTTTCAAAACTGCATACCCCCTTCATACCGAGCTCAGTTTTCCACTGGGAGCCCTTCATCGTCACTTCTCTTTTCCCCTTACATGCAGTGCCCTCTCACTTCACCAGTGTTGTCTTAAGTCCTGAACCAAAGCCCCCTGAAATCAATGGGTGTCTTTCCATTGACTTCAATGGGCTTTGGATCACATGCCTACAACCCAGCCCTGTTGAGCCAGCTGGCACAGCAGTCAGCAGGTGTTTTCTACACCAGTCAGGATAGTAGCCATGGAAGTTTACTAAATGCTGTAATGTCCTTCCCTGCTGAATAGCATCATCTCCAGCTGAACAGCTTGGAAATGGGAAGGGCCTTTACAGACTACTAGAAGTAGCCTGTGGAACAGGTCTCATCTTGCTCATTCTACATTACAGTTCTGGACAAGACTAAGAGAATTTCAGATGCATTAATTCACCAGGAGCTAGAATGACCAGCGGGACAATATTAAAAAGAAGCTTCATACCTCTCCATCACTGTAATTACCAGCACGCATAAAAGAGGAAAGAGGAGACACAGCAGAGGATTAGAATAGAGTTTACTCTAAAGCTAAACAGGAATCTCACAAAATAAGAAGAGACAAAAAGATAACTGGTTTAGGAACTGGTGTTTTTTTCTGGAGCTTGAGGAGCAACCCAGAAAAGCCTTATGTCGTGAACTCTATCTCAGTGGATAAAATAATGGTGCCCGGATGAAGCAAAATTAAATCACTTTAGGGCCTGTTTACATGTGGAAACAGACTGGCATAGCTACAGCAATGTAACTATACCATAGCTATAGCTATACCAGTATAACTCCGCATGTGGACACTCAGGGCTTGTCTCCACTTACTGGGGGAATCAACGCATGGCAATCAATCCACCGAGGGTTGAAGACCCACTAAAATCGACCGCCACTCACTCTCCCGTCGACTCTGGTACTCCTCCGGAACGAGAAGCATAAGGTAAGTCGACGGGAGAGTTTCGCTCATCGACCCAGCGCAGTGTATACACTGCAAAAAGTCAACCTAAGCTATTCGTGTAGCTGGAGTTGTGTAACTAAGATTAACTGTGCCCCACAGTGTAGACCTGCCCTCGGTCGGAAATAAGAGAGTTTATTCCAGTATAATTACTTGAAACAGAGTAATATGAAGCTAAAGCTCTTAGTGGAAACATATTCCATTAGTAGAGCTCAGACATCAAAGGGGCTAAGGAGCTAAAAAAAACTTCCCATGCTGGCTTGCTAGGAACAACTGCTGTGAAAGGCGTCTGTGTGCTCACCTATTAGTACCAAGCAGAGGTGATACTGTTTTGTGACATGGTGTTCCTCTTAATTGGTCTGTCACTCTTATTTAAAATAAGTAGCCAGCTTGAACGGGGAAGAAGTCATTAATAAGCATTAAGTCAATTAAATCAAATGCTGTACAGAAGACAGAAAGTGGTAGGGAGCACATTTCAGCTCTTTTCTTTGGTAGCTTTTATTTTAGAGTGCAGAGCTCAGAATTTTACACTTGCTTAAATCTTACACTTAACCCTTTGGCACTAGCTGAATGCATTCACATGATGAGATTTTAGCCTATGCTTTCCCAGTGAGGCAGCATTCACTGCTGCGCGCTTCCCTTTCGCTAACTTGGTGCTTTCAGCGATCTCTCCATAAAGCAGTGATTAAGCAGAGTGTACTGTGTTGTGGTGGTGGAGGGTTTTTTTGGGGGAGGTCTGCTTTTCTGGTCACTTTAGCTCACCCAGTGACATCTGCATCACCCACCCATCCCACCGAGCCTAATTGCAGCCAGCTAGGCCAGACTGTCCCAGAAGTGGTCAGTGATTCTGGGTGTCTTAGTAACTTGGTGCCAAACTCAGGACACTGAGCTCTAGACTCCCAGAGGTGTTAAGCATATACAACTCCAGCTGAAGTCAATGAACGGATGATTCTCAGCACTTCTGAAAACCAGGCCTTTAAAGCGCATCAGACCCAGCACCCATAAACAGAACCGCCTTTTTTAAAGCATGGGTCCTTTTTTAAAGCATGGGTCTGCGTTTGTATTTCATACTCAGAGGATCATTTACTGTACTCATTGACTCCATTAAGAAATCTGGGATGTATGAATCTCGCCCAGTGGTCCACGCTCAATTGAAAGGAGTTGGAAATTAAATATTTAGAGCAATACGTTTAGAACTGCCATCATACACCGTTTTGCTTTTGAATCAATGGTGTTATTTTTTTTCCCTTAAATACAGTCTTTTGCTTTTTCTCCCATTTGAAGTATGATAGTTACTAAGGAAACGATGACATCACTGATGTGGGCGAAGCTTAGTGGTATCCATAAGTGCAGTACGCAGTCAATTTTGTATAATGGGCAGGGGGAAACACGTACTGTTTTATTCAGATTTAGAGTTTGTCAGGAGACGGGTTACATAAGTAGGTACTGTGCTATATGCAGCACCATAACGCCCATGACACACTGCTAGGTAAGATTATGTGCCAAAAGATGCAATTATACTAATTTTAGTTTAAAGCAGCCTCTCTTTCCTACAGGCTCATTAGCTAAAGGCCAACACACTCTAGCAGGGCTTGGGCCAGATTCTTGCCCCGATGCAATGTCATTCTCTGCCTCTTAGTTCATGTACAATTATCATGTAGCTAAAGTTATCAAGAGCCTGAACAAGACTATGCAATTTCTTGCAACAATCCAATGTCTAAATAAATACAACTCGGACTTTCAGATTTGGGGGTGTGGGTTGTCTCACAGGACAAAAAATAGTATTTCATCACATGGTGCTATAAGCTTGCATTGTGCAATCAGAGCAGTAAATCTATAGAATTAAAGTTGGGACAGATGGTAATTTCTATTATAAGCCTGATTTTATCCTCTCCTAGCTCTTGGGGGGGAGGTGGTGAAGCATGTTTACTGATTTTTTTTTCAATTTTAGTAATTTTTGAAAGTTACTATGTAGCTAAGTGTATTACAGGTATGAAATAAGGTTTAAAGAGATGCAACCAATGTGTACACACTGTATGAGAAATCCAAGGCACTGAGACTATACAGAAATCTGAGAAAGGAAAGGTAGTAATCCGTTCCTGTTCATCCCCCAGGCATAGAAATAAAAAAGGAGAGAATAGTTATCAATAGCCCTACACTTCCGATATAAGCTTTTAACTTTCAAAACAGCACTGTATCATTTATAAACACATTTAAGGGACAAAATCTACTGATGCAACTCAGCACAGCTCCATTTATTTCAATGGAGCTGTGCCAGCATGGACCAGTAGAAAATGTGGTGAGAGAAAGAGACCAAATCCTCGACTGCTTCCTCTGCTTCACACTTTGTTTGAGATTCCCTAGGCTCAATTCATCCCTGCACAAATAAACATGCTGATACTGGATACATTCTATTTACTCTGACCCTGTATAATCCTGGGTGAGTTTTTTGGGTGGTGATGGGGCAGGGGGAGAAACAGAGGTGGAATTAGCTTAGCCCAGCCCAGCCCACTGAGGGCATCTTAATATGGTTTTCTCCCCTGGCATTTTAATCCCACTATATTTTTGGCTTTATAAGGTGATCTCCTTCCTGTTTCTCAATTGCATCCTGCCCTCCCTTCCCCCCCCACCCAAAAAAAAAAAAAAAAAAGACAGCAAAGTAAGTAGGGAGGCACAACAGACAATTGGTAACTTTTAGCTCATCAGCAATAATGAAGGGAACAGAAAAGATGAGGTTGACAACTGATCTCAAAGTCCCCACACAAACGCATTTATCTATCCCTCTTAGAGGTTGCACAATCAGCTACAAGAATTAGTCTATCTCCTGGTGCTTCTAGATTCCCTAAACACTGTTTGCTGCAGCTCAATCTCTGCCATTAACTTTTGATCCACTTAATGAAATAACATCTAATTTGGAACTAACGAAGCACATCTTTTTTCTCAGAGTTCAGTGAAAAACTGGTGGAATCACTATCACAAATCAAAAGCATGAAATCACTAACAGGAATAGTGACTAGAGATAACACAGGAAGCCAGAAACTGCAGGATCTGGAAAGATTTTTAGTTTACCATCTTAATTTGGTAGGTTTAATTCTCTATTGTGGGACCCTAAAACACACATGTTGTGTTTCTAAATCTGCTATGCAGGTTTCAAAGGGACTTTATTTTATTCATTATGTTTTCCTTTTTGAAGCTAAGGCATTTCTTTCCCCAATTAATTGCTTTTAGGGATCCCTACACAATTACTGGTGAGTCTGTCCTATTATTAAGTTACAGAAAATCTACTATTTTCATCTGTATGATAACCTAAAAATGAACTGTTAGAGAGGACTGTGATTTAGCAAATGATATATGGGCTGCTTCTTTGGTAAGAGGATGTGGTGGGGGAGTGTTTGAGAGGGATGTTTTGCAATCCTGAATTTCCAATGTATCTTTTTTTTAAGGCCAAGAAAAAAAAGATCTATACTCTGGCTGAGACTGGATTGAAGTAAGAGGAAGACCCCATGGCTCTGGCATTAGCGTTTTCCCATAGAGGCACCAGGCCTACTTCCATTGTTAAGTTGCTGAATGTTTGAACATGAGGGCACGTGCGCACACATGCTTATGTAATGAACTGTAGCTCCAAACAAACACCACAGCTGTCAGCATCAATCAAACCTGTAATCTTCAGTTCCCATTCTATTTGAATTATAGGAGTAACAATTAGGTATCCAGAAAGAAGTATCTTTGCTGGGATCAGGCCCCAAGCTCGTTCACAGTAGGACGAAGTATTACACTCTCCCAGTCGGATAAACTAATCCCAAGCATCTGAGTCCACAAGAGTTCAAGTCCATCTAGAGTGCTGTTTTGCAAAAATCAGATTTGATCCCCAGTGTTAGCCATGGTATACATACAGATGTGCTCACTGTTTGTTACACTTAGGGCTCATCTTCACTGCAACACCTTAGCCTGAATCAGTACAGTCAAGTTAGCCTAGCTCAAGTAAGAGTGGCCACACTGCAAAATGACAGGCAAGCTACACAAAGCAATTGGATTAGCATCTGAGTTGTGCAAACAGTAGATGGAGCCTATAGCTGGTCACTGCTTTATTAGCTTGAACATCAGCAACACTCAAACTTCAACTCACACCCAGATGGGCCAGCTAGCTTGAGTTTAAAGCACCCTTTAACTCGAGCTACAGATGTATTTGTCAGGGCCGGCTCCAGACCCCAGCGCGCCAAGCGCGCACTTGGGGCGGCGTCCCAGTGGGAGGGCGGCAGGCGGCTCCGGCGGACCTCCCGCAGGCATGCCTGCGGAAGGTCCACTGGGACCGCAGCTCCGGTAGACCTCCCACAGACGTGCTTGCGGAGGGGCCGCTGGTCCCGCGGCTCCGGTGGAGCATCCGCAGGCATGCCTGTGGGAGGTCCACCGGAGCCACGCGGCCAGTGGACCCTCCACAGGCACGTCTGCGGGAGGTCCACCGGAGCCGTGGGACCGGCGACTGCTAGAGCACCCCCCGCGGCATGCCGCCCTGCTTGGGGCGGCGGAAATCCTAGAGCCGCCCCTGGTATTTGTGGACAGGAAGTGGGTTAGGGGTAACAAGTTATATCTTGACCCAACACTGCAGTGAAGACAAACCCTTAGTTGTGGAAACGTTTTTGAGGAATAATTTAAAAGAAAACAAACAAGCAAACAAAAAACAATTATGTCTGAAAGGATATCTACTGAAGTCACTAGAACTGAAAAGCTAGTAAGTGTTCCCACCCCCAAACCCCATTTACTTACATTGTGCATTTGATAGCAATTTGGGTAAAGTTTGCAAAAGTACCTATGATTTAGGAGCTTTGTTTTGCTTTCAAAAATGACTCAGGGCCTCCTAAGACAATGGGACTCAAGCATTTTCAAAAATTGTGCTCTACATGACTCTGGAGCTGAAAAATCCCATGGATTTTCAATGAGACTTTGGCTCCTTAATCACTTAGGCATTTGAAAAATGTTACCCTTGAAGATCTCCAGTCATTTCCACTGTTTCCTCTGCACAGTTAATCAGTTTATCCCTTGCTGGAAAGACCCTTATAAACATCAAGAGGGGAAAAGGAAAAAATAGTTCTGATTTCTGTAAAGCAATCTTTAGTTTAAAAACCCCTATGATATTCTATTTAAAAGGAGATCAGCAATGGAAATTTTCCAAAATTAGCAAGTTTATTACAAATATAAGGTTGGCACAATGTCCCTTATAACGTCTCCCCCCCTCCCTTCCACGTGTGTGTGAAGGTGCCCTATTTTTATATTTTATACATGTGCATTGAGAGAATGTATGTGCCAACTTCTTGAAAACATGGAAGTGGTCTTAATTTGAAGCACTCTGCATCTATTCAGATGTGATATCTGCCTGCCCTCCATTTCTCCTGATACTCTAAATTCTTCTACCAAAATTATCTGCCTGAAGTGTGGGGAAGTAGAAGAGGGCTTTGCTGACAGCATGCGTTCAAAAAAAAACCAAACCAAAACAAAAAAACCACACCACACCATGCCACACAAAAAAAATCATGCAATTAAAAAAAAAATCCATGAGATTTTTGGTTCTTTTGATTTTCCTCCTGCTTTGAGCCCTCCAGTTATACTCGCTAATATTTTCAAGCTTTTCTCTGCAGCCATGAGAGTTAGAAATATTGTAAATGAAAGGTGAGATTCTCATGCGCTCTTGATTCCAGCCATTGAGGCTTTTAAGAAAGACTCCAAAACATGACAACACTCATGATGATAAAGTCACAACAGTTTGCAACACTGTCTTCTTTAATCTGCTTGCTTGAGGAGTAACAAACCGTTTGTTACTCATTCCCTCCCCCGAAAGTCAATGTGCGAAGCTTAGAGTTTTGTGTTTCTCATATATTTGTGGAGCCACGTGTCTCCTTAACACTGCTATGGAGCACACATTTCGTTCAAATGCTTTAGTTTTTTGTTTTGATTTGGTGGCGTAACTTTTTAACATGGAGTTAGAATATTGAGCTCCGCTCTCTTATTTATTCAACATATCCTGCCATATACTTTATGGCCACTAGGTGTCTCGCTAGTTATAGTTCTGCCTACGAATTTGGTGTAGCATTTTTCCTTCTCTGTCAAGCAGTTTAAGATTCCCATCAAAGGGAAATCTAGTATGAGAAACAGTTTTAGAAATTCCTTCAGTTCGTGGCATGCTGGCTGCCTTGGCTCGGCGTGGCTTTAATACAAATATGTTTTTAAAAATTAGATCACTTGTTTTAGACCAGATCACTACCCAGCCTTGAACAGCTTTATGAAAACATTACACCCCTTCCAGAGCCATGTTAGCTGGAACTGAGTTTCACTTCCTAACAAGGGCAAAATTAACACGGATAAGACCTTTAGTCTGCACCCTGATTTGTGTTGTTTCTCTCTCTCGGTACTAGTGTCATCCTCTAATTCAAAGCAGATTAAAGACGACAGGATTGATGTCTGTCCCTTTCAAGTGGGGGTTACAGTTTAGGACAAAATGCCCATCTCTACAGAACCCTTCCCTTTTGTCCCCTCTGACCCTTTCCATTCGGTACATCAGGGCTGGTTTGCTCATTCGACTTAGTGTCATCTCTTTGCTAAACTTGTCCTGTAGTTCTCGCTTCATCCCAAAGAGCAATAGCTATGTTCTTGGGCACAACAGGATTGCACATAATGCTGTGCTTTAGCTTTGGGCATTTAGTTATTTATTTTGCATGCCCAAAGACAAGGAGAGAAACAGTGGAGGAGCAAGGAATTTTTCTTTGAATACTGTCTCTGTACACATGCAGAAGGCAGGGCAACTCAGCTAGAAGGGCCTAGAAACATCCAGCAATAAGGTGTGTCAGTTATTAGATAGTGTACCTGTTTCTGAAGTGATATAGGAGGCCCCGCATAGGCACCGACTCAGTGGGTGCTCTGGGGCTGGAGCACCCCAGGGAAAAATTAGTGGGTGCTCTGCCACTGGCAGCCAAGCTCCCCTCCGAGCGTGCCGCGTCCCTGCTCCTCCGCCCACCTCCAAGCGCTTCCCACCCAGACGCCGCCAAACAACTGTTTGGCAGCGTTAGCACGCTTGGGGGTGGGGGAGGGAGGAGCGGGAACATGGCACGCTCAGGGAAGCGGGTGGGGCTGGGGCAGGGATTTGGGGAAGCACTTAGAATGGGGACGGAGTTGGGGCGGGGAGTTTGGGGAAGGGGTTGGAATGGAGGTGGGGCCCTCATGGAAGGGGTGGAGTGGGGGTGGGGCTAGGGCAGAGTGGGGGTCGAGCACCCAGGGGAAAGAGGAGAAGTCGGCGGCCATTAGGAAGGTTCCATTTAGGACAAGCAGTTTGGCAGGTTCCTCACATATGCACCATCTGAGAGCTGAGCCAATCAGAGCTCATGAGGGAAAAGTTATAAATACTGTAGTTGAAGACAGCCCTGCGGACGCAGTAGCTGATTGACCAAGAAATGGTGTTTGCTTTGAGGGCTTGTACCACTCTGGATACAGGCTACAGATTTCTGTTTGACCAGCAACTGAAACCAGTCAACTATTAATCCAAAGACTGGAATTTTGCTAGCTATAAGAATCCCAGATTTGTTTGCTAACAAGGCTGAGACACATTTGAAAAGCAGAGAGAGAATGCCATTCTTCTCAAGCTCTGAAGAGTCCAGGTGACACACACTACATATTATGGCCATACGATAAAGCCTGAGAAATCATCTCTGAAAGAAAATCAGAGGGGATGTTTGTGTGTGTGCAGGTTAAAAACAGAGAATTGTAAGTGTTTTGTAAATATTGAAATCTTGCATTTAAATGTGTAAAAGTAACAAAAGTGGAGAAGTTTGTCTAATACAGGGGTCGGCAACCTTTCAGAAGTGGGGTGCCGAGTCTTCACTTATTCACTCTAATTTAAGGTTTCACGTGCCGGTAATACATTTTAATGTTTTTAGAAGGTCTCTTTCTATAAGTCTATAATATATAACTAAACTATTGTTGTATGTAAAGTAAATAAGGTTTTAAAAAATGTTTAAGAAGCTTCATTTAAAATTAAATTAAAATGCAGAGCCCCCCGGACCGGTGGCCAGGATCCGGGCAGTGTGAGTGCCACTGAAAATCAGCTTGCGTGCCGCCTTTGGCACCCGTGCCATAGGTTGCCTACCCCGGTCTAATATCTAGCTCTTATACAGCACTTTTTGACAGTAGATAGCAAAGCGCAAGGACTTTACTATCTGATAGCTTTTGTTTAAAAGTTATTCATAAGTATTCCAAATGCTATTTACAATGTTTGTGTATATTAAGTGTTTGATTACTAAGAAACTGTATGATACTCTTTCTTTGAAGCTGACTAGGGACTGTTAACTATATTCAAGGTTTTACATACAATAGCCCTGAGATTAAACTCTGTGTAATACTTTCCGAACATTTTGGAAGAGACAGAACTCTGACCTGTGCTGCAGCAAAAAGGTAAAGCTGAAGTGCAGGAAATAGGGTGGAAATAATAGAGTTTAACATAATATTACCTCAGCACCCACCTGCCCATTACATATGTTTTGAGGTTATCTGGCACAGCAAACTCAGTTCAGGTCTCTTCCCTGCTCAGGAGGAGATTCTTCTGCTGGGGGAGGAGGGGTTTAATATGATAGAGGTCTATAAAATCATGACTGATGTGGAGAAAATTAATAGGGACGTGTTATTTACCCCGTCTCTTGAAATCAAAGGCATCAGGTTTAAAAACAAACCAGGAAGTATATCTTCACCCAACGCACAGTCAACCCGTGGAACTTATTGCCAGGGGGACGTTGTGAAGCCAAAAGTATAACTGGGTTCAAAAAAGAATTAGATACGTTTATGGAGGGTAGGTCCATCAATGGCTATTAGCCAAGATAGTCACGGACATAAACCCAGTGTCCCTAAACCGCTGGGTGTCCCTAAACCGCTGACTGCCAGAAGCCGGGACTGGACAACAGATATTGGATCACTCATTAACAGCCTTCTTCCCTTCATTCCCCCTGAAGCACTGGGCACTGGCCACTGTGGGAAGACAGGGTACTGGGCTAGATGGACCATTGGTCTGACCCAGTATGGCTGTTCTGATGTTATTTCAAGGTTTCCCCTACAGCAGGAATCAAGGCATTCATAGCGAGCATCATAATATGCAAGAGACTGCAACACATGGTGTAAGTAGTGAAAGCATGGAATGTGGCGTTACTGACCTCTTATGTTCGGTTCCTCAGGCTTGGGGTGCATGAGACGGAATGGCAGCTCTGTGCTGACTTCACTTTGGGGAGAGAAGAGAATGTATCATACCTACATGCCCATTAAATCCTGTTCCAGTCAAGCTACACCTCCCCAGTATGATCTACCCATGTCTACTAGATGTGAAGTCCAGTTCCACCCATTCCTAAAAAACTCAGCTACATTCAAAGTTCCCTGCCCGCACAACAACCAAAACCACCAAGTTCTGATTTGCTCGCTCAAAACCCAACTGCAGCCATTGCTGTCCTCTACCATCGGTTCTAGCACAAGGCTTGTGCTTAGTCCTAAGTTACTTGTTTTGCTCCTTTCTAGAGACCGTGCACGTAACTAAAGCATGGACATCTTTATCACACTGGAGTATTCAGAGTCCCTTGACCTAACAGGTTAAGGGGTTTTTAATTTATGCGGGGGGTGGGGATAGGAGGCAAAGTGTCATGGCCATGATTGTGTGGTTTGGAAAGGCAGAAAATGTAGCAGCTTTACCTGGAGGTGAGATCTCCCAGCATGCTAGGTAAACAGAAAAACAAAAAGTGCTTGTAATGGGGTCTTTGCTCCATGAATACATCCAAAAAGGACAAAGCCTCCAGCTAACCACCCATGCCCTATTCTCTCTTCAGTCATCTAACACAATGGCTCTCCAATGGGGGGCTCTGATGATCCAGAGCACTTCCAGATGGTCAATCTGCAAGGCTTCCACACAGATATTTCCTGCTCACTGGAGCACAATCCAGGATCCTAAGGCTTTTAAGAGGTTCTTTAGGTCAATAAAATTAGAGAAACCCAAAGCCCATCTCTACACCCTGCATTGTTACTTAATGTCTATCTTTGCTGGGTGTTTCTTCTGTGTAAATTCAGCTATGATCAATTCCGCAGAGGACACCAAAATTTGGGGTAGCAAACACATAAGTGAACCAAAGTGAGCTAGAGAAATTAGAGCAGTAAGGGCATGGCGGCATGCATGCTGGCATGGAAGAAAGATTCCATATTAACATAAAATCCTCTCACCAGGGTGGGAAGAAAAAGCACATACAAATGGTGGAGTGGGCACCACCAGGAAGCCTCATCCCATTATATGACAGTGAGCTCATTTTCCTCATCTTCTTCACATGGTCTCAGTATTCTTTCCCCCCCCCTCCGGTATAATCAAGTGCTGTAGGAAAGGGGTGGTGGGATTTGGAATTGGAGGCTGGGAAGAGTTGTCCATCAGATCTTTAGTTGTTCGATGAGTTTATGAGCCACTGAGTTATAGCAGCATCTCCACTGAATTCAATTCCCACTGGTCCTTTCCCCAAACACCCCCATGACTTTGCTCTCTTCTCCTGCACAATGCAATGCTCAAATATAAACATCTCTGCTTCAAAAAATTAAGCAAGAATAAGAAATCAGACTGTAAAGAATCAGATTAGGTGATACTTATGTATAAATGTTACTTTGTCAAATCCATCTTATGGACTGAGGGAAGGGGGGTCTGAACCTCAAAATGGCAAATGTTCACATGACTCCATTCACAGCTGCCCCCTAAATCCACAGGATGAATCAAAACACAAGCCAGGAGACCATGCAAGACAATAGTTATTTTATCATAAGTACAAGCCAAACCATTGACCCTGTTTTAGATTATAAGAGGATAGAGACACACAGAATCCAGTGATGCTGAATGCAAGTGCAAATCAACACTTCCCACCAGCTGAGAGTTATTCTTGTCCCCTTCCATATTGGCAGTGATATCAGGAAGCTGAACTTCCCCCATGGAACTAAGTAGTGGGGGATAACACCAGCATTTCCCAATAAGCTCAGTGGGTAGAAGGTCTGGACCACAGCATGTTTGGGCCCAGGGGTGTACCTCTCAGCCTTGTGCAGCAGGCAAGTGACGACTTGGAGATACATTTTTGATTGAAGCTCTATTTGCACTCTTACAGCGTAAAAAACAACACATTTTCAAAATCAGAGAGGAGGTTACACTCAGAATTGAGCTGCAGGGGCATCTAGCATCTGAGGAAGGTTCTCCCCTTACAGATTGGGGAGAATTTAGGTCTGACCAAGTGAGATGACATGCCTAGAGCAGGGGTCGGCAACCTTTCAGAAGTGCTGTGCCGAATCTTCATTTATTCACTCTAATTTAAGGTTTCGTGTGCCAGTCATACATTTTAATGTTTTTAGAAGGTCTCTTTCTATAAGTCTATAATAGATAACTAAACTATTGTTGTATGTAAAGTAAGTAAGGCTTTTAAAATGTTTAAGAAGCTTCATTTAAAATTAAATTAAAATGCAGAGCCCTCGGACTGATGGCCAGGACCCAGGCAGTGTGAGTGCCACTGAAAATCAGCTCGTGTGCTGCCTTCGGCACCCGTGCCATAGGTTGCCTACCCCTGGCCTAGAGGCTTCCAATCTCAAGTCAGCATGTTGACTGCACCCCCTTTCTCCTAACTATGGACTGTACTGGGTATTCCTCTACAAAATGGACACATTTTCCACCTCTATTCTATACAGATACCAAGTGCATTGCTCTTACCCTGAGACAATGAGCTTCACCTTCACCTTGTAGGCAACCAGAATCCCCAGCACTGTCTTGTCTATCCCATCCTTAATACTACAGGAAAGAAAAAGAAAAAACAAACAGAGTGAGAACTACACAGTGCACTATTAGCAGATGACTAGAGTCAAGCAGCCAAGTGAGCACATTCCATTCTCAGGTATTAAACATATTGAGACACCCTGGGACAGCCGATAGCCTTCCACACCTGGAAATATATCCTGGGGGACATACCAAGGTGAAACAGATCCCAGCCTGAATGAATATAAGGCACTCTTCCAACTCAACCTACACGCAAAACTGAATGTGATATTATAGGACAGTCTCTCTCTACCCTCGCTTCCTCTGATACTCTCTATCAGTTGGTACCCTTCAGAATAGGACTCACATGGTACTGGAAGCCAAGTTGGTGTCTTCATCCTTTAACTTTCCATCGAGTGCTATGCCCCGTTTCTCACGGTTATTTGCCAGCAAGGGCAGAAGTATCAATGTCTTGGTGATGATACTATTTGGCTGCACTTTCTCCCTTGGAGTGGATTGGGAGTTGGGGGAGAGAGGAGAGAGAAACAAATTCAGTTTAAGTACAGATCTGGTTATGGGAATTTCAGAACAGATTGCAGACCTAGGCACCAACTGCTCAGTACTTTCCAGGAAAAAAAAAAGCCTCAAAAGCAAAGCTCTGTCTGGCTTGATCTACAACCAAAAGCAGAAAATCCAACATTTCAGGCCAGGCCCTGTCCATACTAGCAAAGCAAACTTCAAAGCATTCCTGAAAACGGAGCAAGTGGTTTCAATACAATAATCATGTAACTGGTTTTCACGCATTAAGGCCAGAAGGGACCATTATGATCTAGTCTGATCTTCTGCCACACAAAGGACATTCAATTTCATCCAATTAATTTTCAAGCCCTTGATTTCTGGTTGCACTACCTCATATCTTTTAGAAACACATCCAGTCTTGATTTAAAGCAGGCCCGCACAACTCGTAAAGCGGCGAGGGCCACATTACTCCAAAGAAAACAGCCGAGGGCCGAAACCTCCCGGCCCCGCAGAAACACCTTGCCCCAGGGCCGTCCAGCCCTGCAGAAACAAATCCTCCTTCCCCAGTGCCACCCCACCAAAACAGCTGTGGGCCAAAAAGGAAGGTTGGGGGTGGGGAGGTGATACTTTATTTTAAATCAACCGGGGGCTCCCAGCTGAAGAGGTGGCTGGGAGCCCTCAGGGTCAAATTAAAGGGCTCGGGGCTCCGGCGGCTGGGGGAACCCGGCAGGGCCGGCTCTAGGTTTTTTGCTGCCGCAAGCAAAAAAAAATTTGGCTGCCCCCCGTCCCAGCCCTGGGCTCCTCCCTGTGCCCCCCTGCTGCCCCAATCCTAGGCTCTCCCCCCACTGACCCACACCCCCTGCTGCCCCAGCGCTGGGCTTCCCCCTTTCCTCCCCATCAGTGCCCTCCCCCACCCTGCTGTTGCCCCAGCCCTGGGCTCCCCCTCACCAGTGCCTCCCCAGCCCTGGGTCACTGGTAACGCTCCCAGGGCGGGTCATTCAGCAGGAATTTTGGATGTGCACAAAACACAGACAGGATTGGTTCCCATATGGTTACAGAGCTGCAGTAAAGTGGAACAATTTCCAGCTTGTATGATTGGAGGATATCTGGATGCATATTATAAATGAGGAAAAGTTGAGGTGCCTTTATTATTCTTTTGTTCCACTCTTTCTTTCTATGGGGAATTTGCCAATGCAATATCACTGTCTTCCTTTCAAACAAACAAAAAGGCAATGGCTGTTGAAAATAGCAATTCCAGTGCTAATAAACATTTCTTGCTCAATTTTATCCTGCTTTTTCTACAGCAAGTTATAGTGGATCAATATATTTGATTTGGGAGAAATGAAGTAAAGCTGCCCAAACTGAGCTTGAGCACTCCTGAATTTTGAGGTGTTCAAATCTGGAAGGCAGGTGCTGGGGTGGGGGGGGCTGTGGGCTCCACAGGGGAGCATGGCAGCAATGTGTCTGGAGCTGCACGGTAAGGGGGCTGGGGGTTGGAGAAGGGGTAGGGAGTTCCAGGGGGCAGTCAAGGGACAGGGAGCAGGGGTGGTTGGATGGGGCAGAGGTTCGGAGGGGCAGTCAGGGGACAGGCAGCAATTGGATAGGCATGGGAGTCCCAGGGGTTTATCAGGGGACAGGTAGGGGGTGGGGTCCTGGGGGAAAGTTGGGGGGGGTCTCATGAGGGGGCAGTTGGGGACAAGGAGAAGGGAGGCTTAGATAGGGGCTGGGGTCCCAAGGGGCAGTTGGGGCAGAGGTCTTGGGAGGGGGCAAATCGGGGGACAAGGAGCAGCGGCATTTAGATAGGGGCAGGAGTCCTGGGAGAGGGGTATCAGGGGACAAGGACCAGCGGTGTTAGATAGGGGGTGGGGATCCTGGGGGGCAGTTGGGGCAGGAGTCCGGGGAAGGGGCAAACAGCGGCCACGTGCCGGGATTCAAACGGCTCTGGGCTGCCTGCAGCTGCAGGGAGCCTAGAGCCCTTTAAATCCCAGCCACCGCTGGGAATTAAAGGGCTCTGGGCTCCCCTCCATTGCGGGCAGCCCAGAGCCCTCTGACTCCCGGCCACGGCTGAGATTTAAAGGGCTCAGGGCTCCCCGCGGCTGGCGGCCGCCCAGAGGCCTCTGACTCCCGGCTGCGGCTGGGATTTAAAGGGCTCTGGGCTCCCCGCGGTTGCCGGCAGCCCAGAGCTCTTTGCTTCCCGGCCGCGGCTGGGATTCAAAGGGCTCTGGGGTGCCCGCAGAGCGCTGTGTGCGGGGGATTTAGAATCCCCTCGCGGGCCGCACAGTGAGGGTCCGCGGGCCGCATGTTGTGCAGGCCTGATTTAAAGACTTCAGGCGAAGGAGGATCCTCCACCCTCCTTGGTAAGTTGTTCCAAGGACTAATTACCCTCACTGTTAAAATTTTGCATCTTTATTTCTAGCCTGAATTTGTTTAGCTTCCACTTCCAGCCATTGCAATTTGTGGAGCAGTGGGTACGTCTACACTGCAAAAACAAAACCACAAAAACCCTGCAGCAGCGAGTCTTAGTCTGAGTCTGGGTCAACTAACTTGGTCTCTCAGACTTGCGCTATGGGGCTAAAAATAGCAGCGTAGTCATTCCCACTTGTGCTGGAACCCAGGCTCTGAAATCTGGCAAGGGGGGTGGGTTCATATCCCAGGCTCCAGCCTGAGTTGGAATGTCTATGCTGGTATTTTTAGCCGTGTAGCACTAGTCTGAATCAGTTGACCCAGACTCAGACTCTCTGCTGTGGGTTTTCAGCTAGACTAGAGATCCTTCTACCGCTCCCCATGTAGGCCCACAACAAGTCACCTATTGGATAAGTAAAGTAAACTGAATTTCTTAAGTCTCACAATCATGTCAAGAAACCACAAATAAACTCCCAGTGTGAATGGAATATCAACAAAATAAGTTACAGCACTTAATCTCAGATCAAATCGATAAGTCACTCACGACAACAACTCTGCTTTTCTCTTTAATTACTCAGCCCTCTATCCCTTGGTACCAGCCCCTTCTACATTACTGAATAGACCATTTAGGCTTACAGCCTGGAGCATTACATGACTCATGTGTTAGTGCTCCAGTCTACACAAAACAAACTAACTCAGGACTGCAAAGCTCATTTTTTCCCAGTCAAGCACTTGATGAGCGGGCAGCAGGCCAAGGACTGGCATTTAGGTAGGTCACCAGGCTGTGCGCCAGAATCCAGTTCGTTACTTTATCTGGGCTATCTGGCAAGGATACACTGGTGGACTTGATGCAGATCGTTATGTTTGGGGATTTAAAATTATGTAGACGACACGAACATGGTGGGTTTTTTTTTTAAACAATAGATATAAAAATAATGGATATGGAATCAAAAACAAAGGTACAACTCAACATACGTAGCAGCTGTGGGCCCATTTTCGCCCTCTCTGGGAACTGTATTCATAACCAAAGGCAGAATCAAGTCTTGTTTTCCTGGAAACTCACCCATCACTAGAAGGGACTGTTTTATGGTTAGCTCAGGCTAGTATGTTATTACTCAATTGTTGGTCTAATAAAGTCTCACTCACTAGTAATAGCTACACAGCTACTGTGATCTTAACTACACATTGAAAACCAGGTAAATATATACAGACTGCTATTTTAAGAGATGCGTTTCATTGACTTGACACTCAATTCTGAAGGCTCGATTAAAGTTATTCAGTTAAGCAGGAATTTTGGGGATGTGCCCCACAGTTTTGAAAGCCTATAACTAAATTTAATAAAATAAAATAGCCCCCCTGAATGGGATTGTATGGCAGTTTCAGTGCAGGATGTGGCACAGCTATTGTGACTCTCAGAAGAGTGCTCTGTAAGCCAGCCATAGCCTGGGGGTGACAATTACAAGTTGTCATTTTGAAACTCCTTTAAAGATGGATGAGATGGATTTATGCTCTTATCACAGTCAACCAATGGAACTCATTGCCAGGAGATGTTGTGAAGGCCAAAACTATAACAGGGTTCAAAAAAGAACTAGAAAAGTTCCTGGAAGATAGGTCCATCGATGGCTATTAGCCAGGATGGGCAGGGATGCAACTCCATGCTCTGAGTGTCCCTCACTTCTGTTTGCCAGAAGCTGGGGATTGGTCACTTGATGATTACCTGTTCTGTTCATTCCCTCTGAAGCACCTGGCATTGGCCACTGTCGGAAGACAGGATACTGGGCTAGATGGACCATTGGTCTGACCCACTATGGCTGTTCTTATGCATTAGAATATCCCACCTTTCAGATCCCTGAGTGGAGGGCTGGGGCAGTCCCTGGCTGGGTGGGAGAGGAGACCCGCATCTCATGTCTTTTCCATTGTTTCAAACAAAATTACAGCTGGCAAGAGAATTCTCAGTGTATCAAGTGAACTGTTTTCATCCAGGTCATGGGGTGGAGAGAGAGAATGGGGTTGAGCATCAAAAACATGACAGCTTACCTCTGTCAGCATCCCCTTAGTCTGAGGCATGGCAGGGCAGGGTTGCACCAGGAAACTAGCTCCAGACCATAGCTGAGAGCCTTTAATTTCTGGTGAGAAAAGATACTTAAAAGGGGAGTGAAGGAAATGACTGAGCAGAGTAGCGAAGGGAAAGCAGGACAATCAGATACTCACTGCACCTCCTCCATTGCTACCACCTTCGTGTAATAGTCACTCGAGTACAAAACCACATTGGCAACTTGCTCCACTGAGAGAGAAAGAACAAAAGCAGGAGTGAGGGGACAGAATCAATTATACAGACACAGCATATAAACGACTGCCCTTCTCAAGAAGGAACGAACAGGGACAGCAGTTACGGCCCATACAATTCACAGACCTCCCGTATAACACAAGCTCTAGAATTTTACCCAGTTACCCTCACACTGAGTTCAATAATGTGTGTTTGATTAAACACAACTTCCAGAAAGGTACAGGGTCCCAAAGCCATCAAAATATGGAGAATCCACCATTTCCCTTGGTAGTTTGTTCCAATGGTTAATCATCCTCAGTGGTAAAAATTTACACCTTATTTCTAATTTGAATTTGTCTGGCTTTAGACAAATAGTATTTTCTCCCTGTGGAGATCACAATCAATCCCCTCTTGATCTTTTGGATAAACAGATTGAGTTATTTAAGTTTTTCACTGTAAGGCATTTTCTACCCAGCCCTCATATCATTTGTGTCTATCTTCTGCACCCTCCCCAATTTTTCAACATCCTCTTTAAAATGTGACACCAGAACTGGATGCAGCGTTCCAGTACCAGTCTCCCCAATGCTGTATGCAGGGGTATCACCACACCCTCCTCCTACTCACTCATTCCGTTTATATAGCCAAGGATCGGATTCATCCTTTTGCTGTAGTATCGGACTGGGAGATCACGCTGAGTTGCTTGTCCACTATGACCCTAAACTCCTTTACAGAATCACTGCTTCCCTGGATATAGTCCCCTATTCTGTAGGTATGGCCTGAATTCTTTGTTCCTTGATGAGTGATCTATCATTTGTCTGAATGAAAACACATTTTGTTTGAATGGCCCAGCTTACCAAGTCACTGTACGACTGCCCTGTCATTTACCATTCTGCCAACCTGTGTGTCGTCTGCAAATTTTATCAGCAGTGATGTTATATATACTTCCATATCACTGATAAAAACACTGAACAGTGCCAGGCCCAGAACTCATCTCTACAGAACCTCACTAGAAATAACCACATTCAATGATAATTCCCCATTGACAACTACCAAGTGTCCTGCTGCTCACTCAAACTCTGCATCTCACATATTTAAGACCATCACCTTCCCACAGAGGAGGCAGCATGCTTTAAAGCACTGGACTGGGACTCTGGAGACCTGCTTTCTACTGCCAGCTCTGCCACCGACCCGTTGCCTGGCCCTGGGCAAGTCATTTGCACTCCCTATGCCTCTGTTTCCCCTAGCATCCTTTGTCTCTCTCTCACTAGGTGTTTGTAGATGGCCTAATACAATGGGGTTTTAATCTTAGTTGTGGCCTTTAGGTGTTACCAGAATACAAATTAAAGCCAAGCACTACTGGATCTCAACACCCTGCCCTTGACCTTCCTCAGGGAGAAGGGGGGAACACCTTCAGTGCTCTAAGGTGGACAGTCTCCCATAATGAGAACTCTCTTGCCAGCTGTCATTTCGTTTATAACAGTGATGGGTCAAAAAGCAGTGCAAAATCATGCACACTTTGAAAAGGCACATCTAGAGCTGGCATAGACACAATTCCTAGCAGAGGGCCATGGAGGGACAGGGTGACAGCTCTGGAGAGTCCTATTTCCTGAAGGGCAACAGAGGCAATGGAGCAGCATAGGGACACTGACAGGGAGATGGAATGGAGCAGGGTGACCCCGGTCTGTTTAAGTGAGGGACACTAATAGGTTCCAGCTCTGACGATAGGATGAAACACAAACCCCACCCTACGTAGCTCCCATGGGATTAAGGACAACAGTAAAAACGCACCCAGCACTCTGATCTTCTTCACTGTTTTCTCTGTATTGTTGGTCACGGTGACAGTGACAGGAATGGGCTCACCATGGTAAAACACCTGGAAGAGAGTCAGATGGGCTCAGCACATGGCACACAACCCAGCAGAAGGGCTTGTACAATTTAAAAAATACAATGCTACTCCCAGCCATTTGCAACAGAACCCACTATGGACTGATGAGGGTATCAACTACTCCAGGTACATACACCCTCAGCTCCTACAGCCTGACCCAAAGCCCACTGAAGCCAATGGGAGTCTTTCCACTGACTTCAGTAGTCAGTCACTATTGAATTGTGTAGCAGAGCACCAGTGAAGGAGCTCACACACTCCATTCCTGGCTACTGCCAACAGCAACTACTGCGAGAAATGGTGTCAGAGCACTTGAATGTTAGGGCAAGTCAGAACAAACTGAATCCAGGCACGAACGTCTCAGAGAGGTGGTCTTGGGGCAACGAAGCAGGTATTTGCGTCTGAGCAATGAGCAGATGGAGCTATCTGGGGCAGACTGCTCACCTCTTTACTCAGACGTGCTCTCAGGTGCAGTGGCTTGCTGGACATGAAAAACTGCCAGGTGGTCTCAGCTTGAGGTTGGGGTCCTGGCTCTTCTGGGGCATACTGTACTTTACGGATCAACAGGCGCACAAAGTTCCTGAGGAGCGGCAAACAGAACTGCAATTACACAGAGCAGAACCTCCTATTTCACTGGAGTGGTTGTTCACCTGCATTCACATCCCTTTCGGAACGTTTCTGATGGAAGGATCTGAACACAGATACCCAGAGCAGAGCTGAACAAGCTCCAAGGGACTGTCCTTATTCCACACACATTCTGTTACCTTTTGGGAATTCGCTCTTCCACGTTCTCTGTACAGAAAGCTTTCACCTCAAAGTCCACCCCGCAGCACTGCCAGAGAGAGGGGGGGAGGGGGAAGCTGTGAAATTTGTTAAGTGGTTAGCAGCCTTCCTATACAAGGAACTCTGCAGGTTCCCAGGGTTTGGAAAATCTTATTCCTGAACTTGACAACTGACACCTCCAAGCCTATTATGTTTTCTTGTGAGGCAAGTGCTATAGACTAACTCTGAGCAACACACCCCACGTTTCTTAAAGATTAGCCAGCCTGTCCCGTATTTCTAAAATGACTAACATCAGCACCTGAGATGTGGAATTCCTTTCCAGATTGAACCTTCCTTTTTCACCACCTGGAGTCTAAGAATAATTCTTTGCAATCAGACAGAGCTGACTGTTGTCCCTGCAGGATCATGTGCATATTGGACACTTCTTCTAAGGTACATGCGGCCAAGTCCCATTTGGTTCTCTCTTTAAAGACTTGTGAAACCTTTTGCTAAAATACTTTTGCTAAATCCTTTGGCTAATCTCCAGTGTCTGCCCAACACCTGCTGCATCACTTTTTCATAAGTCCAGTCTAGTTGTTTGGACAAGTATCCAATATTTTAAAATGCATTATCCCTGAGTAACAGCTCTTGTTACCTAGTTACTCTTAACCTGTTGGTTTTATTTTTTTTTAAACCCAAACATGTAACACAAGTTTTTTCCACATATGCTTTAATGGGAGATCTTGGCAATTGGTCTTAAAAAAAGGCATTCGGTTTCAGACACTTGAGTGTGAGCATCTGTGATGTGAGTAAATATTTAATATAACCTTGTCTGACATCACAACACTTATTTCATTTGTGGCCAACCAACATCTCCTGTAGTATTCTGAAGGAAATGGAGTCTCAGGTTTCAATGAAATGCTTTTCCTCCCCCGAACTGTTATGCTGCTATTTATCTGTTACTAAATGAGACTAGATACTCAAAATGCCTCTGACTCCATCCCACTCTCTAGCTTATTTCCTGTTGGGTGGTTCACAAGATGGCACTATACCACATCGCTGGTGATGGAAAGTACATTAACTTCTATGTTACCTAGTTCTTGCTCTCAAAATATTTGAACCAGATATGCATCCCTTGCTCTTTCCTGTGAATTTCTTCCTCAGTAGAAGTAGTGAATATATGAAACCCTGTTGGTCTCACCTTCCCAACATCATGAGGGGCTGGTTGCAGGGAGACTGAACAGGGCAGATAGTCTGGAAACTGAGGAGAAAAAAAACCAGAAAAATTATCCAGATCCCCAACTGTATTGCTCCTAAAATGATACAGTGCTCGTGAAAGGTGCATGAGTGACAGCCTGAGACAGCACAGTCCGTTAGTTCTCCATAAAAGAGAAGCCTGGGCAGCATCAAGGCAAGCTTCCCCACACTATTCTGCCCAAGTGCCCCAACCAGGCACTGGAGGGACCACTGACATGGTTAATTATATTCCAATAGTGCCTAGAGAACCCAGCTGAGAGAGAGGCCCCATTGTTCTAGGCACTGTACACATGTAAGCTCCTTGGGGCAGGGACTTCTAATTTAAATAGACAAGACAAAGGGTGGGAGGAGAAACAAAGAACCAGAGAGGGGAAATGACTGCCCAAAGTCAGACAACAAGTTAGTAGCAGAGCCCCAGGATTAGATCCCAGGACTCCTGACTTCCAGTTCAGTGCCTTATCCAGGAGATCATTGTACTTCCCTTTCAGGGGAGTGAGTGAAAGATAGCAGATTCACGTAAGGGTCACAGGGGCACAGAGACTGAACTAACAAGGCCAAGGATAGTGTTTGAGGACATCTGTCCATGGGGAACTGGACTGAGATCACTAGAACAGTCAGCAGAGAGTAAGAGCACTCAGTCGCTTATGGCCTGGGCAGGATGTGAGATTGTGATGAAAGGCTCCAGCTCTGCCCCCCTGGAACGGCATGACCTGGAAGAGAGACTTGTGGAGTTCTACCACCCCCACACTCTAGAAATCCCAACAGTCTGAGCTTGGTGGAGGTCTCCATTTTGTATGGTTAGGAGACATGTCACAAGCCTAGACTTTGCAGAGTCAATTGAAAGCCTATTTGCTACAGTATTAGTATATGGTAGATTCTCAATCTGGATCCTACTAGATACTATGGTCTCTAAGGCAGAGTGAAGGGGATGGGATGTCTCTGGGTCAGGAAGAGGAAGAAGACATACGGGTTGTAGATCTACTCAAGTTAGTGTTTTCTATAGCACCTATCAAAGTGGTATCTAAGATGTTCTGATGATACAGTGACAGGCGCCAGTATAAGCACCTAGACAGGCTGGTAAAAGAAGATTTGCACATCAACATATTGAGGGGACTTCATGAGTCTCTGGGCCAGACGTGCATGAGGAAGCTTGGGAGCAGGCTAGCAACGGTGTTTTGGGAGATAGCAGGTGGGAGGATTAGTGCTGGGGTAGAGGTGCTGACAGACTGGGCAGAGGGAAGGAGCTGGGCATCCTGAAAAATGGCCACAGAAGTGGCAGCAGCCAGGTTAAGTATCTGACTGCCACTGAGGCCTGTAACCTGGGTGTCACCTTCAACTCTGCTCTCTCACCGGAGCGACATTCAGGCCATTTCTACATCCAACTGCTTTCTCCACACAGCATCTCCAAACTCCAGCCCCTTCTCTTGTCCACACAGCCAAAACTCTTGTCGAAGCCCACATCACTTCACATCCTGACTACTGCAGCCTTCTCCTTTCTGGCATGAATTACTGCCCCTGTGCTCCCCTCATCTCTATTTAGAATGCTGCTGCTAAGGTCGCCTTCTTGGCTAGTCGCTCTGACCACGTCAGCCCTCTGAGGCCTGCCTCTGACTCATCTCCATATCAAATACAAACTTCTTGTAACTTCTTCATAACTCAGTCTGATCCCACTTCGCGGAACTATAAACCTATCGCACTGCCAACCCTTGCCCTCCCTCTCTAAGCATTCCAAGCCTTTTCCTCCACCAGCCAACTTCTTTGAACATCTCATCCTTTTTCATATTCTGCCCCTTATGCACAGGAAAAGCTCCCCACTAAAATCCATGCAGCCACTTCCTTACCTTCTTTCATACCCCTCAAGATGCATGTCTGCTGCAGAACATACAAAATCCAGCCTGCTGCCCATAGCCACACAGGTATCAAGCGGTCACTTCCCTTCTTTCCTTCCTCTCTCTCATATCCCAGCCCAGTAAAATATTTGCAATAAATGTAACTAATAAAGCAGGGCCAATTTGCCACCAGATTCATTTGCTTCTGTGTTGTATCCACATCCCTTACTCTTGGCCATGCACGTCTTTAGACTGTAAGACCTCGGGGGCTGTCTCTGATCTGTGCTTATACAATGCCCAGCATTATGAGGCCACTAAACCCAGTGGGCTTTTGGGTGCTACCCAAGCATAAGCAATAATTGTATTAACTCATTTTAATAATTATTCCAGCAAAATGCAGAGTTTTTTGCAAATCAATTCCACAACTCAAGGCATAGACAGCCTCATGAGTACGCAAGGCAGTAGTATAGGCAAATACTCTGGCAATAGGAGAGCAAGAGACAGAGGTTGAAACATTAAGGGCTTTTGTTGTCATAAAATCATTATGGTTCCCTTCATAAGGAATTTTTCTGTGCGCAGTCAGGATCCCTCCAGTTTGTTAAATCCCTAGTACACTATTGGATTAATTATTAATCTCCTCTTCAGATTATCATGGAGTGCTGACAGGATGGATAATAAGGGTCAAGGAGAAGTGGGTCAGAGGCTCTTGTGAGGCACTTACTGTTAAAACAAAGGGGTAAGCATTGTTCCCCAGCTTCTTCATCAGACATTCCTGCAATTGGGAGAGAGATTCCCATTTTTCCACTGGTGGGTACAACTGTAACCTAGAGAAAAAAAGATCCTTTCGGAAGGTCAGACCCATCACATCAATGTCTTCTTGGCCATACCGGAAAGCACAGGTCAGAGTCACATACACTGGAAAGAACATACACAGTAAATTACACGTTTACTGAGCAGCCAATTCAGAGATTCTGAGACTTAGAGACCATCTGTGTTACAATTACGGAGTCCAGGAAGACAGTCACAACACTGTTGCATCTCCCCTCCGCCCCAACCTGGTTCCTATTTATAGTATAGCAAAGATCTTAAGTTTGTTTTGTAACGAGACTGAAGCCTTGGACCATATTCAGACAGCATGTCCAACAACCAGAGATTCTCTCACCAAGATGGGGTTAATTTTGCATAAGACAAATAGAGCCCTGAAAGCAGGAGAGATCCTTGCTTTGCAGTGAGAGATCACTGAAGAGCTAGCAATCTCTGAAATAATTTAAAACATCAAACCCTTCTTCCCCTTGACGATCTCGGGATCCACTAACAAGACACCATCTAGACAGAAAGAAATAGAAAAGAGTAAATATTAAGCAGTATGGAGAAAAAAATAATTTGGGTTTATTAAGTCAAAGAAACATGTAAGAAGAGTTTGTGGCTGGACTTACCTACAGGTTCCACGCCATCTATGTGGTCAATGAAGTCTCGTTTTCCCAGATAGATAGTCACCTGTAGGAAGAAGGCATTGCAGATGGGGCAAGACGAGGCAGGGCATCAATCCTGCCAAGAGCTGAGCACTCTAGCCCAATTGAGCAAAATAACTTTTTAAAGCAGGGGTAGGCAACCTATGGCACGCGTGCCAAAGGCGGCACGCGAGCTGATTTTCAGTGGCACTCACACTGCCTGGGTCCTGGCCACCAGTCCAGCGGGGCTCTGCATTTTAATTTAAATTTTAAATGAAGCTTCTTAAACATTTTAAAAACCTTATTTACTTTACATACAACAATAGTTTAGTTATATATTATAGACTTACAGAAAGAGACCTTCTAAAAAACGTTAAAATGTATTAATGGCACGCAAAACCTTAAATCAGAGTGAATAAATGAAGACTTGGCACACCACTTCTGAAAGGTTGCCAACCCCTGTTTTAAAGCATATGCTTAAAAGTTAAGCACATGAGTAGTTCACATTGAAATCATCAGGACTATTCATGAGCTTCAGCATTTAACTGGATCAGGGTAGAGGGCTCAGCATGTTGCAGGACTGAACTCCAAAACAACCACACAATTCCTTGTGTCTGTGGCACAGGAACTGTACAGTGAAGGACTTTTGCCTCGAACTGGAAAGACGGCGAGTCAGCCTTGATTTAGACATCTGGGCAGCCAACAGAGACATGTCCAATGAGGTGATGGGGAGAGGTGTTGCCATCCTATCTAAGATTGGTCATTATGTTAAAATGCAAGTAGTCCACTTTATCAATTCTCTAACATAGCCAACTGCTAGGGCGTGGTGTTGAGTATAAATCAAATTATTTTCAAAAGAAGTGGGGTGAAGACAAGTGTCCCATAAATAAATCCCCAGGTAAGTGAGACAGTGGCCCTGTGCATCCATGGCTCAAACTGGTGGGTATATATGCCAATTACTGTGCTACTTACAGCCTTATCACGGGACATCTTCTTGTAGACAACATGTGATTGAGAGGGACTGGTGTTCTTCAGAGAAATTGAGGAAGGAGTAGCCACCTTATGAGACTCAGCACAACTCATTTCCACAGATGGGTGAGAGACCGGGAAAGAAGAAAGCCTTCCTGCAGCAAGAGATCCTTGGACAAGTGTCAAGAAGAGATGATGAATGAGATTATGGTTATGTTGAATAGGATCCAAAAATCTTAACCAACCAATGTAGTGCATTAAGACAGACTATTCCCTCTGAAAACTCAAGTCAACTCTGGTGCTGGGGAAGAGGGTTTCCTTTTATTTTAAGCTTCCAAAGTTAATGCAAAGTTCAATTTTCAAGCTACCAATGGGAGTTATGAAGCTAAATTCTCACAGATACCTTTGGGTTGGGAGGGAGAGTAAGATAAATAAGTGAAAGCAGAAGCAGGCCAAAAACCTGATCAGATTTTTTTTTTTTAATTTGATCCTTTAACCCAGACTGGAATTTAAAAACAAAAAACAAAAAAAGTTTCCAATTTTCAAAAGTTTGTTAGAAAATTCAAAGCAAAACTATTTAGCCTTTTGATTGTTCTGTGGGTGCATGGTTGGGTTCGGTTTCCCTTTTTCGGCATTGCCTATTTTGATTGATTATCTTAGTCACATGATACGATTATTTAAAAAATTTAAAGCTTTCAACTTCTCAAAAAAGTTCAGTTTCAAAAATATCCTTTTGAAAATTAAACTAGGCATTACAGAAGACAATGAAAATGTTTATTGATTGCATCTATTTTTCAACCACTTCTGCTTCTTATGTTACTCTATGAATCTTTACAATATGGCATGACATTTATTAGGAACTTACACAACACAGACACTCAGAAATTAGTTTCTGATTCCCTCCTAGAAAAGGCTGGTCCTTCACTTCACCTTTGGAATCAGTTCACTGAAGGAAGTATTTTGAAAGGCCAGGATTAAAGAGAAAAATGAAAACATTCCCCCCCCCCTTGTCAAAGTTGGAGCAACTTTTCCAAGACCAGTATGGAATTCCTTGGTGGAACACGTGAGCCAGAGGATTTGAGAAAGAGGAAACTAGGGAAAGAAATAGCAGTATCTTTAAATACCTTGCAGTGCTTCAAATTCCACAGCAGCCACCAGAGGAGAAAGTGCCCTGAGCAATAAGATGAGAACTCCTCCTAAACCACTGAACAAAGGTGAATTTTCCAGGCAGACAGGTCCTGCAGATCTTCCCCTGTCTGTGGGAGTGACTCACTAGCCTGCTGGTGAAAAAGGAGAGCAATTTGTAGCCCAAATTGAAAATGGTTTTCTAGTTCTTACTACCCACATTTTCAAGAACTAATCCCCTTCAAGCAGCAAATATTGTACCTGGATCGGTACAGATCGGCTAGGTCAGCAGTGCTGGGTATTACTTAAGAGACCCCAGATCTTCAAGAGTCTACAGTGCCATCCTCCCAGATTCCTCGGGTGTAAAGACAGTACAGATTTATATGGAGCAGGAGGGTTATGGAAAGCAGCTTTATTCTAAAGCTCTTTCTCCATCTCTTTTTCTATTGGGGCTGCAAATCATGCAGCCTAATAAGGAGCTAAACAAAGAACTATTTGTGAGACGCTGAACTTGCAAGCATTAGAACAAGTCTCTATAAATACAGGCTATTCTAAGAGTTGCAAGTACATTATCAAAAAATAGGTTATTTCCACAAATCGATAAACTGTAGAGTTAACACAAAGCTTATCTATTGTTGTGCCACTGACACCCTCAGGCACATTGTACAAATAGTTTATGTTGGTGGCCTGCCCACTGTTTTCTTCAGTTTATAAAAAGGAAATTACACATACTCAATACATGTTTAAAGATGTACTAAAGATGTACAATAGACATGAGCAATTTGATCAATTTAGCTTCCTCCTGCTCATGAATGGTATGAAAATAGCTTTTGCTTTTCTTAAATTTCAATTTGATTTTGTTCACACAATAATTTGTGGGTAATTCATGGCTTGTAAACATTTCAGAAGCAGCTGTATTTGATACTTTGGTGGGACATGTTAGTTTTCACTGGCGAGATCCCTTGGTATTCTTTCCATTCCCCGACTGAATTAAACTCTTGCAATCAGAGTTCCTTAACCACTCAAAAGGTCAAAGTTTGCTTTTGTGACTATTCACCAACATTTGCTTAGAGTTAGTAGCTGCTGCAAACATCCACAGGTGGGATTTTCACAAGTGCCAAAGAGGTTTACATGGGACTATGTCACTAAATCCTTCAGATGCTTTTGAAAAATCCCACCCCTCCTGTCCGTAAGAACTTGATGAGAATATTTGGGGGAAGTAAAAATGTACCTGCACGCCTCAGGAGAAGCCAATTCCATTTTTATTTGAGCAAACATTTATAGGGCAGAGACCAAAGGTGTTCCCCCAGGTCTAGCACTCATCACTCTGTCACAGAACAGGCTGGGAGCAAGCTAATCTTGTTGAGAGCTTCCCTGGTCAGCACTTGGGGGAGAGGGGGTGGGAGAAATGATCACCAGCCCTTCACAACAGAGATAGGGCCTTCATTCACTTTTGTGGAGTAGCTAGCACAAGGCCCTGATGCTGAATGAGGCCTCTGAGCACTACTGAAATGATGGGCATTTTAGGAACAGCTCCGAGGTGGTTCCACCCTTCCCCCATACTTCTAGGGCCATGTATGTCTGAAGAGAGAAGAGAGCTATTCCATGGAGACAATCTCCCATAACTGTACCAGTAAGGCAGAGCCGGCTGTTTATTTCTGGTGGCGTGGTATGTGGCATGCAGCTATTTTGCAATTAGTTTCTGTTTAAAGCTGGACACTTTGCCCTTGCCAGAGCAGACATATTTCACTCAAGCTTGAGCTGCAGAGGCAACTACCCTCCAGAAAAGCCTATTCAACCAGATGGGGACGAGTGGGCTTCGCTGGTAGCTCTGTTCCTGCAGTGTTTCTCAGAGCCTGTGGACTCATTTCAGGTGGAGTGCAACACCAGTCTGCAGTCAGAACCTCTGGGAAGACTCTCTCACCTTCTAGAACAGAGGCAGAGAACCAGGCAACTCTCAACAGCAAGTACTTCACTTTGTTCTCTCCCTTTCTCCTCTGCTGCCTCCACCACAAGGCTCTTGGGGAAGAGGGCACCATGGAGCTCAGTCATCCCCTCCTGGCAAGGAGGCAGAACAAGAAACCTACAGAACCCTATCAGGCTCCTCTGGTTCTTGCTAAAGAGGATGATAAAGGCAAGGCAAGCAGAGATATCGACTAATCCCGGTGACAGAAGGACCCAATTTCCCGCCCCCCCCTTTCCAGCAACTCTGCCACTCAAGATTCTCTTCACCTCCCCACTCCCAGTTACTTCTACTGAAGATGCTGCCTCTTCTAGCATGGCATTACAGAAATGGGATACAGGCTAGGGGAGTTGTTCTTTGTTGATGGCAGTTCCCATTTCATGTACATTTTTCCTTTCCCGACTGGGTCCATAGTCAGTTTCCCCTTGGACACAGACTCACCTGACTCCCAAATAGAGAGGTAAGAGTAAGGACATTAAGCCTCCAAAAGGACTCCAGAAAGCTGCAGCTGCTTGTCACAGGAATGTGAAATGGCTCCTCCCTGGTCTTCAGAGTCTGAATTGGAAGATGACAAATTTCTCCAAGAAAGCGCAGTGGACCCCACTATATCCTGCTCTTTAAAGCCACTGTAGTAAGAAGAGTGAAAAATCCACTAAGGATCCCCCTAAAATGAAAAGCAAGGGAAAATTCTCTATTCGTGAGTTAACTGAAAGTATAGCTGACGCGAGAGGCTATTAGCAGTCACTGTCTCTGTTATTTCTGCTTCACTGGACTAGAATTCTTGGCTTCTTTGGAAATAACAGTTGTTTGGAAGATAGCTGAGTGCACACTAAATAGAAAGCAGAGGTACGACCTCAACTAGTTAAACAGGACTTGCACATAGGGAGAATGCAGAAGAGTGGAGTTGATTACTTGATTTACAGATACATACCTTTCTCATAAACAACTACGTATATTTTTAGAATTTTAGATGCTTTGACCTATTCTTACCTCTTGTTTTTATATGGGTTCAATGTTAATTTGCTTAGTAGTATCCAACAAGCAAAACATTTTCTGGCATCAGAACCTCAAACCCAGATTACTGTTTATGTTGTATAAAAATACAAATATGCCAATTTAAATTAAACCCTTCCTGATCCTCCCCACCACAGCCTGCAGTTCTTATTAGGGTAGAGTTAATCCCCTGGTAATCTTTCATCCCACTGACTCATCACTTAGCAGTCTGCTTTATCTGCAATACCCCTGAGGTCAGCAGGGCACTGGGCAGGTGACATCTTAGAAGGACCTGGAGATGTACACTTTACTGCAGGAAGCTTCAGGGAGCAGACAACAGACTGAAAGAAAAATGTGCCTCTAAAATCCAAAGGGGCTTTTACCTTGTCAAAACTCTACAGAACTGCAACTCTGTTTTTGTCATCTTTGCTCTGCCTTTGGGAGTAAGGACCATCTGCTGAGTTTCTGCCACACCAAAACAGGAGGTGATTGGCTAAGGACGTTTCTTAACTGTACAAGTAGTTTGTCCAATATAACTAAAGGAGGTGAAGGCTTTGCTCCATTATTCCAGTGTTGGCACAGGGAGTTACTTTAGTCTTCGGTGTACAGACAGTCTTTATACCACATTTTTAAGACCATGTTGGGAGACTGAGAGGCAACATAACAGTCCAAGCAATAAGGGAGGAATAGACATTTCACGGCAGAAAGTGTCTGAGAAACTAGTAACTGATGGGGAGTTCTTGAATTCAGTAATTCATCCCACACTTCCAAGTATACATCAATCTTTCAAGCTTCAAAACATGGCCCAGAGTCCACAGTGCTAGAAGCTTTAAACAATGTGACACTGGCTCCTTTAACTTCAGTTTCATGACCACATTCTTGATACGAGACAAGGTAAATTTGGCTCTAGGACAATGGATACCCACTGGAAATATCTGTCAAATACAGGCACTGACATTTTTCCCGGTGTGTGCTCCACCCCCACTCCGCCCCAAGGTCCCAACCCCTTCCCCGAGGTCCCCCCTCCTGAGGTCCTGACCAACAGCTGTGACTGGTGGTTGCTGAACACACCCTATTTTTTCCCCCCATGAGTGCTTGAGCCCCAGAGCACCTGCAAGTCGGTGCCTATGCTGTCAAGTACCTCACCACCACCAGACCCAAACCTAACATTAGTCCATTGAAACAGCAAAGAGGAGAGAAGAAACTTGATATCAGTTCCCCTTTCTTTCAGGACAAGAAGAAAAACAAATGAGGAGAAACTTTGTGGGTTTTAAAAGCAGAACACAGGTTTATTTACAATCAAATTCTGGTGGGCAGCTGAATAAATAAAAGATTTGCCCTGTATACTCTCAACTCCCCTCTGCAGAAGTTGTCTGAAAGAAAGGCTGGGTTAGAGAGAGACCACTGTCCTAGGAACAACCCTCTTTCCTAACCCATCAAAACACTTCCTTAGAAAACAAGCTCAGGAAGGAAGCAAAATAAAGTGCAAATAAAAAGGCGACAGAACGCTGGTGGCTTATCTTGAGGCCCATCTGAGGTGGAAAAGTTTGGCTGGATAAAAGTTACAAAACATCACAGTTCTCCTCCAACCACCTCACATATTTAGATGCCTGAGGATACAGGGTGTACACCCTGTTCAATGGCACAGGAAGGGCTCAAGCACAAAGGAGAATATTGCACATGTGCTCAAAAAGGGGGCAAGTCGCCAGGGATTGCCAGCACCAGAGCATTACATTCAGGATTGAATCCCATTGCTCCCCCATGCTCCACCAACAGCCTCCAATAGAGAAGGACAGATGGACAGCAGAAGAGACTATACATTTATTTTCTGGTACTGGAAGTCTTGGTATGGATACATTCCTCATCACAGCAGCACCACCACTCCCACTGCAGATGTTACATCTCTTCTCTCCCCTCCCCTTCCCCGCGCGCCACCAAAACTGGAAATATATTGGTTCAAATTAAAATTCTCCTTTCCCCACTTTTTGGTACTTTTGCTATAGGAGCTATTGGAGGGAGTTTTAACAAAGACGCATCATCCCTGAAGAACGGACAGTTCCCTGAAATACAGATCAAAATGATGCAGGGAGTTCTCAGATTACAAACTGCCAGAGAGACCATGTCAGAACTGGAGAAGCCCCAAACTCAGCCAACAACACAGGGGGCAGAACTGCCAGAGCAACAGAAACATTTAAATTAGTTTACAGCTATTCCATCACTTTATAGACTGACTAGGATCCACTCTGTCCATGTTTCAGAATGCCCTCACCCCATGCCTAAGCTACTCCATGGGAACAGAACACAGGAAACAGGACATGCATTAGGTCAGAATACATGGTAAACGTCTTTCCAACACTTCCAAGTTCGAAGTGCTGTACACACATTTGTATAATAGGGTATTTGGCACAGCTGTCCGGTGAGGGAATCTGGCTAGTACCTTCGGCTCCATCCAGTACATAGATACTGCATATCAAGGCATGACTAGTAGTATTCACTATCCAAATCACCTGACCCTTTGCTGAGCCTGAGGGTCAGCAGCATGCTTATAGGCAGTAAAGGGCTCTGCCTCCAGCTCTTCGTCCTTGATTGCCTCATTAGAGCTCTCCTCTGAGAAGCGAAGCCCATTGGATGAAGCCCAAATGCATGTAGGATGAATCTAGGCTTGGGCCTCCATTCTGTCCAGCCCTGGACCGGCATCCTCCCAGTGAGAGACATTTGAAACTGTCTTTCATCTCCTTCCAGTCAAAATTCAGACCACAGGACAGCCTTGTTTCCTTTGTCCACACTGACCACATGGGCACCGGCTGGTGACCATGCCACTGCATTGATAGAGGAGCTGAAAGGAAGCCAGGTGTCAATTTAGGAGAGATTCTAATTTCACAGCAGCATTTAGGACAGGAGGAATTAAACTCCATAATTTCCCAAACTCATTCATTCTCAGATCTTATTTATGATACCTGCATTTGTAACAGTCTCCCAGGGATATTTGGAGTATATTATACTTAATGCCCTGGTTGTGAACAAGCAATCCGACAACAAAGCACAAATTTCATAGCATTAATTCCCACTTTACTGGTTATTGCTATGAATCCACAGAGAAGCTGCATATAAATAACCCATGCACACTGGTATGGGAATGGACCTCCGCATCTGCAATCCCACCTCTCCTCACTACAGGTCCTATGTGAGCCACAGCTCAGACCCTATACCAGTTTAGTCCGCGAGCTTCCTGTCTCACCTGTGATGCTTTGCGAGCGTTCTCTCCACTTTCCCAGTGAGCACATTCCAGATGTACAGGACCCCATCAGCTGAACCACCTGCCACGTAGCTACCGTCAGGGCTATTGATACACATATTAGGTGCAGACGAGAAAAAACGATTTATTTTGAAGTTAGCACTAATCTTTAGTGTTTCCAAAACAAGCAAACTGACATTAATGGTCTGCACTAGCAAATATTAAAGTTTCTCCAGCTCGTATTCACACTGATTAGCAAGATCAAGAAGTTTCCATATCATGTGATGATGTAACAATTGGGTGGCTGGCATTTAAAGACAGATGTTGGTTCTTGTGAAATCTACTTAGGCCAAAAGGGTGACCTTGGCAAGTCACTTCACCTCTATGCCTCAGGTGGGGATAACGATGTTTACCTCCTTTGTAAAGCACTTTGAGATCAATGAATAAGATGTGCTATAAGCGCTAGGTATATTATTCTATTCGATTCCTAACATTAGGCACCTAAAAAAGTCCATCATAATAGCAGCCAAAGGCCCTGAAGAGAAATAGGGCTCCTTTGTGGAAGCTTGTAATCGACAAGGGAAAAAAAGGGAGGCGATGGGGAAGGCTGAAGCGTAAACCTAAGCAAAATGGTTAGGATAAGCCATGTCTATATACACTAAATTTAGCCCTAGCTTTTTAAGTATTTAACCCTTAAACCCTTACCTGGTTCCATTGTTTGGATCTTAACCTTTCTATTTTAATTTTATATTTAATCCCTGTCAGTCATATTTAAAAATCCTAAATGTGGTTTTTTAAATATCAGCAGAACCGGTAGCATCTTCTATACTTAAGGTTCCCCAACAATTCCTGTTAAAAGACCCTGTTTTCATTTACTTATAACTTTACCAAACATTAACCATTTGGGCTGAAGTTTTCCTTGTCAGGTGTCTGTCCCAGACTGACCATTTTTACCTGAATTTCAGCAAAAAAGGTTCAATCGTTTGAGAAGGGTATTAGAAAAATGTTTCCATATTAAAACAATTCTTACATTTCATTGAGAAGCTCTATCACCTGCATGCTTTGGAACAAGGACATATAGTCTAGGGGAAGGGTTGTCACCCTGGTTTCAGAGATGTGCCTTTTCTTGTTCCCATGAAAAGCTACCCAGATTCAGACAAATTAAAGCATCTGAAAAACTGCAGTTGACAAATGCTCAGTAGATACTTGTTAGAACTTGTCAGCTAAATTCTCTGAAAATTCCATCTATAGCAGAATGTTCCAGGCCAGGGTCAGAGGCTGAGCAGGAATTCCCTGCAATTGCTATTCCCGACTACTATGACATTGGGCACCAGAACTGACAGCCAGGTGACTATCCCTCTTTTGCTCTCAATGCCCTTGCTGGTGGTGTCCAGGCAGTGTGGCGGAGGAAGTAGCCTGACTCAAAAGCAGAAGGGAGAATGAAGAACTGGCTGAGCCAGGAGACTGGCACTTGGGGCTTACGAGGGGGTGGGGAGGAGGAGGAGGAGATAGATTGGATGACAAGCCCAAGGAGGAAGGAGGCTGTAATAAAATATCATAACGAATATGCACTGGGGGCCAAATAAAGGTTCCATGGATAATCTTAATTCTGATATTTTCTTGCTTTTCAAGGCTTGACTTTCCAACATTAACTCTGTTTTAATATAGGGTGTGTGCAAACACTGCCTATTCCCTTTTTCCTGATTTTTACAAATGGTGAGCTCTTTTGGTGTCTCATTGTAGATACCCAAGACTGAAAGCAGTTTTGCTGACTGCCCAGTGCTAAGTGTCCCCTTTTGTCTTATGACTAGTGTTAACGGTTACCCTACTGCTTGCAAAATGTGGAGCTTAGAGTTGTAGCACAAGTGATCAAGAAGCAATCAGTGCATGCTGCTGACTAGTAATTAGCTTGACAGTGTATGGTGGTTTGGAACTTTTCCCTCAAATGTCACTGCAGAATTTGCAGTAAACCAAATAGCTGGCCCCCCACCCTCCCATCTCGAACTCCACTCAGTCTCCTCAGTTTGGCCTCTTACCTGAACACAACTCTGGTCCAGTCAGATCCGCATTTGAATCCCTGGGCACTGAAACAAGTTGGAATCAGGTAGTTGTTACGTTCCTCTAATATGAATCTTGGGAAAGCCAGCTCCTCCTCAAGGACTAAATGAAGATTATTGCATTGACTGGGATAAATTCTACATTCTGTTTAACACAAAGCATCTCTCTCTTTCCAACCTAATTTGTAGGACTTTTCTCCCCAGTGAGGGGGATAAGCTGTCTCCTTCAAAGAGGTGGAGGCAAAATCTTGACAAAATTAGGGTGACCAGACAGCGTGTGAGAAAAATCAGGACAGGGGGTGGAGGGTAATAGAAGCCTATACAAGAAAAAGACACAAAAATCAGGACAGTCCCTATAAAATTAGGACATCTGGTCATCCTAGACATAATAGATCTTTGTTGTCAAACCATGGATAATGTGCAAACTACATTATCAGAGACATGGCTCCAAAGGCTTCCACCTCCCCACTGAAGGACTAATAGGAAGGTTTCATTCACAAAAGACAAGGGTAACACCAAAGTTACAATTATGCCACAGAATCCAGTCACCTGTCACATACCTTACTGGGATCACACTCACCTGAAAGTCTGTTTGACAGCATTGACTCGCAAATCAATGATCTTCAGCAGATCATCTCGGGAACAGGTCAAGAGCTCTGTTCTCTCTGGGTTCAGGTCTAAAGCAGTGATCCTCCCAAACAGTTCCAGCTCCTGCACTATGCTCTCAGTCCTGAAGACAGAAAACAGCATGGGTAACTGAGTATCAAAGATCCTTACTCCTGAAGGAATACTGCGCCACCGTGTGTGACCAGAATTCCCATCCCCCGCAGATTTCTTTGCTTCCCCGCAGAAAAATGACTGACGGGGAAGTAAAAGGAAACCACAAGAGGGGTCAAGTGCTCCTCCCCATCAGCAGAGGCGCATCATTTCGGGTGCCCAGAGCTGGGTGATCTCTCACCTCCGTGCAGCCTGTACTCCCCACTGCCATGTTGGAGCCTTCACATTTATTTACTGACAAATAAAATATGCAGATTTTTTATTTTTTAAGCACAGAATTCCCTTAGGAGTAGATCCTGTCACATGAGCATCAAAATCTGTATCCCTAGAATTGTCCCGGTGCATGGGGATAGGAGAATAGGTATCTACTATTTGTTCATTATCCACTTCCACATTTTTCTTATTTCCCAACTAAAGTGTCACATTGTGGATCTGTTGTCCCTAACCAAGGACTGTTCAAAACTTCCTTCAGAACTAGCTAGGGATACCTAAAACTAGCCAGAAAGATCGAGAGAGAGGGCTGGTCTACACTAGGGGGGGATCAATCTAAGATATGCAACTTCAGCTACGTGAAGAGCGTAGCTGAAGTCGAAGTATCTTAGATCAATTTACCTCTCGTCCTCACGGTGCGGGATCGACGTCCGCAGCTCCCCCTGTCGACTCCGCTACCGTCGTTCGCACTGGTGGAGTTCCGGAGTCGACAGGAGCACGTTCGGGGATCGATATATCGCGTCTAGATGAGACGTGATATATCGATCCTCAGGAAATCGATTGCTACCCGCCAATACGGCGGGTAGTCTAGACGTACCCAGAGAGAACAATGCAAGATATTTCCTTACTCAGGGGCTAATCTGCTGTCAATATATAACACGACATGCTACTAATAGCTCAGAGACCAAAACAACCTTTTTGCACATGATAGAACTGCTATTTATCCTTGGTGACTTCCTCATATTCCTGTAATAAATACTCCAAGCAATGGAGAACTCAAAGAATGGGAGGGTCACAATTCACAGATTCATTTTATGTTCTTTAGCATTAAATAATTACTAGAGAATCTAACCCCTGTGTCAGAGTATAGTTTTACCTGATGTCCCAGAAGCGAATCTTCTTGTCAAAATGTCCACTCATCACACACTGCTCTGTGCACACTATATCATTGCAGCTTGATCCTGCAAAAACTGTTTTTATACCTTGAAAAGAAAAAAGGGGGAGGAGGGGTAAGTCACTAACAACACAGTCCCCTTCGCATTGTGCTGTACAAGTTGATAGCAGTATTTAAAAGTCACTGAGCAGCAAACATCTAAATTCTGTAGCTGCATGGAAACTACTGCCCTGGGAGGAGTTTGGGGTCACGGGGGGTGGGGACAGGTGAGCCTTGTCTTAGAAGAAACTGATCCAAAATCCCCAACAGCACATTATTCCTCTGAACCACTTGACTATCATGCCCAACATCCCTACAACTGTACAAGGCCAGTTGTTTTACCACCACTTCATAATTAGTCAAACAAGTCACGGATGAATATGACATGCTCCTCTTTATACATAAACAAGGGGGTAGGACACTGGGGGAGAAAGGCTGTCTCTGTGCCAAGTTTTACTATAGAAACCAGGAACATATTTTAAGACAAATGTTTCTGCATGAACTGAATCCTGCCATTTATTTCACTTGGAGGCAGGAAACTGTGGGTAGGATTTTCAAGAGGGGGCTTAAGACCAGCCCAGGGTTGCAAGGTCTGACCTGCCTCCAAGTTTCTACAGAAGAATAAAAAACCCACTTTACAGTTTGATGGACAAGAGGGTCTACAGAGTGCAGTTGCCCACTCAATCAGCAATGCTTTTCACTGTAGCATATGGTCTTTTCTTAGGTTTCCCATCCAGGTATCAGCCAGGCCTGACCCTGCTTAGCTTGCAATACCGAAGATCAGAATATCATCAAAAGCAGCATGGCTGCAATTTTCTGCTTTTTGGACAACCACTAAAGAGAATAAGAGGTGTGTGAAAGACAAAAGGGTGTTGGTGCTGGGCTGGAAATGGTTTCCTTACAAACTTTGCTGCGCAGGTCCCAGAGCTTGAGGGTCCGGTCATGACTCCCTGACACGATGCGTGCATTATCCAGCAAGAACTTGGCTGACAGAACCTTCCCACTGTGGCCTGTCAGTGTGTGCTGGGGAGAGAAGATTTACATGGTGTAAATGAGCAGTTTCAGCTACAATTGCTTCCTGTCCTCATGGCTCTGATCTTGCCATTCAGCAGCTTAACGGGGACAAAGTCTTTGATTCAACTCCTCCCACCTTAGTCTAAGGTGTGACTAGAGGCATGGATCACAAAAAAAGCCCACCTTTCCATTCTGGTTAAACAGAATGTAGCTTTGATTCCCAGTCTGCTTCTCCGTGAGTCAGCAAGTGCCGAGAGTACTGCAGAGGCAGCATACTCAGTCTCTGGGTAAGAGAGACTCTCTCCCGCATTTGCAACTCCTTTGGCTAGTTAAGGAGTAGTTCTTTCGAAATCTATGACTCTTTGCTACCACCCCTAGTAACCTCGGCTGGAAAGATGGTAACTACAAAAGTCTTAAAGGAGAGACCAGGGTATAGACTAAAGCATAGTAAGAGTTGAAATGATGGTTTCAAGTACAGCAAAAAGGGATCTAGTGTTAACTTTGAAGTCTCAGCTTGAAAGCCTGAGATCTCTAGAGATTCCAGAGTTGCTCCCATCAGCAGATTTCCATGACTGTTTCTGTCTGATGCCAACCACAGTCAGGGCCCGTTGGAACATGAAGTACAATCATCACAAATTATTAGATATTTATTTGCCAATCACAGAACTAACGTAGCATGAGGGAACAGGCTGCTGGGAACAGGGAAAGTGATCAGAGAACAATCCTTGCCAAAAATCAAACCTTCCACTGTTAGTCACTGAACTCCTAATTTGCACACTGCTACATGGCCTACAAAACCACTAGAAGACTTAAAAATGGAAATGAAACACAAGCAGAGTCTGAGGAACTGAAAAATTATTGCACAGCACTAAAACCCAAAGGTCACGGATTGTCTCAATGGTTGCAACATGACAGTTAATCTCTGGATACCACAATTTTATGGATAGAGAAGATCTTTATAACCCTGGAGAATATTCCATTACCTCCCATCCTGCACTGCCACTAACAAGTGAATAGTTGTTTATAAATAGGTAGTTTGATGCAGAATTTAATATTAAACCAACTCAACTTCCCTCAATGCACATGCAAGGAATGCAAAATCCATGCACCAAACCCATTCAGACAACGAATTCAATGTACTGTATTAGCTCAGAGAGCAGTTATGGAACTGACCCAAAGCCAGAAGGTATTAGGCACACTGGAAAATTGCAGAAAGATCTTTTGAAGACTGAGTGGAGTTTTGCATGGGAACTTTTCATACAAAGTTAATGATTAAGGTTAAGATTCTGTCACTGGTATTTTTAGTAAAAGTCAGGGACAGGTCATGGGCAATAAACAAAAATTCACAGAAGCCAATAACCTGTCCCTGACTTTTACTAAAAATACTGGGCGGGGGTGGGGGGGTAGGAGGAGGAACACAACAAACAGAGCACTGTCAGGGCTTGCAGCTGCTCCAACCCCTGCTGCTCCAATCCCACATGGGCTGACCCAAGCGCAGCCACTCTGCCGGTCACTGGCCAGCTGCGCCAGCAGCCCTGGGACTGGACAGCTGCTCCAGACCTGACGCAGAAGTAGTCACAGAGTTCCCAGAAAGTCACAAAATCCATTACCTCAATGACAGAATCATCTCCATCATCTCCTTAATGATGATCTATTAAACTGTTAAACACCTTTGTTTCTAACTGATGGTAGGATTTTGGGGCCAATCTAAAGCTGCAGAAGATTTTGACACATTCTGGAAGGTTTCCCATACAAGATCTAACATTCTGGAGATAAAGAGCAGTCCAGTTAGTTTAACTTCTGTGCCAGGGAAGATAATCATCTGCAAACACTTGGAAGGTGGTAAGGTGATAGGGAATAGCCAGCATGGATTTGTAAAGAACAAATCATGTCAAACCAATCTGATAGCTTTCTTTGATAGGATAACAAGTCTTGTGGATAAGGGAGAAGCGGTGGATGTGGTATACCTAGACTTTAGTAAGGCATTTGATACGGTCTTGCATGATATTCTTATCAATAAACTAGGAAAATATAACTTAGATGGAGCTACTGTAAGGTGGGTGCATAACTGGCTGGATAACCGTACTCAGAGAGTAGTTATCTATGGTTCCCAATCCTGCTGGAAAACTATTACAAGTGGGGTTCCGCCAGGGTCTGTTTTGGGACTGGCTCTGTTCAATATCTTCGTCAATGACTTAGATATTGGCATAGAAAGTACACTTATTAAGTTTGCAGATGATACCAAACTGGGAGCAATTGCAACTGCTTTGGAGGATAGGGTCATAATTCAAAATGATCTGGACAAATTGGAGAAATGGTCTGAGGTAAACAGGATGAAGTTTAATAAAGACAAATGCAAAGTGCTCCACTTAGGAAGGAACAATCAATTTCACACATACAGAATGAAAAGAGACTGTCTAGGAAGGAGTACAGCAGAAAGGAATCTAGGGGTTATAGTGGACCACAAGCTAAATATGAGTCAGTGTGATGCTGCTGCAAAAAAAGCAAACATGATTCTGGGATGCATTAACAGGTGTGTTGTGAGCAAGACACAAGAAATCATTCTTCCGCTCTACTCTGCGCTGGTTAGGCCTCAACTGGAGTATTGTGTCCAGTTCTGGGCAACGCATTTCAAGAAAGATGTGGAGAAATTGGAGAGGGTCCAGAGAAGAGCGACAAAAATGATTAAAAGGTCTAGAGAAATGACCTATGAAGGAAGGCTGAAAGAACTGGGTTTGTTTAGTTTGGAAAAGAGAAGACTGAGAGGGGACATGATAGCAGTTTTCAGGGATCTAAAAGGGTGTCATAAGGAGGAGGGAGAAAACTTGTTCATCTTAGCCTCTAAGGATAGAGCAAGAAGCAATGGGCTTAAACTGCAACAAAGGAGGTTTAGGTTGGACATTAGGAAAAAGTTCCTAACTGTCAGGGTGGTTAAACACTGGAATAAACTGCCTAGGAAGGTTGTGGAATCTCCATCTCTGGAGATATTTAAGAGTAGGTTAGATAAATGTCTATCAGGGATGGTCTAGACAGTATTTGATCTTGCCATGAGGGCAGGGGACTGGACTCAATGACCTCTCGAGGTCCCCTCCAGCCTTACAATCTATGAATATTAAAAGCAATCAAGTGAATTATAGGTGTACTTTAGAACAACACGTGAAATGCTGGAGATCTAGAGAGCTAAAAAATCATTCATGCAACAGATCAAATAATGCAACACAGGGCAAAGAGAGAGATTCAAGTTCACTTCTAATGCCTGAAGAGCGTGGGAGGCTAACCAGTGCAGAAATGACTGTAGAGCTTCTGTGGCATTCCAAAATGCTTCATGCCAGATTGCGCACGCAACAGCTTGTAAGAGCAACTAAACATATCTTGGGTTAGAGTCAGCATGCCAAATAATGCTTGGTGAAATATTCCTAAAATAAATATTCAGGAACAAGGATCATGTCCAGGAGCAGGAATAAGTGAAGACTCTTAGAAAGTTTCCTCTGCTAAGAGAGGAGACCTCTTTTCAGCCTAGGTAGAACACAGGCATGTCCTTCCTTGGGTAAGGGCCAAAGAGTCCACTCTGAAGAGGTGGAGGAAGAACATGAGCAAGAGATTAATATTTTGTTAAGTATCCTGATTAGAGACTAGTGCTTCAGGGCTTGTCTACTCCAACAATTGAGCCAGGGACCCAGGCTGGCCCCTACTCAGTTAAAATGCATCTATTCTAGGAAACAGAACTGTGTTTTAACTAAAACTCTGAACCATGCTACAGACTTTGGGTGCTTAAGACTGGTGTTTCTTAACATTTAAATGGTTCTAAAGTTAATACTTCCTATGTGCAGAGGAAGGAAGGAAAGTTCATATATTTGGTTGCTATTTATCTGGAGAGGTTTCTGTGAGGCTATGTGCAGAGGCCAGGATTGCACATCAGGTTATGTTGTAAAGGCTCTTTTCAATTAAACAGGGATAAAAATTCAATTAATGTTCTGCGAGGGAAAAAAAAAAGAAAAAAAAACCTTAAGCAAGATCCTAAAACAGTGGAATCTGCAATTTTCCAGTGTCCTTCATAAGAATATAAATGGGAATACCAGACAGAAACAGCCTATACATTCTCCTGCAGAAGGCAAGCACTCACCCGTAATCGATAGTCATCTACAGTCCAGATTCTGCTGGCGAAGTCATTTGAAGCTGCTAAGAGATAAGAGCCCTGTGAAAACAGGAGGGATTTAAGGCAATTTCCCACAGTGACTGAGAGAAGTAAACTACTACACCCAGCAAGTATTTCCAGAAAGTCTCAATACGATGGGATAGTCATAAGAACTGACAATCCACAGGGTTCACTTTACTGCCATACTGCTAAGAAAACAACTGGGGGAGGGAGGCAGCAATTAAGTTTGGATGAGGAAGAAGATATTCAAGACATTTTTAACAAAGATGTAATTTTTTCATGAGCCATGTCCACAGATTCCCAAAACAATTGGCTATGAAAGGAATAATGGCCATAGTGCTGGAAGGGAGGGACATTCTTTCCAGCCCATTTCTACTCATAACCTCCTTGCTGCTGCAAGGATAGTGGGATTTTCTACTAGTTTGCCTTCACCCCACCCAGTCTCTATTTTTTCGCTCTCCTTCCACAAAAATAGCTCCAGCATCTGCTTCTGCTATTAGGCCTAGCTGACCCAAACTGCAGAGTTAGACTGGCCTGTTTCCTGTCAATTTCACTCCCAACTACAGGGTTCTCAACAGAGGTAGTAAAAACTAAGTAAGTTCTGGTCAGGAGATGGACAAATGGATATACAGTATCCTGAGGGTGGTGGCTCCTTCCTGTCACTCTAGACAGAGATCCTATTTCAAGATACTATGGCAAAGTTATTTCTCAAGAAAAATCCCACGAGGACAAGGGGACAAGTCTTGTGCCTGTCAGTCTCAGGTGACTCACTGATTCAGAAAAAATATCATGGAACCCAGAATGCATGTGTTCTAACTGACAAGATCTGCTATGTGATCAAGCCACTTACATCAGAACAAGTTTCTCCAGACAGGTTAGCAACACCAGCCAATCCTCTAGTGCAGTGGTCCCCAAACTTTCTCAATCACAACCCCACCTTGCTCAGTCCACACCGCCACCTGCCAGGAGTCGGGGTGAGGGTTTAGTGGGGCATGACGGGGAGGGGGAGCCACACTCCAGGGATGGGGGAGTGTGAGTGGGGCAAGGGAGGGGGAGCTGCGCTCAGGGCAGGAGGCGAAAGCTGCTGGTACCTCTCTCACGGTAGCCACCCAAGTGCTCCTCCAGACTCCCAGAGCAGCAACTGCTGCTGCTCTTCCCACCCTCCAGGGGCAGAGACCAGTTACTGCGGGTAACCAGACTTTCAGCATCTGGGCGGCTGGGACTGGGGCTGCAGCAGAACTGGGGGCAGAGCGAGGCTGCATGGCATGCGCTCCCTCCCTGGCCCGCTGCACCCCCTGACATTCCTCTGCGCCCCCCTGGGGGGGTGCCTCACAGTTTGAGGACTCTAGTGAACTGGTGAAGACCAGCATAAGATGTTTTTGGAGGTGTATCAGTAATGTGAAAGCACAGAAATGCTAAGCTTAAAGATGGCTTCAAACTTGGCCTCAGTTCATACACGGTGAAAGAGGTCTCAGCAAGAAAGTTTGAGATCATGTACCCAGATATGCACCTCCAAAACCCCTTATTCCTTTGACTGGTTCTGTTGGATGCAGATCAGAATTGTGCCTGTGATGGTCTAGGGAACATGAACTGAACACATCACCATTTGTCAGCAAACACTCCCCCAGTCACAGCATTGCTGAGGTATGATGGGTGAGAAATTGCTGGGAGTTGAAAGGGTAATGGAAGTGTAATCCTTCAGGCAATCAGACCTTTTACTATTCATCACAGACCTCAGTGAGGCATCTAATCCTCACCACCAAGTTATAAAAATTTCTCAGTGCATACAACAGGAACAGATACATACAACTCTAGTAGTTTCAAGGAGCTTATAAGGCAACAGTGGAAATTCATAGTTTGGGTAAGACCTAGCTCATTTTAAAATTCCCAATAGCCCAGATAACTGGATTTTGTGTATCTTCTGAAAAGTGAAGTGCAAATCAGAGTTTTAGGGCATGTCTATGGGGTGGAGGAAGAGGGGAATGACACTCAGGAAAGTTAATCCAAATTACCTACAGGTGTGAATTTGAAGTGGATAAATTAAACTGCATTAAACCCATGTGGATATTCCTAGGCCTGGTCTACACAGGGAACTTACATTAGCATAGCTATGATTCTAAGGGGTGCGAAAATTCAATACCTCGAGACAAAGCTATGATGATTCAACGGTGCAGACAGAACAATTCTTCCATTGACTTAGCTACTGCCTCCCAGGGAGGTGGATTAACTACAGCAATGGGAGAACCCCTCCTGTTGCTGTCATGTCTGTCTATGCTGAAGCGCTGGAGCAGTGCTGCTATACTGTTTTAAGTGTAGACATACCCCTATTCGTAATACAGTGGCACTGATTTGGTTAAACTTAATTCACTGAAGTGTCCCTCTGAAACTAGAGTTCAGCCTACTGTATAAAAAAGTTTTGTACAGTATTTTAAAATGTATGTCAGGTATTCCTACAAGTATTTTAACTTGTTTCTTTGGGGATGAATTTCAAAGCACATGGGTGAAACTGGTAGCCAAGCACAAGCTACTGCAATTAATTTCTCCCCAAACACAGACTACGGGTATTACACAAATACTCACAGCACTGTCAAATTCAATACTCGTAATCCCTGCGTTACTGCCAGAGAGAGAACTTTTCAGCTCGCATCTGTCTGCATGCAGAAAGAAACAAATAAGCAATGGATTGGAGCGGATACAAATTGGGGGAAGGATTTGAACTTCTGTGTTAGTTCCATTTGGTCAACACATTGGGACAATTACCACAGCAAAACAAAAACGAATTACATAGTGGCCCTGGCTTTTGATCAGTTTGCTTGAGCCTGGCTTTACTCCCCAGTTCCGAGTAGTATTTCAGCTGATCTAACATAACTGCTTCACACTTATATAGTGTTTTTCTGGAACTGCAGAACAGCATGCTCAACTTAAAAACACCAGCAACTGAGTTAAAAACTTTAGGAGAAAATCCATTTTGCATGAGCCAACTGAATGAGATTCTAAATTTGGTACAAGACACAAAGTATTCTTTTTGGCCTATGTCACTTCACACAATAACTCAGAGCAGAAGCTTACCTCCAAAGACTTCCCAGAGTTTAACTCTCCGATCCATGCCTCCTGTTGCTAGTAACCGGGAAGCAGGACTGAATTGCACTGCGTTCACTTCTCCATCATGTGCATCCTTGGGGGAGGGGGAGCAAAAAAAAGATAATCACAGCCACCCCAAACGACATCAGCACCAAACAGTCTGTAGCCCCATACAGAGCTTGCTGAAGAGTAGGCTGCACACAATTGTGATCTAGCCCAAATGTGATCATCTTTCATATGCAGAAGGCCCATACTAAATAAAGTTAGCAAAGCCTATATTAAACAAATCAGAATACCAGAAAAACTCAGGTGGATTACCCAGGTACTAGGGTGAGTATAGGAAACCTCTGGGATTTCTTTAGCCATGCAGCAGCCATCTCTATTAAATGAGCATTCAAAGCAAGTGACTGGTTCACAAGAGTTTGCTCCAATATTTTCCAGCTATAAAATGAATAATTTAGAGTTGCCTTGCACAGACTCAGACTCAAAAATGGCCTCACCATTCCATAACTTACAGAAGAGGTCTCAGCTTGAAAACTTGAGATCACACACACCACAAATCAAGACACCCCACACCCTAAACTCCTTAATTGGTTCTGTTGGATGACATTCAGGGCCATGCTTCCTTACACTGTGGATAACAGGCACTGAACTTATCCTAAATTGTCAGCAGCCTCTCCCCCAATCACAGCACTGCTATAGCACGATGGGATAAAGAGAGACTGTTGGGAGCTGAACGGGTAATGGGAGTGTGATTCTTTTGTGCACTCAGACCTTTTACTAGTCATCATTGACCTCAGCAAAACATACATTAACTTAACTATGACCACAAAAGAAGGAACACTGAACGTGTGACGGATGCATGCACCTGAGTGAATTTTTGTTTTAGGTGGATATCTAGGCTGAGAATAAAGTCAATACGGATTAAATGGACCTAGCTGCCTTGCCAATTCATGAGTCATCTTCTAGATTTAAAACATTACCTGGAGCAGTTTAAACAAGCAGAGCCATATTATCCCAGACAGCATTTGCTACTCAAAGATCAAATTCTCCTCTTCTTAGGCAAGAAGAGTCTGAAGAAACTTGTAGTTCCTGGATATACTTACAAAGACATACACTGCAGTAGTGGGCACTCTCACTTCTTTACTGGAACCTGGATGCACATCTACATTTTCCTGGGGAGCAGGAAATGAGGACAGAGAGCGCCTCCTGTGATGGGACACAAAGAAAAATATGTTAAATAGAAGAGTGGACGCAATTTCTCTCAAAGTGGCAGGCACAGACCTGGATGACCCCGACTATAACTGTGGGGTGGATGAGAGACGGGGCCAAAATCCTTACTTCATTCTTTCCCCCCGTCCTTTCCGGACTGCATTTTATCAGATTACATTACATCAGTTCATGCCTGCACCTTCTCTTACATAGCTTAACTTTAGTTTGACCCCCACACTATCAACTTCACTGCCAACCTAATGTCTGAGCAGTCATCTTTTCTTGCACTAAGGAGTCAAACAACGTAAACATCACAATGAGTTTAGAGGGACAGACTGCAACCCCACCATTGTGTCTAGTTCAAACTGCACTACTGTGGCTGTGAGAAGATCCCAGCCAGTGGAGTACCCCATTTGAAAGCCCAGACTCCAACGCTGTCTTACAGAAAGACCTTCCACCTAATGCAGGACTCCACTCAGAGGGACCGACTACAGCACAGTCACTGGGGAAGAGACCCCAACTAATGAGGTGCTGACTACAGCACTGTCATTAAAAAGAACCAAATCCGCATACTGCTCCACTCAGAAAGATTGCCTGAATCGCTAACTGGAAAGTTTCTAGCCAATGTTATGAACATCTGAAGCCTAAGCAGGGTAGTGAAGCTGGGTTCCACGTTACTTCAGTGTCATATATTCACATGCTGGACTAAAAGTGGATAATGTTTTCACCTGGCAGCATCAGAAGAGTGATGTCCCAAAAGGGAAGACTCAGACAGACTGGAGGGAAAGGTCAGAGGTCAGCATACGGCAAGATGGAAGAAACAGGAAGTTGAGGAGAACAAAGAAAAAAAGCAGAAACTAGAAGAAAGGCTGACATTATGATATCTGCATTCCTTACATCACTGAAATTCTCGTGTACGTTGAAACCAATATATAAAACAAGAAAAGGTGAAGGTGTTCTAACCTACCCAAAAATATTAGTGATAGAGTCCAGAAGGCCTCCAGCTGGCTGTGACAGTCGCTTACTAAAGAGGAGGGGAGGACAGGTTTAAGCCTTATGAACAGATTGTTCAAATGAAGATCAATAAATACAGTTCACAACACCAGGTATCTGGGAAAAGATGCTTTCCCTTTCAGCCCAAACTCAAGAGGGAAGACCCCACGGGAGCAGGAGCAGCAGCACATGCAGGTCACCATTAATAACAGCTTGGAATATATAATTGGGGGTGAGGTTAAGGACCTTATAAAAAAAAACTTTGAGAAAGGACTTTCTTCATTGAGTTTAAGCAATTTGAAACTTTGTTTAGACTTGTCAATCACTCATTGACCCCTATTCTTGCAGTCAGGGGCTGTTCATATAACTCTACCCACCCTTGCTGCTGTGTTGTAGTAAGAAATGTGTGTGTTAAGTCTAGGTGGGAAGGGAGTTAAGTAGCTTTTCAACAGTTTTCATTAACTGCTACCCCTTCTTAGGTTATGTTGACATTTCAAAAGGCACCTTAAAAAGGTACAGGAATATCAGTCTACATACCTGGATGTCCGGCTGACAGCTCGCACGGGGGAAGTCTCTTCAGCTTGGTCAGAAGTTTCATCCACAAGCACTTCAATATCATCATCCCTGGAGAAGTATGGGAACATGCCTCCTTTTGAATCAGCCAAATAAGGTCCATTGTAATCAACTCCCTTTGCTAAACCCCAAAGGCAGCAACTCTATTCAGCAATAAAGTGAACAAATATTCCCCCCCATACACACCCTCTCCAGTTCCTATATTGGTTTAAAGTTAATCTGCATATTACCTAGTTGGTAACTTACAGAGGTATGAGCACTTCATACTTAAGGTAGTAAGCGAGCAAGCAAAGCAGAATCTAGGCATAAATCCATTCCAGCAGGGAAGTAATTGATACTATTTTTCCAATCTGTTCAATCTCTGCTCTCACATGAAACCCTATTATACTGTTGCATGTAGTCCCAACTTTTTGCAAACGTAAGTGTCTCCAGTGGTCCTCACTCCCAGATCAAGAGAACTATTCCAACTACCAAAGGCACTGCATCACAGAAATTGTATTCTGTTGAGCTCCGAGTTCAAATTCACTGAATTAACCTTAGGACTTTCAAACTTGAGTTGATATTCTTAGTCACAGCAGAGTTCCTCATTCTATAAACATACAAATAAGGAAATTTACTGTAGATTTCTGATTTTAAACTGACTTTTCAAGTTTTTTTTTTTTAAATGGATATATCCTATCTCCTAGAACTGGAAGGGACCTTGAAAGGTCATCGAGTCCAGCCCCCTGCCTTCACTAGCAGGACCAAGTACTGATTTTTTGTCCCAGATCCCTATGTGGCCCCCTCAAGGATTGAACTCACAACCCTGGGTTTAGCAGGCCAATGCTCAAACCACTGAGCTATCCCTCCCCCCAATTACTCCTCTATCACAATTACTGAAGATAAAAATGTAATTTACCCTAATTCTCTATAAAAATTAGGGCTGTCGATTAATCACAGTTAACTCATGCGATTAACTCAAAAAAATTAATTGCAGTTAAAAAAATTAATCGTGATTAATCGCACTGTTAAACAACAAAATACCAACTGAAATTCATTAAATATTGATGTTTTTCTACATTTTCAAATATATTGATTTCTATTACAGCACAGAATACAAAGTGTACAGTGCTCACTTTATATTTTTATTACAAATATTTGCACTGTAAAAATGAAACAAGAAATAGTATTTTTCAATTCACCTCATACAAATACTCTAGTGCAATCTCTTTATCGTGAAAGTATAATTTACAAATGTAGGGTTTTTTGGTTACATAACTGCACTCAAAAACAAAACAATGTAAAACTGTAGAGCAGGGGTAGGCAACCTGCGGCATGCAAGCTAATTTTCAGTGGCACTCACACTGCCCAGGTCTTGGCCACTGGTCTGGCGGGGCGGGGGAGAGGGGGGCAGGCTCTGCATTTTAATTTAATTTTAAATGAAGCTTCTTAAACATTTTAAAAACCTTATTTACTTTACATACAACAATAGTTTAGTTATATATTATAGACTTATAGAAAGAGACCTTCTCAAAACGTTAAAATGTATTACTGACAAGCAAAACCTTAAATTAGAGTAATTAAATGAAGACTCATCACACCACTTCTGAAAGGTTGCCGACCCCTGCTTTACAGCCTACAAGTCCAGTCAGTCCTACTTCTTGTTCAGCCAATAGCTAAGACAAACAAGTTTGTCTACATTGACGGGAGATACTGCTGCCTGCTTCTTATTTACAATGTCACCTGAAATTGAGAACAGGCATTCGCATGGCACTTATGTAGCCGGCATTGCAAGGTATTTACGTGCCAGATATGCTACACATTCGTATGACCCTTCGTGCTTCGGCCACCATTCCAGAAGGCATGCTTCCATGCTGATGATGCTCATCAAAATAAATAAATAAATAAAAGTTAATTTGTGACTGAACTCCTTGGGGGAGAATTGTATATCTCCTATTCTGTTTTACCCACATTCTGCCATATATTTAATGTTATAGCAGTCTTGGATGTTGACCCTGCATATGTTCGTTTTAAGAACACTTTCACTGCAGATTTGACAAAACGCAAAGAAGGTACCAATGTGAGATTTCTAAAAATAGCTACAGCACTCGACCCAATGGTTAACAATCTGAAGTGCTATCCAAAATCTGAGAGGGATGAGGTATGGAGCATGTTTTGAGAGTCTTAAAAGAGCAACACTCAGATGCGGAAACTACAGAACCCGAGACACCAAAAAAGAAAAATCAACCTTCTGCTGGTGGTAACTGACTCAGATGATGAAAATGAACATGCATCGGTCCGCTCTGCTTTGAATCATTATCGAGCAGAACCCATCACCAGCATGGACGCATGCCCTCCGGAATGGTGGTGAAGGGACATATGAATCTTTAGCGCATCTGGCATATACATGTCTTGGGACGCCGGCTACAACAGTGCCATCTGAACGCCTGTTCTCACTTTCTGGTGACATTGTAAACAAGAAGCAGGCTGCATTATCTCCTGCAAATTGTAACCAAACTTGTTTGTCTGAGTATTGGCTGAAGTAGGACTGAATGGACATGTAGGCTCTACACTTCTACATTGCTTTATTTTTGAATGCTGTTATTTTTTGCACATAATTCTACATTTGTAAGTTCAACTTTCATGATAAAGAGATTGTACTACAATACTTGTATTAGGTGAATTGAAAAATACTATTTCTTTTGTATTTTTACAGTGCAAATATTTGTAATAAAAAATATAAAATGAGCACTGTACACTTTGTATTCTGTATTGTAATTGAAATCAATATATTTGAAAATGTAGAAAACATCCAAAATATTTAAGTAAATGGTATTCTATTATTGTTTAATCGCTTGGCAGCCCTAATAAAAATACATTCATGCATGCTGATGAGAAGAGACACCTTTCACACCGGACAGGAGAAACAGAACAGATTTATTTCCCAGCCCTCAGTTTTGGCACACCTCTACTGCCTGAAATCAGGGTTACTTACTGTTCAACTGGCAGTGGTTCCTTGGCAGCTTCTGCTAGCTCTTTCTGCAACTTGGCTTGTCGCCTCCTGGAGGGGAAAAAACAAAGTTCTTTACATAAGCACAACCTTATAATGATATGTCAACAAATAAATCTAGTGAGATTATATGATGCTAACACTCAGGCATCACATGCCAAGGAGGCAAGTATGTAAGCTGCATTTGGAAAGAGCACACTTTGAAGACTGCATACATGGCTGTTAACCAAAAGTTACGAGGAACTGATTCAAGTTAATGCATTGCTTGATCAAATAATGACTAAGTTAACGGGATACAGAAAATGAAGAAATTGTTAAGATTAGTTCAAGGAGGTAAAACTAGGAGTAATCATATCTGATACAAGCATGGTAAAATCAGAAGACATATTCCAGCTGTTTGATCTGTTAGACTAGAATAGTTTCCTGAGGAAAGTGGAAAGTCATTATTTTAGTTATTTACAATTAGACAAAGCCTCAGAGAATATACTTTACTTTGCTAGCCCCACAGGATGAACATGAAGTTCCAGAATCTTTTCTGCCTTGAATGTCTAGGTTTTCAGAGTAGACAAAAGACTCTAGGAGACAATGGTCCCTCGAGGGCTGGCGTACTCAAACCACACTTATTTTACCAAATATATGGTCAAATCTCACCTCGTGTCCTTCTCATTCTCTGCATTGAGCCGATTAGCTTCCTGAGCCTTCTCTGCCATCCAACGTGTGACCAGCTCTTGGTTGTCTTCAGTAGTTTTCCTCAGTTTCTCTTCTAGGGCAGTGAAGGTGATCTGGAGAGCATCATACTCATCCTTCAGTGTTTGATTGGCTCGCTCAAGTTCTTGCAGCTTGCTGCGCAGTTCCTGGCACTCTGTTTCCAGCTCAGAGATCTTTTGCATGTATTCTGCAATCCTGGAAGAGCAACAGCATAAGTAACACAATGAAAAACACTCTTTGAGGCAGAGACCATCTTTTTGGTCTGTGTTTGTACTGTGCCTAGCACAACAGTGTCCTGGTTCATGACTGGGGCTCCTAGGCACTACTGTAATACAAAACAAACACCTGACCAAAAATCTGGGTCTCATGCCCTACATCACAAAGAAGAAATTGCTCCTACTCACTTTGCTTCATTGATCTGCATCTCCCTGTCTTTCTGCTGCATTTGGTTATTCAAATCAATCACTGACTGGGCCAACTAAGGAGAGAAAAAATAATTACAAAAAAAATGCAGGGATGCCACCTGTACACCAGCCATTCACTGGCTCCTAGTCAGAATGTGTCAGTCCAACTTTATAAGTAATGTGTGCATCTTTCAGAACTTCCTCTTCTTCAAAGATAGCAAACAGTTCTGGACATAGTACTAGCAGACAGTATCAGACTGGGAGGTCTACTACTTAGGAGTAGTTGTCATCACTGTTACTATCCCTTAGTATCTCAGCCCTGTCAGACAGAAAGGCTCCTTTGGACACAGCCACATCAAATGTTGAGGGTGAATATGAGGAATAAATCTTCACTTTTTTCAAATATCACAAAAAGCACAGAAATAAAGTAGTATCAGAGGGGTAACCGTGTTAGTCTGGATCTGTAAAAGCAGCAAAGAGTCCTGTGGCACCTTATAGACTAACAGACGTATTGGAACATGAGCTTTCATGGATGAATACCCACTTCATCGGATGCAACATTCACCCACGAAAGCTCATGCTCCAATACGTCTGTTAGTCTATAAGGTGCCACAGGACTCTTTGCTGAAATAAAGTAGCAACCAGAAGATTCACTTATGCAGGAAAAGCAAATCCTTTGAACTATAACAATGAATACTACAAGTCAATCACATGAAAGGTTGAACATTCTGCAACTGAGAAGTGTCAAGGGGTAAACAAACCTATCAGAAGTTTAAATTTGACAATAGCAAAGATAATGAAACAGGATCAGAATCCAATAGCATTAGATAATTACCGCACAGACCATGCTCACAAAGGGCCACAAGTAGGCCACACAATACATGAAAGAGGACTTTCTAACCTCGCCACGCTTTTTATGCAGCTCTGTCAGCTCCTCTTGATGTTTAATCCTCAGCTGGGCCATTTCCTGCAATTGAGCTTCATTTCTTGTGCCATCATGCCCTGGACTGGAATTTTAGAGGAGAGATTTCACAAGCTAGAAGTTGATTGCTTCTGAGCCTCTGCCTAGTTAGCCTCATAACAGCATCTCCTGCAATTTCAAATTCGTGTAACTACATTCAGATATTAAGGTAGAGTTAAAACCCTCCAGACAGCCTCCCTGTATTGCAATTTATTACGAAAGGAAGTCTCATGCATATTTGTAAATTCTTCATAGTCTGTCTATACATCCCATTATCCCCCCATTAAAATAGCCAGACCTAGTCAGGCATGACATTTAAAACATCATTTAAATGCATCCTTCAATAACCCTCTTGAAACAACCTGTCAAGAAATATACAAAAATACTTGGTCTTTGCATCCTAAAAGTAGGGACACACTCTGCTTTCCTCAAGTCAGCAAACATGTGACTTAACTCCCTTCAACTACAGGTCTTAAAGACAGAAGTAGTTCTTTTGGACAAGATCTTTTGGATCCTCAGCTCAGACTTTCAGTTCGTTTCTGAAAGTTTTTTTGTTTCTTTGTCTCTCCTGGGGCTGGGGGTGGAGGGGTTCGTTCCTGACCTAGAACTCACCTTTACCGTCATGTTGTTGTACCCATCCCTGTCACGTAATTCTACTTTTTCCTCTCTCAACTGTATGCCTTCAGATATACCATCACCTCTTGACACCATTTCCCTGACTACCCTTCATCAATCCCTTCATCTTTTCTTGCACCTCCCTAAACTTGATCTCCCCACCACAGGACATGCAGAGTTGCTGCTGCTTGCCTTCTGACATAGTCTTTATATTCCAAGAATTCCACTGTCTCCCACATGCATTTGAGGTCATACAACAAAACCTTCCTCTTTGGACCTATTCCTCATGGACCTTGTCTTCCTCTCCCCACTTCCTTAGTTCATTTAGCCCTGATCTCCTCCACCTACTCTCACCTCTTTGTGAAAATGTTTTTTCCTTCTAAAGCTTCTTATATCTAGAATATCTTACCTCCATCTTTTTGCCTCTTCCTAAGTCTTAGATGAAAATAATTTAGCCCTTTCCTGTACATGGTAGGTTTTAAATTTCTCTCCTATTCTGATTGTTATTTTATAAACGTTTAATTTTTCTTTAGAGGATTTGGGAAAGTGCATAAGACGCTATACAAGTTGAGTCCTAACCTAGGGTGAACACAAGAACACAAGTCTTACAGCATGCCGTACACCCAATGCTGTCAGTTACTAATTGCATTATTTTTAATTTACTAGCTGTCACTCTACTTATGGGCCCTATTTCCCCCCCCCCCTTAACAGATTAGTCTATAAAAATAGACGGAAAAGTAGTTCCATAACACCCTCTCCTCCCAGCACAATTTTATGTAGTTTGGAAGGGTTCCTTGATTTTCCAGGGACTGAGTTCACTCTCTTATCACCTACTAAATAGAACTTAGACCCAGTTATTATATTAAGTGTTCCTGATTTTAGGTTAAAACAGAAGCAAGATGAAGTTTTTTATACAATACCCCAAGGACTGCAAAAACTGCAAGTTTGGGTGCATTTAAAGTGGTTTGTGGAGGAAGCTGATGGAGTCTAGAGTTCTTCAGAAGGCAGCATGTTCCAGGGGATAGGGCAATGGACTGCGAATCAGGGAACCCAAGCTCTATTCCCTGATCTGCTATTGATCTGTTGTAACATCTTGGGCAAGTCATTTGCCCTCTCTGTGCCTCTGTTTCTTCTCCCACACTTTGTCTATCTTCTCTATGGAAGTTGTAAGCTCCTTGAGAACTGGTATTGTCCTATTCTGTTTGTACAGCACAGCGGGGTTCTAATCAGGTTGGAGCCAGTAGAAACTAATATAAACAATACACTACCCATCACTATAACCAAAATCTCTTACGCTTTTTGGAAGATCACACACAGGAACATGGAGGTCAATTTTTAAAAGATACAATTCAAGCAAATCAACTTTTTTAGAAGTTAAAAAAAACAAAACCAGTTTTTATAAAACAATGAAAATCAGAAAAAAATAGACATATTAGTAACCCTAAGCAGTAGAAGAAGGAAACGTGCAGTATCTGTTTGTGTACTCATCCTATGTTTGGCACTCGGTGTGAAGAAAGAGAGGGGGAGAGATGGGACAACCTAGCTAATCTGCTCTGAAGACCATAAAATCAGAAAGGAGTCAGAGTGACAGATTAGTGTTCTGAAGGGAAATGAATGCGAGAGGGACTCTAGTAATGTGGTCATCTCAAACTTCCCTCTCTCACTTTAGTTTACACGATAACAAAGATTTCTATTTTGCCTGAAACCATACCACTTTGGGTTGTTCTTACATTAGATCTCACAAGCTAAGTAGGTGCAAACCAGGTCACAGAAGACTAGATTTTTAGGAAGTGGTGTTGATAACTTATTCTTCCTACCCAGGTAGCACTGACCCAGTGGCCAAATATGGTAATAAGAAGCAATGTATTTCCAGACATCTTCATGTCCAAAGGTAGTGTAAAAAGTCCTGAGGGAACGTCTGTTATCCTGTGACTTACCAGGTGGAACCAGCCATTCCCCACCCAAGTCTTTAAGGCAGGTAAAGACAGTCTCTCAGTGACCCATGGCTGTGGGATTCACTCCCTATCAACATATACAAGAGTATACTGAGGGCACTTCCAGAGTAAGGCTTAGGATTTTACTTGTAAGGCTTTGTTTATATGTACTGTAATCCTTCCCCCACCCCCATCTTTGCTCTTACACTATTATTCGGTTGGGCATAGCCTCCCACAAATGAAAGTTGGCTATCGATGGCATAACTAAGAATCTATTTCAGATGGCAGGGCAGCCTGTTACAATCCCCACAAACATAGCTTTTGCCACAGCAGATACTTGTACAACCTTAAATATTTTGGTCACCAAAGAACCTTTGAGATTTTTCATAAGGCTATCAGCCCGTGTGCTGGTCAATTTCTAACAAGTAATTACACTCTAGTTACTTAATGTTTTGCCTATGGTATGGGTCAAATTCTATTTCAACTAATTACATTCTACTTGCCTAATGTTTCACTTGCAGTTTATGTAGGACATAGTATTATTCATTTCCTATCCTCAACAGCATACAGTGGTTTTACACAACATGTTTTCCACTCTAGAGGTAGCTGCACTTCATTGGTTAGTGTAGCAATCTGCATACATCAATATTCATGACAGTTATAAAGTTAAAGTCTACTATTGTGCCCTCATTGCAATAATATCAGTCCTGATCTGTTACTGTTCACATGCTGTCAACGCATGGAACTATATGTTGCATTATGTTAGGGAATTGGATTAGTACGGACTCAAATGCCAATAGAACCATCAGCACCATCACCACCTGCAGTACCTGGGTTTTTCCTACAGCAATAACGCTTTCTGAAGCTAATGGCCACCAGTCTTTTTTTTGGCACGGGGGGGAGGGGAGGGAGGGAAGGGAGGGATGAGGGGAGAAGAGAAGAGAATGCACTCTACCGCTTCATTTTTCTCCCTATGGAAGTCTTCATGACTCATGAGACCATGAAGCCACCAAGTCTGAAAACTTTTACCTTAAGTACAGATCTGGTCTTTCCCTACAGTGCTTATGAAATTGGACAAAGTCACTGACTGAAGTGGTATTGTAAGCCAACAGTGAGAAGTAGTATGAAAGTTATGGGGCAAATAGGTCCAATGGCATAATAGTCCAATTTAGGCCGTATCAAATACAGAGGCTGCTAACAAATGACCACATAGATTTTCAGACAGATAATGGTTTATTTGTAAGACAGCTTTCTGCAAGAATGGACTTAAACTGGGTAACAATTGCAAGACCTTGTAATGAAGTGGTCTACAACCTAATCTAGGTTTATCAGGAGCTATTGGAATATTTGGTTCCAAGTTACTGTAGTAACCTATAAAGACTGGATGTATATGCATGAAGTTTTAGTGTATGAGAGACAGCTGACTGAAATGTTCATCTTGATTGAAAAAGACCTCCAAGTACCTGATCTCATGTCTGCTTTGCAAATCATACTTTTCTGCTTGCAGCTTATCAGCCAGCACAGCATGGAGATCAGTCTTCTCTAGCAGCTTGTTATCTAACAGGACAAGAAAGTACAATTAAAAAACAAGTGAGGAGCAAAACCAGCTTTCTCCATTTATAAGATTTCAGGATCTTGTAGTTAATCCTACACCAACTCATCATATGACACTATGTCACACTGTGATACACACACCCCATTTTGACTTGGGTAGACAGTGGTTTTATTCCTACTCAGGCTTAGATAACCTCTCAGAAACTGAGACAGTAGAGACCAATTCTGCAAAGTTTTATTCAGAAGTAGTTCTTACTCATATGTACTGCTATTGATAAATGTGGGACTTCTCATGGGAATACAGGTTTGAAGAATCCATCCTTGAACTCATCCTAGGCAAAGGCAACCAAAGTGCAGCCTATAGAACACAACCAACCCTCTAATATTTGTAATACAACCCTAGAAGACTATTTTACACTACAGGGGGGGAAAAAGTAACAAGTTAGGGTTAGCATGGTAGCACAACAGTTGGGGACCAGCCATCTGCTTCTATTTGCTCATGTTGCAACTATAGGTAAAAGAGATGGCCAAAAACAAGCTCAAAGTGAAAAGCAACTATATTGGACAAGACCAACACTACAGACTTAACACCCCCAACTAAAAGTCAGTATAGGCAACACTAGTACTGGCTTCACTCCGACAAATACCTGAACAATGCCTTAGAGGAAGTACCTTAAAAGATGAAAAGATACTGCTCACACCATCCACAGTGCAGAGGGACTGAACTGAAACCAGCTTGTCTCTCATATTAAATGTGAAATACTACACTTAAGCATGAACAACAAACCAGTGCTTTTGTCTTTCATTATATGCAGTGCAACAGTAACAATCATGGTTAAGGTTGCCCAACATTTTCAATTATATCCCCATTTTCGGGTGCTTACAACATTAACAACTTTGGGAACTGTGGGATGCAGCGGGCAAAACTGTGGTTCGTTACACACACTTACACTGGAGGATGATCTCTTCAAAGGCCTGTCTCTGCAGCCGGTCCCGGCGCCTCAGCTCCTCTGCAATGTGTCGTTTCCACGTGGGGAAAGTCGCAGCTCTGAGCCCAGAAGTCATCTCACCAGCACTGGCCTCAGCGTCCCGGTTTTCTACTAAGCCGAGCGGAACCAGGCTAAGCAAGTTACTCCTGCCACAAACACCCTCGCACGCTGAGCCTTGCGACTTCCCAGTGCTCAGGACCTCGTGGTTTCTGGAGGGGCCAGAAGAAGGGCGCACAGGCAGAGAGAGACGCAGACAGGACCAGGGGCTCTGTAGTGGGGAGGGAGCAGGGACTACACTCGGGCAGGGAAGAGAAATGCAGACTGCGGGGGTTGAGTAAGGGCAGGACACACTGACGGGGGGGGAGGGGGTGCGCACAGTCTGAGAGGGGCAGCAGGGGGCAGAGCCGGGGGGGGGTGTTAGGGAAGTGGTCAACTACCAGCAGGGCGGGGAGATGGGGCAGGTTGGGGGGAGCGGGGCGCACAGCCTGGGCGGGGCAGAGGGCACCTGGCAGCAGGGCGGGCGGAGAGGACAGTGACAGACTCGGGAGGGGCCGGGCGCGGCAGGGCCGGCTCCCCGGATGGGTCTGACAGGCGGGGGCCTCACCACCACTCCCTAGCCTGGGCACAGCCACTGTCCCGGTCGGCCGCGCCCCACCGGCGCCATTCTCCCGAGCCGCACCTCACCGGGGGCCTGAGCGCTCCGCGTCGCACAATAAAGCCGTTGCCGGCTGCCTCCGGTACCGCCGGGCTGCCCGGCTCGGACAGCAGCCGCCTCCCGCCGCCAGTCCGAGCCCTGGCGGACACCGCAGGCTTTGCCAGCACGGGCGGCGCCTTCGCTGGGCTCGCTGCGGGCGAGTCACAATCGCTATCCGGCGAACAAGCTGGTCATCTCGGCACAAAATGGTAAGTCGGGGGGGGCCTCCCCGAGTCGCCATTTTAGAGGCGGTACCGATAGACGGGCTCTCACCGCGTCGCCATCTTGAAGGTGGCACAAAGAGAGGAAGGTCGCCGCCATCTTGGGGGTGGTGCCGAAAGCAGCAGAGAAACGGGGACGGAGTTTGATCTGCATAGAGACTTCGCCCGTTACGGAGCCGCCCCGCCTGCTTCCTGTGGGGCTGGGCTGGGCTGGGCACAGGCCCAACCGACCCTTCAGCCCGGTTCAGCGCTTGCGAGGCAGACCAGGCCCTCCGGGCGCACCCTGGCCCGGCCTCGCAGTCTTCTGCTGTCGCGGTGTGGCAGTGGCGAGAAGATGGGCCGGGTTCGTGGTGGACCCTCTGCCCGTGTGGCCTCTCGGCTGGAGAGGCGGTGGCGGGGGGGGTGGTGGTGATGGTTTGTGGTGGCCCGTGGAGGGGGGAGTGGTGTGCTACAAATAAAGTACACGACTTATATTTTAATATCAGTAGTCTTACCTTTCTAATGCGATGGATGTGCCTCACCGCAGCCCCTGAGCTGTGAAGGGGGGAGGGTCTCCCTCTCTCCCCCGCTGCAGCAGCCCCCAGGCTGGGGCTGGGAAGGAGGGGGGGGGGTCTCTCTCTTGCCCCAGTAGTCACAGAGCTGAGGCTGAGGAAAAGGGCCATCTCTCCTTGGCAGCTGCAGTCTTGGTGCTGGGGAAAGTTGCCTCTTTCTCTGGCCACCGCAGCCCTGCATGTCCCAAATTCCCCCCACCCTCTCTTCTCACCCCGCTGCCCCCTCCCAGCTACCCCAATTCTCCCAAGGGCCACCACCTCACCTTACATGTGCATCTTCTCTAGGATCCAGGCACAGAATTAGTGGAGTCACATCACACCTGCGTGGCTCCACCAATTAGGTGGGTGGCCCTTCATTCTCCTGTGTGCGGCCGCCCAGGCGTGGACCTTAGAAGGGAATATCTGTGGACCATCTGAATGGAGCTGTTCCGTGCACCACAGTTTGAGAACCTCTGGTGTAGACATAGCCTTAGTGATCCTCATAGTGCAGGCATAGTTATATCGTTCAACTAGCTTATTTTGCTGGGGGAACCAGTATGAGCTCTCCCACCAAAAGCACTTTTTCGCTGCTATAAGCTGTCTCTCCTCACTGGGAGGGTTTGCAACTATAGATATACAGACAAAGCCTTTCTAGTATGGACCTGACTAGGTGAGAGTGGATAGTTGATGTTGGACAAGAAAAAAAGCTACTTTTTAAAAAAAAATTCACAACTGTCATGCAATAAAGTCCTCTGATGGAAAAGAAGCTAGAATGAAGTACAGAGGAGATGCCATGGGTCATCTATCTATGCTGGAGTGGCTTCTGTTGTGTTAATTTAGATAGAATAAATGGGGCACAGATAGTAACATAATCCAGTTCCTGTCCAACATTAAACAAGGTCGGGTTTGGTATACAGAGACCTCAGCCTGTTTCATACCATGTCAAATACACCATAAAAATCTTTTAAAACGTTTATTAAAGATACAGAAAAGAAAGAAAAAGTTAAAGCATTTGAAATGTGAAGCATTAAGTAAGGTTTTCATTTTAACATTTCTTGCTCCCTTTCCCTTCAGATGGAGAGAGTTTTTAAAAGGAAAACTCCCTTGTTTGACAGTCTCTTAGATAATTTCAAAAATAGTAATAACTGCCTTTTTGGGGAAAAGAAGTTAGTTGGGATGAGTTGGAACTGTTGTTATTAAAGTCTGGTCCCATTTCATCACAGGTGGCCAGGTATCTCTGGCCTGGTTTGGTTATGCTCTCTCAGGATTAGGATGAAGAAGGCTCAGGGTCCCAGGCAATGGTGAAGCTAGCTCCAGGAGCCTTTGTGGGGAGGGATAGCTCAGAGGTTTGAGCATTGGCCTGCTTAAACCTAGGGTTGTGAGTCAATCCTTGAGGAGGTCATTTAGGGATCTGGGACAAAAATCTGGTTGGGGATTGGTCCTGCTTTGAGTAGGGGGTTGGACTAGATGACCTCCTGAGGTCTCTTCCAACCCTGATATTCTATCTGTTCTGTGGTTCCCACTCCCAGTCTTTCTGTTTAAGGACTCACAAAGGAAATGGTGGATGGAATAGCCCATCCTCTCATTATTCTGTCCACCAGTTAGGCCTAATATCCATCACACCAATTTTGGTTCATTAATTTCTGATTCTCCATCTTCTGTTTTTACCAGGCATTATTTCAACATAGTCCTTGAATTATATTAATGTGGCCTTTTTTTTTTTTTTGGACTAACTTAGTCTCTCTATCTGTTTCTCTTGCACCTGTTTGTAATGTTCATTATTGAAAGCAACTTGACTTATAATAATAAATGTAATAGGAAGTATTGTAATGTTTTATGACCTTTCATATACTTCACAACTGCACTCACAAATAGGGTAAAATTATAGGCCCAATTATTAGAACACTGCCCGCTGCCAGACACTGCATGTTTATGGCAGGAAGCCACAGACAAACCACATAGACAGACAGTAGCAGGATTATCTGCCATTCAACAGGATCATAGAGGAGGCTGATGGTAGCTCACACTTTTCCCTTCCATATCCTTGGAAACCATGGGAAGACTGACAGCAGTTAGGGGGCTGGTGTGCCTATCATGCTAACTATTATCATCTCATTGTTTCTTTGTACTCCCATGTATGTCTCTCTGGTAGGGACTACCCTTTTGTTCTGTGTTTGTACAGCACTTGGCCCAGTGGGCTCCTGGTTCGTGATTAGGGCTAGTGTGTGCTACAATAATGGCCCCCCACTCCTCTGAGAGCAGGGACCCTACAACTGAAATTCCACAATGTGACCAAGATTTTCCAATACGTGAGTTCCTAAAGTTAAGTACGTGTGAAGATTTAGGATCCTAAAAAGTGAACATTTTAAAAGCACTGAACAGCTCCCTTTGAAGTAATTGACTTCAACAGGGACTACTGAATGCTCAGCTCTTCTGAAACTCAGGTCCCTTCTTTAGGATCCAAATGTGGTCACCCAGTCTTTACAAATTTTGGCCTATTCTTTTTGAGATTGCTCAGCTTTCATTCCTTCTGTGCGTGAATCAGGCTTTATAAAGTTGGGAATTCAAGTAAACTCAAAATAAGGATATTTGAAACAATTAACAAAACTTATCTTGTCCAGCAGGCAATCTGTGAGTGATGAGAGGGCACAGAGGCATTTGGAGCAACTACTGGTACTTCTAATTTCACTGCTCTACAGGCAAAATGCTTCTGAAATTAATGTAGTCAAACTTTACTAGTTCTGGGTCACTGAGAACGAAAATGATGCTTAAAATTGTTGATTGGCTCTAGTTTTCAAGATATGCTATTGGGTCAGTATATATGACCCTTGACTTGGGAATAGCGGAGGATACGTGAGTTATAAAGGGAAGGGATCTCAAATTAAACCAGAAATGACTAAAATACATCTTTGACTGGATCTATGAATAAATCTATAACTGGGTTTGGACAGTACTTGCTTTTTAGGCAAAACAATGAATGATGCAATCTGAAGCTGGTATTGCGTCATACATGATATGAATTGCATCATGTTATTCCTAGAAGTCATGGATGATGCAATCATAATGAAGCTTACATCACTCTGCTGAACAAATTGCCCTATATCAGCTCTAGAAATCATACAGTGTCGTGCTCTCTTATTTGTCAGTTTTTGATTTTGCAAAGGGACACATTTCTGTTTAGCCAAAGTGAGCAGAGATGCCTCATACTTGTGTGAACAGTGCAGATAACTTCTGCTATGTTTGTGGTGAAGTGACTTTTGCATCACAAAAGCGCAGTATAACCGCTATGGTTAAGAAAGCCTATCACCTTTATTTGGGCTGCAAAATTGGAGATCAGGACAAGAGGTGGGCCCCACACATATGCTGCAACACTTGTGCAACAAATCTTCGCCAGTGGTTGAACAGGAAAAGGAAATCTATGCCTTTTGCAGTGTCAATGATTTGGAGAGAGCCAACAGATCATACCAGCAATTGTTACTTCTGCATGGTGCCTCCAGTTGGGAAAGGTGTGTCAAAGAAGAAAAAGTGGACTGTGCATTATCCAAACATTCCATCAGCTATACGCCCAGTACCCCATGGAGAAGGACTGCCGGTTCCTGATGCACCGGAATCATTCTCGCTTGAGTCAGACGAGGAAGAGGATGAAACTTCTGGTCCTGAACCATCAATGTCACAGGACCCACATTTTCTCCCATCCTCCTTCTCTGAACCACACCTCATAACACAAGGTGAACTGAATGACCTTGTCAGGGATTTGGAACTACCCAAGAGTAAGGCAGAGCTGTTGGGCTCCAGACTACAGCAGTGGAATCTCCTGGCAGGTGATGTTAGGGTTTCCATGTTCCGTGACCGTCAAAAGGATCTTGTCCCATTCTTCTTCATGGAAGGTGATCTTGTAGCCTGCAACAACATCGATGGTGTGTTGGCAGCCCTCAACATTGTTCACGATCCAGATGAGTGGAGACTGTTCATTGATTCATCGAAGATGAGTCTTAAAGCTGTTTTACTGCATAATGGCAATGTTTTGCCATCAATTCCAGTTGGTCATGCAGTCCATATGAAGGAAACCTATGACAACATGAAACAACTTTTGAGGTGCATAAACTATGACCAACATCAGTGGCAGCTTTGTGGCGATTTGAAGGTTGTTGCTCTCTTGCTTGGTCTGCAGAATGGATACACAAAGTACTGCTATTTTCTCTGCGAATGGGATAGTCGTGCAAGAGATTCCCACTACATCAAGAAAGATTGGCCACTCCGACAGTCATTGGAGCCTGGGAGGAAAAGTGTTCAGCATCCACCACTTGTTGAATCAAGGAAGATTTTGTTACCACCCTTACACATCAAGCTGGGTCTGATGAATAACTTTGTCAAGGCCATTGACAAAACACAAGCAGCTTTCAAGTACCTCCGTGGAAAATTTCCAAGGTTAAGTGAAGCTAAGATAAAGGAACGTGTCTTTGTTGGTCCTCAGATTCGTGAACTTCTTCGAGATGATGCATTTGACCATGTACTGCGTGGCAAGGAAAAGACGGCATGGAAAGCCTTCCAGTTAGTGGCAATAAATTTTCTTGGAAACAACAAGGCAGACAACTACAGGTTGTTGGTGGAAAACCTCCTCAAGGCATGCAAAAGCCTTGGTTGCAACATGTCACTAAAGATATATTTTTTGCACTCTCATCTAGATTTTTTTTCCACCGAACTGCAGAGCAGTGAGCGACGAGCACGGTGAGCGATTTCACCAGGACATTGCAACAATGGAGAAACGCTATCAGGGCAAATGGAGCCCATCAATGCTTGCAGACTATTGCTGGACAGTGACAAGAGATGCTCCATTTAATGAATACAAGAGAAAAGCCAAGAAGCACCGAGTAGACACTGAATAGGACTAAACTATGTACATAATAGTTTTTTGCCTTTTGTTGCATAATAAATTTTAGTTATATAACCCTTTTGCTGATTTTTAAAGTGTTACATAAACAGGACAGGTGAAATATTATCATGTAAAGCAACCATAAACACATGAAAAGACCTAGGTTTACAATTTATGATTAAAACCCTACTATCTACACAATATACATAGACATAAAATGTAAAAACTTAAATATCTTAGAAACAGTAGCCAATCAGTTGTTTTAATTGTCATATTTGAATTCAGCACATCAAAATACATAGTAAATATCACATTTTATCTCTGAAGCAGACGACTTCTCAAAAATTGTAGACCAGTGTTTTTAATAGGTGATGGGGGGGAAAAAACAAACATTTCATCAAGCATGATTCAGAGTCTACATAAATAGGTTCCCCAAGAACAAAACAAAGGCTTTGTTGTTTTTTCGCAAAGCCAAGAAGTACATGACACTTTAATGGTGTTTGGATGAAATAAATAACTGGTGCATGTGTGTCATGGAGCGTGTGCTCCAGTCTGTTTGCTGTGACTCTCTCAGTAATTTGCATGCCTTCACATTTTATTTTTAAGCAAGATGATTAATGCATATGAAACAAGTTCATGCAAATAGTTACTGAAAATCAGTATACTAGCTGAAGGGCTGTGTGCTGAATGCTCCAAAAAGGAAAGGTTAAATGAGTGTCTCTCAAGATTCCCTGAGCCTGGCCTGGATCCACCAAGGTACTTAAGTGCCTAACCCCTGATTTAGGTGCCACTCCAATCCGCAAAACTCCCACTTGGCTGCTGCCAACCGTGTAGTTCTTAAACTCACTTGGTGCTTACATTTCTTCTGTAAAAGTTCCCAGGCACCCATGTTTTGGCCTCTGGCCATGCACACTGCTGCCTCCCTCTAGGGGTCACACATCTGCTTGAGCCCCAGAGCAATCCAGGAATAGGGTCCGGGGGGAGATAGCCATTCAGCCGCCTGACTCATATGCAGGGCCCATCCCATTGGGGTGCTCAAAGGCTGCCTAACTCCACAGCAAACTGCCAGGGGGAGGAGACAGACCCGGGGCGCCGGAACAGAGGGCCATGGCCCCCTCACTTAAAAGCCCTCCCCAAGCGATGCAGGGATGTGGAGGAGAGGAGTGAGTGGGGGGGCATTATTTGCCAAGTGCTAAGACTAGGTGCAGCACTGAACAAGACAATGGGCCAGACTACCTGCCCTCTGGGCATGTTCACAGTGGGAGGGGACATGTACTGCAAAGATCCTCCATGCAGTACTGCTCTAGGCCAGCCACAGTGTCTGTGTTCAGAAAAGTGCAGGGACTGCTCCCTTTGTGTACCTGGGGTGGGTCAAGCCTATCTACAGCAGCCTAACCTAATTTAAAAGATGTTGCCATCCACGCACTGCTCCTATACTCCAGGAAGCTCAGTTAGGGATTATACTTTACAAAGCCATAAACCTGCCACCCCCATGTACTACCTGAGGCATAATGGCCCCTCTAAAGGCACAATCAAATTCCAAATTACAACTGTCCCTGCGTCTAATTGCTTACAATCTAATAGCCAGACAGCAAAAACTGGGTATCCAAATATGTTCTCTTTGTCAAGTCAGCCTGTGGAACTTGTAGCCACATGAGGAGGCATGCACCACAGGTGACTTTTTAAAAGACTGTATAATTGTATCTTCTATAACAACACATGCAACTCTGCAGGCTAAGGCAAGGGGGAGAAGCTCATGTTTCTGGGCATAAGCTGTGCCTCAGTGGCCTGCAGAAGGAAAAGCTTTGTCCACTTATTGCAGTGCATCCTTGAACAGGTTTATTATAGGGGAGGTTTCCCCTTCCTCAAAAACTAGGTGCATTGGCACTTCTGCCCCCTGCCTCGTTAGGTTATCTTATCTTTCTGCCTTCTGTCTAAGCTAGCACTGTATCCACCACCTTCTCCCACCCAGCCTCTCCCATTTCAGTTGAGCCTCCATTTCTTGTTCATCCTTTTGCTGCCTCTATTGGGGACCCCTCTGACTCGTCTCCATTCTGCCGGACTGCCTCTCACGTCACTTAGGCTGCCTCTACACTGCTAGCTAGGGGTGTGAATCCCAGCTCATGTACACACACTCACGCTAATTCAAGAAGTGCAAGTATAAATAGTGCAACTGCAGTAGCACAGGTAGTGCCAGTGGTGGCACATATGTACATTCAGGTGGGTTTGTATTTGGCAGGGCTAAACTGTGCCTCCACTTCCCATGCCACCACAGATATACTCCTATTTATTTTTGCACCAGCTCTCATTGAGTATGTCTACACAAGCTGGACTCACTCCCACCACGTGTAGAGTAGACATAATTTTAGACTCTCCTCCCTAAGTTTCTTCTCCCCTTTTCTTTCCTGGCCACATCTTGTCTCTCTTTCCCCGCATTTCCTCCCTGCTCCTGAAGCACAGCACTCATTCCCAAAATGGCTACCATCTCACATGACTTTGAATAGGTCGGTAACAACAGGTTGCCATCTTATGCTGCAGGAGATAAACTTTTACTCTGTATATGTGCAGTGTCTAGCAAAGTAGAGCCCAGAGCTTGGCTAGGGTCTCCAGGTACCACTACAGCCATAATAATCATCACCTACGCATTTAGCAAAATTCCATAACTTGAATAAAATCTTGATATTCTTGAAATCTAGGCTTGGCAAGCACATTTACACGGCTCTGGTGGTGTCTTCTGCAGTAAGGGGTTATTGAGAATGGAGCCTTGACTACAGTTCTCTAAATACACCTTTTGGTACAGCATCAGTCAGCACAACATTAGAATCCAGCTTGAGCCATTGCCTATAGCGTGTTCTTTTGATTGCAGCAATTGAGTTTCTTTGGGCAAAACTAGCTTTTGTTCATCTTTAGTAGCTGAAATCAAATTAAGCTAAACTGAGAAGGAAATAAGCACAGCGGTAATTAAGAACAAATTCATGCACATCACATTCTAAATCAGCAGATAATTCTGCGTGGGTGAACCAACTCCTGCATTGAGTGTAACTCACAGCTTTTGTTTTGCTGCCCATGGGAGCTGGCGCAAAGATGAGCTGTAAATAAAATTAATAAAACAAGATAATGGCAATAAACTGAGAGCAAAGGTTCATGGCAATTTTGTACTCAGGATTCATTTTGTTTTCTGTTTCAGCATGATGTACATGGTGGAAAAATATGGTTAATTACAGTTGGACCTAAACACTTCTTCTACCATCCGGGGTTGGACTATACCAAAATGCCTCTGTACAGTGGGAAAGTTTTGACTTCACATCATGTAATGCTACCAATCAGTTCAATATCCTTAACAGAACCTGTTCTAAAATGGTTCTGTTAACAGCCGTATATGAAAAAAACGTAACATAGGCAACAGAGGAAATGGATAATGAGATTTTTTCATATACCGAACAACTGGTATGAATAATAAGCTGGTAATTGCTTACATATATAGAAAATAACATCTTGTGCCTCTGCAGCTCACACTTTCTCTACACTGGAGAAATGTGGCATGCTCAGCACCTGTTTGGAACCCTAGCACTCATGTAACATGTCCACATCCAAAATTGCTAGCAGGAATGCATAGGTGATCACACTGCCATTGGGGTTGCAGATGTGAACAGCTGGCATAATGTGATACTGTCCCAGCTGCATTTCACTGCTCATTCAGCTGTGCATAGTATGCAGCAAAGCCTGTGTCCTCCCTTGTACAGTTTATTAAGTATCTGACCCTGGCTGTAACAAATGTTATACAGAACACAACTGGCAGGTAGTAGACCACATTGTAGATGGCAGTGTTACTGCAGGCTGGGAGGCCCCCTTTACCTTGCGATATAAGACATCCAAATGCACAGTCCACCACGCTGCACCTGCTGATTCTGTAGTTTGGTTTCATGACCTAGAGAAGCAGTGGCTGTGCAGATTCTTTGAGACTCACAGTAGGGATGAAGACCCTTTGAATATTAATATTGAGGAGTGGTAATGTGGACTTCTCAGGAGCAGATAGAAGGGCAAAGAATTAAAAAAAATTTTTTTGGCATCATGCACTTTGTCTGTCCATCCTGCATACACATCCTAGCCACAATAATCAACTAAGACTTGCATCACCACGCATGGTAGCCTCAAGTCCTTTGTCCAACATGAAGAGATTTGCAGATAGTCCTTGGTCAGCTTGGCTAGTTAGATGTCCCTGCAATTCTACATCTTTCCACACACAAATATCTGAGCCCCCAGAAAATGCACCTTTTGTGCAAACATCTCAAAGCGTTTTAGAAAGCTAGGTATTAACCTTGCATTGTAAAGATAAACTGAAGCCCAAAGGTTAACTGACTTGCATTAGGTCATTAGTGAATCAAGTGGCAGAGACAAGACCAGTGCTTAGCATCAGGTCATCTGGGTTCTAACCAGAAAGGTTAGTATGTGGACATTGTCTACTTGCTTTTTTCTTCCTAAACTCAACTCTTTCTTCTAGACATTTTTATACAACATTGATCTTACATGAAGGGAACAATACTGCCTTACTGTAATATTGGCAATAGCTCTTGCACCTGCCAACTCTCATTCTATACTGGGGAGGTCAGGTAAGCTTGTTTTGGAGACTTTAGTCTTGGCCAAGAACCAGGCTTTTAACAAATTATGGTATTCCATAATATCACATACTGTAGCTGAAAACTTGAAGCATTTCTGACAGCTGGAGCTCCATGGAAATTAGCACAATAAGGGAATGTAGCTAATTTTGAGGACTAGAAAAATAAGAGAACTGTGTAGTTAGGGGAATATATTTGAGGGAAATCAGTTGTTTTTTCAACAACTTTCTCCCTTCTCTCACAAAATTTATAACAATTTAATGGGAAAATAACTGGGATAACAGCAGAGTATTGCAAAAGCAGCATTTTTGGTGGGAGAGAGTAACTCAGCTTGGTCAATAGTGACCCCTCTTTAAAATGAGCAGCTTTTGTGGACCAATTTCTGGAGTCCTATTTAGTTCAGAAAGATAGCGGGATGGAAGCAATGAAGGACATCTTCAGGGCTCTAGGCAAGATGGGAAGAGAAGTCATGAAAAGAACCACCACAGTACTAGGGTGTGTGAAATTCATATCTATTTCCTTTTTAGATATAGGATGAGTACTTGGAAAGAGTCCCAGTTAGTTTATTGAGGCTGTATCCTAAGAGCAGATGACCTTGTCACAAAGATAAAAGTAGAATGTCTCCTCTTCCTGCCAGGAGCTGCTCCTCACAGGTAGTCTACCTTTCCCATATTTCTACCATCTCTCCTGCAGAGCTCTGAAGATCCATTTCCCCTGGCTTTAACACTCCCTTGCCCACACAGAACTATACTGCAGCTGCCATCATTCCAGCCAAGGAGAAAAAGTAGATGGGACTCCCTACAGAACCTTGCTGATGTCCCTTATCTAACTCTAGGAACCAGTGATTAGCGGGGAGAGTTTTCTCCCTCAGGCTTGGTGCACAGCCTCACCCTGTCTTTAGTTATATGCCTCATTGGAGGTTTGACCTGCCATTCCAGATTCAGGTACTGAGTTGGTCCCACCCACTTTCATCTATAGAGGCAGCATATGCAAACTTTTTCATTGGTACCAAATTCCAGCATTGAAAGTAGCCAGATGCTGTGCTGCTTGTAAGGGTATCTCCACATGGAGAGGCTAGTTTTGCTCTATCTCAGTATTTCATTTTCTTTAATATGTGAAGTGACTTTTTTAGGCTCCAGTGTGGCGTCTCACTGGGAAAACACTGATACTGTGTACAAAGCTTTGTCTGTTGGCTCACTGCTCATTATCAGTGGGTAAAAGCTTTTCGTAGAACATCTAGCAGAAGTCCCCATCCCCCCACATACACTAATGCACCTTGGTTTTCAATAGGAAAATTATTTTCACTCTTCATATTAGACTATAAAATCACCACTTCAAGCAGGGTATTTCCAAGACAGTGCCAGGAGCTGTATGAATTCCCCAGAGTCTGAAATGGAGAAGTGAAACGCTCTCTAAAGAAAAAAAATGCCTTGTCCATTGAATCTTCCAACAAAGTTTTAGGTTTCTACCGGGAAGACACTGTTAAATAAAAGAGGAGGGTTAAAAAAATTAGTGAGTGTAGGGGAGCAGGTGCTTCACAGAAAACATATCCTCTGGAGAGAAATCAGTCCTGGGAAGAATTTTGTATGCATGGACTGCTCTCCCCCATCCACCTGCCCAAATCTGCTAGGCCTGGGCTGCTCCAGGAAAATCCAGACCTATCTTTCAGCAAGTGCCATTACCACCAATTAAGCATGAATGTAGATTGGGTTCAAGCATTTTTACCACAGTCATAAAACCTGTTCTGCAAAAAGGTGGATACAAACCTGAGTCCTATGTACACAAGTACAGCTGCATTGCTACTGGGGGAAATCATCCTAATGCAGATGCTTTGTGGAGGAGAGGATAACAAATCAACAATATCAAATCTTCCAAGTTATTCCTTTCTGGCCTTCCTGGTGCATTTGATCCTTTCTGGTGTCTCAAAATAAGTGACTCTGGGCAGGGACTATTTTCATTTAGTGAGTTGTACAGCACTGAACTAATATGAAGTAAACAAGACAGGTAATAAGGGATGGTTAGAAATGAGTCTAATTTTTATTTTTTTAGTAATGAACAGGGAACAGTAGCAAGGATCAAGTCACAAATAGGCCCAGTGTCACTGTAAACCACTGCACTAGTACTTAACATGGATATAGAAATTACAAATATGTTAACATGATTAGTTCTCAGGCAATGATCAAAAATACAATAAGGTCAGCATGAATCTAATAGGATGCTACTAAACCAGCCAGCCAAATGTCCTTCAAAGTAGAGTGATTCCCATAAAAACAAAAATAAAATGGCTGGAATGACTGATTTCCCCTCAGGTCTACATTTCTAGACCATACTTGGGCCCAATCTACCACTCCCATTCCTGCGTGTAGTTCTGCCCTTTCACTCTTCCCCAGGATGTTTTTGTGAAGGAAGAACAGCACTAGTTGCTAAAAACAAGAGCTGCAGTGCCAGGGAACAAATCCTCATACTCTCCATGGATGCCTGTATCCGGTGGATGCCTGTACACACCTTGGGGTTCCTACAAGAGACAAGGCTGAAACCCTATATGATGTGACACTCTTAAACATCCATTGTTCAAACTCTTTCCCAGCCTCCCCTGACTCCTTGCTCCATTGGGGTGACCTGCTCTGGGAGCTGTACCGCTGTCAAGATGCTTCCTTTGAAGTAACTGTCACTCAGGATTGGGATTTTGGAACTCGAGAAAAAGATTTTAGTTTGTTTGTGCAGGGGGCTCTTTCCATCCACCCACCCCATGTCTTTGTCCTTATGTCCTTCCTCTTCTCCAAAAGAGTACTAAGGTATTTAACGCCTTGCCTCCTAGATTAAGTACCAAAGTGACACTGCAGAAGGCTAACTGGGAACCTTGTCCTCTTGCATTTGTCATTGTTGTCCTGTCTCTTCTTCATCTGAACAACTTGTGCTAAATTTCTCAGCTAGAAGACTTTTATAATGATAAAGAGAGAGAGACACTCTCAAAAATAGAACGCCCCAGTCCTTTCAACACCAGACCAGAGGATAGTAATGTGAACAAAGTGGTAATCTTGTTTCTTCCTTTTAGGGTTCCTTCCAGGATGCCATCTGCCATGTTGCAGTCACTGTGGAGACAAGAAAAGACACCAGTCCCTCAGCTTATCTACTGCTGCTTCTATATACTGGATAACTTACCAGAGACATGAGCAGACATAGCTCATGTCTTGTGTTCCCCTTCTTGTCCCATACCCATGTTTCTCGCCCTCACTTCATCCTCTTCCCCACTTCCTGTGATCTGTCCACTTGCCTTTCCAGTCCCTCTTGTTAACACAAAAACTTCACTAAGTCCCCTTTTTATTTTAATAAAGGGCAAAACTCAAAGGCTGGTCCAATTAAATAAATGCTCTTAGATGGAGCTTTATTTATTATTTCAAGTGGCAGCTTGATGTGTATTTCTGGACAACAGCACTGCCTAGATTGGTAAGTATTTTCAACTGATCAGTACCTTGACCCCTTTTTTATTAACCTGGCAAAGCAAACTTACCCTTGAACCATACGCAGGCCAAGTTTTGATCTTCTAGAGTAAAGCAATTTGAGTTAGGTGAGCACTAAAGCAACTGAAGTTTTTGCCCAGCCAGGGGCAGCTCCAGGCACCAGCATGCCAAGCATGTGCCTGGGGCGGCAAGCCACGGGGGGCGCTCTGCCGGTCGCCGCGAGGGCGGCAGGCAGGTTGCCTTCGGCGGCATGCCTGCGGGGGATCCGCTGGTCCAGCGGCTTCGGTGGACCTCCAGCAGGCGTGCCGCCGAATCCACGGGACCAGGGACTTCCCGCAGGCAAGCCGCCGAAGGCAGCCTGCCTGCCGTGCTTGGGGCGGCAAAATACCTAGAGCCGCCCTTGTGCCCAGCATACCTGATTCAAACAGTGTGAAAGTAATTACAGCATCATGTGAAACTAATACACTTTCTCCTCCATCCCTCCAACTCCCACAAGCAACATACCGGTGTGGTTGTCCTACCCGCTGTCCCCTCTTCGGTTCGATGCTTTCCCTGATGAGGGAGGTCTGAATTCTCCCGGTAGTCTCGGCCCTTGGTAGTCTGCATGTCTAGAACTGCCCGGCTCTTTGTAGGAAGAGGTGGTTTGCTGAACTGTCCCTGACTGCTTGGACCTACTTCAGACCTTGAGGGTTTGACTGGTTTTTTCAGTGGTGCTGGGTTTTCTAAGGAGGCAGTTGGCTTCTGCTTGCCCTGAGCCTTTTCACTTATAGTTTTTTCCTCAGATTGGCTGGAGCAGGTGTAGGACCGGAATCTGGGCGTGGGGATCAGGAAAGGAGGGGATGGCTGCTTGTTGGAAGACTTGCTGCTGTCGGCATCTTGCGGCTTAGTGAGAAGGGCGCCATGATTCGGAATAAGTTGGTGCTCCTTTCGCAAGACTGGGGTGTAGTCCTGTTCCTTCTTGGATGCCAGCTTCCCCTTAGAGCTCATGGCGCCGTACAGTGGGTTGTCAAACATCTCAGGCTTCTGCTGAATTTCCTCTGGAAGCAAAGACTCTGCCACACTTTTTCCCATGTCAGCTGGCCTACAACCAACAAGCAATATGAAAATGACAGGTGTAATTAGGAGTGGTCACTGAGTGACTTAAAGAAGGGAGAGTGAATAGAAAAGTGACCATGAGAGAATGACGCTGACTGTGCAGAGGGGGAAAGGAGGTGCAGGGAGATAACAGAATACCAGTCAAACCAGTGGGGACAGAAGAGAATGGTGCAGGTTTTTTGCTTTGTATAAGCTTTATTGATAGGAGAGCTGAGGATGGGTAGGCATGGTGCTGGGCAAACTCTCCCCAGAGCTCAGTCCTGACAAAACTTGGTTTCTTTTTAAACAGAGATTAGCAACAGAGCCCAATTGTGCCAAGTGCTCTGATGGTTTTGAGAAGAGCACAAATCTGATTGAATTAATAGATCTCTTCACTTATGATGGAGGGGATTGGAATGGAGGTCTCTAGAATGTTAGCATAAGAACTCCTACTACACCAATGTCACTGTTAGGCCATTACAACCAATCTCCTACTGCTACCAGTGCCAGGTGGTTCAGGGGAAGGAATAAAGCATCCCTCGAAGCACCTAGCTGCACAGTATCTAATAACTGTGTATTGCAGGGGTAAGAGGGTTACTTTGTGTTCAGTGGAGCCTGCAACCCCTTGAATTAAAACTAACAGAAACCTCACACCTGACTGAGAGTTGCTGTAGAAAGGGATGAGTGAGGTTCTGTGGGTGCTGCGCTGGTGAGGCTTTCACCAGGTGATCACACGACAGCTTGAGCACTCAAAGGGCAACTCTGCTCTTGTTGGACAGAGTGGAATGGGGGATGAATGGCACATGTTCAAGGGAGCTTGTGAATAACCTCCGTTCCTCGCTCCGGATGCCTTCCTTGGACAGTGTGAAGTGGCATTCTCTGCAGAGGTCTGTCTCTAGAGGTCAAGGGCCAATGGAGTAACTCATTGCACCTCCAGCCCACCACACAGATAACAAAACTGTGACTGTGTTGGGGTGGGGAATGGGGGAGACGAGCAGAGCACCAGTGCCAGGGCAAAGACTCACACATGCTCTTGACTCCTGGGGCCAGAACTTCGGTATGTCGTAGGCTGAATGGATGGTTTTGGAGACAGGGGGGACTGGGAGGAAGGCGTGGAGGTAGACTCCCGGTGTCCCATCACAGGGACGTTCTCTTTAGGCTGCTGGTCATAGGTCCAGAAGGCAGATGGCTGGTCTGATGAAGGGCTCTGCTTAAGCTGGCCAGGTGCAGAGAATTGCTGAGAGAAAGAGACCACCCCCATATAGTTGGGATTGCTGATGTCCGTGGGGGTGGAGCTGCTGAAAAAAGGGAATGATCATACTCACACTTTCTCTACGCTGTTCCCTGCCAACAGCTCTCATGAACAGACAGCTACTAAGGAAAGAGCCTAATGCCCACTGACTGGGACCCTTTTTTTTTTTTTTTTTTTTTTTAGGAGAAAAAGATAATGTGGGAGGCTTGTTGGCTGCTCCCTCCTCAGGACCTTTGCAGAGGGGGCTGCCAGGTCAGGGTCACCCCTCAATAGGCTCCTGTGGTGTGAAGTAGTTCATGCACTGCTCTGTAGCTGCTTATAGGGCCCAGAAGCCCTTCCAAAGGCTTCTGGGCCCTGTAGTTCAATGAGCAGATCATAATGCTGCATAGCAGTGTGCAGGCTAGCGCGTGCTACTGCATTCAGAGCACAGAAATCTGGCCTATCTCTATGGACTGGGAAGGGAAGGCAGCCAACTGCCTAGACAGAAAATGGGTCCTGTGAAATGTATAAACTGAAGCAGTAAGACCTCCTTCCTTGGAGTCAATCTGAAGCATCCGGTGCCTCACTGGGAAAGGCTGGCAGTCTGAGTTCAGCTCCCACACCCAAGCTGGCAGAGTTAAAGTAGCGAGGTTACCGTAACATGTCATCCTTGCCCTGTGCATCTGGAGGAGAGGAAGCATTTCCCCGAAAGCGAGCAACAGCTGCTGCTTCTTTAGCCATCAAGTGAGTAGATTTTGATTTTCTGTTGGAGGGAAAGGGCCGTTTTTAGGACAGGGACAGGACCACAGCCTAACGAATCCATTGTCATGTACTGCCTTGTCAGACAGTTTATTCCTGGTTCCACTCTCCTGTGCACAGAAGCCTACCATCATCCCATTCCTTTACTTGGAAAGACAAGGAGGGAGATCTTGAGTCTGTAGCTGTTACCAGCAAAACCGAGAAGACTGGTAGTTGTAAGGCGGCCACAGGAGCAGCTGTCCAGCTCCTAACAGATCTGTTTTGTAATACACTCACAACCTCCAGTGAGAGTCACTCCTACACTCAGCTCTGAACTGCAGGCTGACCACTTCTGGGGGTCTGAATGATCTGTTGGCTCTTTACCTGATAGATTGCTCCCACTCTTTGATGGGATCCAGGCTGCTGATGCCCTTTGGTTTCTGCCCAGCAGTCTCATCCCGTTCAATCTTCACAAAATCTGGAGGCAAAGAAGAGGCATGAAAGAGCACTTGAGTGGGTCACAGTCTCATCTTACGACTTCAAATCTCAGGACTCTGAGCTATGCTGCATTAATGCCTGTATCTAGCTAGATGTCTTAGCCTATCAGAATATCAGTGCATAGACAGGACAAGGAAGAAAGGAGGTCTTCCAAAAGAAAGCCGTGCTGTCTTATCCAATCAGGATCGGATAGCCAGGACATACATCTTCTTAGATTTTAAATAGTGCAGCTATTATTACTGTAATGCCATCAAGGCACATCGTACTTTACTGACAAGTAGAAGACAAAAGTGCCTGCCCCAAAACACTTGCAACCAAAGGCCTTGATCCTAGACACACTTATGTATCTGCATAATTTTACTCATAGTGATAATTCCAGTGAATTTAGTAGGACTCCTGATGTGTAAAATGAAACATCTACATAAATGTGTACTACCTCGGAGGGGTGCTGGGAGAATTAAACAATGTTTGTAAAGGGCTTTCAAAATGTAAAATCCTACAGCAGCAAGCGTTTGAGGATGATGAATGTTTAGCAGCATCTCTTTTCTCCAATGGCTGGCTTGAACATACTACTATTGTCACACAATATAAATAGTTGAGCCTTTGTGGCTGCTGATATCTACTTTGTTATTACGGTTTCAAAGCATGAGCCTGCGTGTTAGTTTCTCCTGAGCAGAGAGCAATGGTAATTCAATCCTAGGAATGGAATTTAATATTTTTCTATCCTCTTTAGAGGCTGCAGTAGCCACACTCTGGGCATAGCAGGTGTCCAGCTGAGCTGCACTACAGACATTCAAAGTGCAGTTTTTATTACTAACGACAATACATGGTAACTTGTGTGTTCTGAAGCATGCTGCCGTAGGATTAAGAGAACAATATCCAGCAAGCTAGAAAAGGAGGCTCATTTTCCTTTAGTTGAGCAACTGCAGTTTGAGAGTCCTTAGTGCCCTTTTCCATGTGCTGACAGGTGTCTGGACCAGAGGCAAATCTGTCTCCCTGTTATACAGCCATCACAAGTGGAAAAGCAGTAATATAATTCAACAAAGTCTACATTAGTGAGAGACAGGTAGAGGGCTCCCTCAGTCTGTTAATTCACATGCAGAAGGAAGAGGAGGACCTGAATGTGACGGCTGTGTTTTTCTGGAATTGCTCAAGTACGGTCCCCAGGAAGAGAATGATCATCTTTGGATCCCCAGGGCCACCATCGAAAGCTAATGGCTGTTACAAACTAAAAAATGCTGCTAAAATAAGCTCCAGTTCTTTGACAGGAATCAGATCAGGCCCTTGTGGATAAGATCGCAGTAATCTGGAGTGAGCCCTCCAAGGGCCAGGCTCTTACCATACAGTTTCTCTCTCTGCTTTCCTTGCGATGTCTGTAACTTGATTTCACCTTGGAAGACCCCTGTTCTCTCACCATGGTGTGTTAGCACAGTATGGAAGGGGACTAGCGATTCTGTAGCTTCTATTCTCAGGGCAATACAGCCCTCACCTAGAAGATAGGGAGGAAGTCTGGAGATGAGAAATTACTAGCATCGTCTCTCTCTGTCACTTCAGTCATCTATTATCTCTGTACATACTGAATAAAGGGACCTTCAAATGTGACTGGAAAGAGAATCTTTTGCTTTAAATTACAATATGGATTGTGTGATATCTGCAAACTCAGGGGGGTAAGGAGCATTCACTTCCCTTTTTCAGGTACTCAATATGGATTTGTACAGGATACTTCAGACACCATTAATGACTTTGGCTCTCTGAGCTTCCATTATTGTTCAGAACAGTTTGTGACCCTTGTCTGAACTAAGTGGATGCCAACAGAGTGGCCCTCTCCAAGTCAGGACTGCAGTCCTTTGGCTGAGCAGAGTATGATAGTGAATTTGGCTGAGCATTGATAGTGAATTTCTCTCGGGCCCTGGAAAAAGTGGTCTCTTATCCATCAGATATGGAGTATGCAAGTGAAGCAGTATTTACAAATCCTGGATAAACCGAATATGATAGAGAATGAGCTCAGCTCTAATCCCAGCAGAGCACATTTCCTTTAAATCCCTTCATTTTCAGGCTGATCCAGTTTGCACAGATGATGTTTATAGTGCTGAGTCTTTTAATCCATATTAGCACAGAATGGTGCACACGGTCTGCATGTCATACGTATTAAGCTCTACATCAGAATACAGAGCACCGTTACACCTTCAGGCTGTAATAATTACTGCCGTTCTCTCCCACTCTTCCAGTGATTTGGAACAATCTAAGGAGAACTTGACTCATACCCTGCATTAGAGCTAGGCACTTACCATACGATTCATCACTGTCTGAAGACTTAATGCTGATCAGGATATGCTGATCCAGCAGGTACTCTGGGTCTGAAATAATCGGAGTCAGCTGCAAGGACAAGCCCACAGAGGTAAATACAGTGGAGAGGAAAGCACACAGAAATAAAGTTCTCCCTTTGTACCTGGGCCCAGACTGAGCAAGGTTCAACTAGACAGGGCCCTGAGGATTCCTGCCAATTTAATGCACAACCCAGCTCTCTTCAATAATGTTTGAAGATGTAAGATCGAACACAATCCATTTCTAAAATACCTCCTTTCCATTGCCAGCTGGGAGGCTGCACATCAGACATTTACACACAGCACCACTGCAGTACTTCCTTTTGACTGAAAATCCCCAGGTGGAAGTGATTTGGAGCCTAATTTCAATCTGCTCCACACTATGTGGCTATCACTCTGTTCACTTACTTTAAGCTCATGGGGGTTGCCCTGCAAGGCCCTGCAGAGCATTCCCCAAACTACCTGGCCAGACCAGCCTTTCCGAACCCAACAGTTCTCCTCTTGGATTATCCACAAGGGTAGTTAAAGGCTCAGCCAGTGCAGGGAGTAGAAGAACAGCGACTAGTCCAATAACTGAATTTGGGTCTCTGACAATAGCACAGAATACTAGTGCTAGCCTGTTCATGGTCCTTTTAACATAAGCTTGCCCTCTGGTTTAGAAACAGGTAAATATTTTCTACTATATGCACCTTATTTTCTTTAAGAGGCCATTTCCTCTCTGTGTTGGTAAAAGTTCCACCTTGGAAGAGTGAGGCATTTAACCTGCACTGAATAAAGCACTTTCCCAATCTGAATGCCTGGGCCTTTTTCAAGGATACCAAGAAGAACCACTGACTTGCAGGACAAAGAAAACATGGAAACTGTTAATCTTCATGCTGCTTTTCAAAACGGAGCCTAGCACTTGAAACCAATTTTTATATGAAGAAAAGGTTTGGTTGCTGTTTATCAAACATGCAGACAGAGGATTTCTCTGAAATGGATGTGAAAAAATATTTTCCACTTACCTTAGGAAGGGCCTCAATGAACTTCACCATGAGTTCCCCTTCATTCCCATCCTCATTTTCCCCTTCCTGGCTCTTTACAAAGCCTGCAAAGAGTGATGCAAAAGGAGATAATTGGCCAGGTGAGAAAGAGACCCCCCTCACAGGAAGAACTCAGTAGCAAAGATGCCTTCAGATGCTGGATCCCAAAAGGACCTGCTCTGATTTTTTCTCTTTGGGTACAAGATTTTGAAAGCTCTGGGTTGCTTGAGGGCTGGACCTTGAGGGAATGCTTCCCTAGTAAATTTGCAAATGACCTTACTGTGTAATCGTTAAGTGATTTTATTTTACAGTCAAATTTGGCATTAAAAGACTCAGTACAGGCATGGACAGGAGGGTAAGAACATGACAGCTCTTCCCACGCCACTCAAGATAGCACACTTTTGAAATTCTAATTTAAGCCTGGTAATACACTGTTTCCATAGAAATTTATGCAAATTTTGATGCAGCCAAAAAATAATAATCTTTTCTGGAACTGTCTTTGACACAGCTCTCTGACATGAGGATAATGTGATGAAGCATACAGCAGAGGCATGATGTCCCACTTACAGGACTGGCCTGACGATGAGGAATAGCGTAACAAACACAGCATGGGCGTGTGGTCTCACATTACATACTCAGCTGAGACAATAGCCCTTTAGCTGTGGAATACAGGATACAATTTTCAGCACTGAAATGCAGAACTATTCACAGAATCATCTCAGTGGAGTTCCTTTCACTTTCATTTGATCCTCTGATTTATTCCGTTGAAACCATAGGAACCAATTAATTAATTAATTATTTTGTACTGAGAGTAGCACAAATATTAATCCTTTTATTTTGAAAGCACACAATTACTTACAGCAGCATAATAGGAAATGTAATCAATAGAGTGTTCACTAAGCAAAGATTTTCCTATCTGACAAGCGAGAACACCAAAGTTCTCTCGTTAAAAGAGATGTGCTCTTTCTTCAGTCTTATTTGAAAATCTGCTCAAGGAAGATCCTTGTCGATAACACATTATTACAACTAAATGGCTGCATTGCTCAGATTTTGTCAGGAACAATACAGAGTGACATACAAATCACAACATACCTGTAACATCCCTCGCCCCCTCTCTGCAGTCACACAAATAACTTACACAGCCCATTTATTTTGATCAAAGTGAGAGGAAGGGAGTTGATCAAAATAAGGAGAGAACTTTGTAAGGAACAGAGGAGGAGACAGGGAGAACGTTACTTTCTAAGCAGCTGGAGTAGAACTCAATGTAGAATTTGGTCTGGGACTTGGTCTTCAGAGTGGCACAGCAGCTCAGGAATTCTATCTGCCCCTGGGACTCTGTGTACTTGGAATCTAGAAAAGGGAAGGACACCCATTTAGTTCCAAAAGAACACTAAAGATTGCGCATTTTCAACAAGACTCGGGGAGCCAGGTTTCTTATGCAATATATGCAACACATTTATATGGATCTACATATTTCTTGCATGCCCTACCCTTACTAACCATTCTTTGAGACAAATTGTGAGGTGACCCCAACTTCAAATGTAGCAAAGACAGGACTGTGGTCACTGGTCATGATGTCACTGGTGCAGCCTGCCAATGAGAGAAGAAAGGCAGTTAATGCCACGGGTTTCTGTTCTGATCCAAAGAGATGACTGTAATATAATCATCATTCAGTAGCTTTCCAGAAAAACATAATTGTGTCACTGTTGTAACTGTCTCTTCTAATCTATCGTATTTCTAAATCTCCTCATCTTGGAATCTAGGTTTATGTAAACAAGTGGTGTGCAAAGTGGAGGGGGGGCACAAGAGGTTCTCTTGGGGAGCATGAAGAAATTGGGATCCTGCAGGTTCTGCAGCACCTGCTGCCATAATAGTGGGAGAAGGATAAAAATAGAGTGGGTATTGCGGGGGCGAGACAGGAGTGGGATTTAAAAAAATAGTCCTCCTGCATTGCAAACAACATGAATATCCCAGCCAGCAGCTGCCGCTCAGCTCTGAAGGCCGCGCCACCACCACCACCAGCAGGGCAGAAGTAAGTGAGGCAATGCTAGTCATTATTGTCCTGATTCAATTTGTGTTATATGATTTCCCTCCATGATGTTATTAACACATGTTCCAAACTCCACAGCCCTGCCCAAACTGAGGTTGGCAAACAGGTCTCTTCTAGACAAAGGAATGTGTGCTTGCCTTAATTTGCATTTAAGCAGTAATCAGAGTCATCAAGTGAGTATGGAAAAAAAGAAAGCTCAAACAGGTGAGAAAAAGCCAGCAGGGAATATCTTTCTACATAGATTCCATCTCCTAGTTCCTAGCTGGAAATGTTTTTCAAGATGGGGACTGAAACTATAAAAAGGAGGGGCAAACACCCCACGGGACCACTCTCTCTCCTCCTGCCATTGCATTCACTGCACCTGCCATGACAAAGGAAGCATTTGTTGGACTCTAGGGAAGTGGTCCTAAAGGTAATAATTGGAGATATACCAATCTCCTAAAACTGGAAGGGCCCTTGAAAGGTCATCAAGTCCAGCCCCCTGCCTCCACTAGCAGGACCAATTTTTGCCCCAGGTCCCTAAGTGGCCTCCTCAAGGATTGAACTCACAACCCTGGGTTTAGCAGGCTAATGCTCAAACCACTGAGCTATCTCTCCTAACCTACAAGGTTTGGTCAGTAAGACTGCTGAAGCATGTGGTGAGAAACATTGCTTGAATCTGATTTAGTTTGTTATGTTAGGCATTAGTAAATGTTTTATCTTTATTTTTCTTGTAACCATTTCTGACTTTTATGCTTAATTACTTCTACTCTCTTAAAATCTCTCTTCATAGTTTATAGACTTATTTGACTGTTTTCTCTAATCTAGTGTGTTATAAATTGAAGTGTCTGAATAACTATTTGAGATAATGAGCTGGCATATTATTCCCTTTAAGGAATAATGGACTTACAATATTTTGTATTGTCCAGGAGACGATTGTGTAGTACAGGACATACATCTCTGGGGCGAATTCTGGGACTGGGAGTATGCTGGGGTATAACCTGCAGTATAACCAAGGCTGGTGAGGGCCAGAGTGTAACCTCCGGGTGGCTGGCAGGCTGCAGCTACACACGGATACTCAGGATGTAGCTTGCATGCTGGAAAGCTGTTTGTGAGTGGCCCAGGTGAGAGCTAGTTCATCAAGGCATTGTAAGGCACCCAAAGTTGCAGGGCAGGAGTAACACAGCTACTAATTAGTCTGGATTGTACCCTGGTATGTCACAGTATCCCTGGCTCATCTTTGCAATATAAGCAGCACACCTGAAGAGCAAATCTAATGAGGAAGAAAATGGTGTAGGAACACAGCTCTGTTATTTCCCATTAGAAAACAATTCAAGGCAAGGTATTCTGAACTGTATGTACTACACCTGTCTGTAGCTGAGGGGTGTTGGCTTGATGTTCTTAGGTTACACTGACATCCAGCAAATACAGTAGGTGGAACACGAGGAGGCCAGATGCCAATTTTTCCAAAGTAACTTTATTTCCCAAAGGCACACACTGAATTATCTGCATATAATTTGCCCTCATGGTCACACCACCCCACTTTGTCAGATGAGGTTTCTGAGCACGCTGTCTTCTCACCTGCTGAGCTGGGTGTGATCACTGAGACCCCAGTGCCCAATATCCAGGGTTTTTTAAGGGCTCTTCTGGGATGCCTTTTGTTTCTCCCTATAACACAAGTTCTAGCCAAGAAAGGGTAAAGGTAGCTCTCTTGGAAATCCATCAACCCTGCTGTTAGCATCAGCTGAGGGAGGAATTCAAGAGCGATGTAAGGAATTCCCCTGCGCTGGTGCAGAGGATGCTGGAGTTGGGTCTACTGAGTGGAAATACAACATGCTGGCAGTAGACACAGGACTGGCCTGGACTAGTTTTTAATGATTTTGGCACCTTTCATGAGTCTCCCAAGATTGATGGCACTGGAAAGTGAACTCCTCTGCTGTCCACAGGACAGCCACAGCATGGGCAGCAGCAATGCAGGCTTTCCCACAAGCTATTGGGTAAGATTCTCAGCTGCTGCAAATCACCATCATTCCACTAACTTCACTGGAGCAAGGCTGATTTCCCAAGAGGAGGATCTGGCCCTCTGTATTTTACCCAGGCTCTGGACGCCCCACCTGTGGAGAAGAAAGGTAGTTCGGTCTCCAAGACCATTCAATGGGTAGATTGCTGGGATGGTCAGTTGGGATGGAATTTGCTCTGAAGTAGATGCCTATCAAAGAACTGGATCGAGACAACCAACACATTTCACACTGCATTCTATCCGGGTGGGCTTCTTTGCTGCAAACCGGCCCACTCAGACAGTGCCCATAACAGTCTGGCATCAACAATTATGGAGATCCTGCTGGTACCAGTGCTGGAAACCCTGGCTTGTTACTGCCAAGAGATTAAGGGTGTAGAGTGGGATAAAATACAACATGGTTTCACAAAAGGTAGATTGTGCCAGACCAACTTGATCTCTTTCTTTGAGAAGATAACTGATTTTCCAAACAAAGAAAAGGCGGTAGATCTAATCTACCTGGATTCATAAAGCATTTGATACAGTTCCACATGGGAAATTATTAGTTAAATTGGAGAAGATGGGGATTAGTATGAGAATTCAAAGTTTGGTAAGGAACTGGTTAAAGGGAAGACTACAATGGGTCATGCTGAAAGGTGAACTGTCAGGCTGGAGGGAAGTTATTAGCCTTGGAACCAATCTTATTTAACGTTTTCATTAATGACTATGGCAGAAAAAGTGGGAGTGTGCTAATAAAATCTGTAGATGACAAAAAGCTGGGAGGTATTGCCAATACAAAGGTGGGCTGGAATATCATACAAGATTTAGATGACCTTGAAAACTGGAGTAATAGAAATGCCATGAAATTTAATAGTGCAAAATGCAAGGTCATGCACTTAGGGACTAACAACATGAATTTTGCTATAAGCTGGGAATGTATCAGTTGGGAGCAAAAGAGGAGGAGAAAGACCTAGGTGTATTAGTCGATCACAGGATGGCTATGAGTAACTAATATGAAGTGGCTATGAAAAAGGCTAATGCAATCCTAGGATGCATCAGGCGAGGTATTTCCAGTAGCGACAGGGACATGTCATGACCATTATACAAGGCCCTAGTGAGACCTCACCTGGAATACTGTGTGCAATTCTGGTCTCCCATGTTTAAGAAAGATGAATTCAAACTGGAACAAGTGCAGAGAAGGGCTACTAGGATGATGAGAAGAATGGAGACCCTACCTTATGAGAGGAGACTTAAGGAGCTTGGCTTGTTGAGCCTAACAAAATGAAGGCTGAGGATAGATATGATTACTCTCTATAAATACATCCAGGGGACAAACACCAGGGAAGGAGAGGAGTTATTTAAGTTAAGGGCCAATGTTGGCCCAAGAACAAATGGATATAAATTGGCTGTCAATAAGTTTAGGCTTGGAATTAAATGAAGGTTTCTAACTATCAGAGGAGTGAAGTTCTGGAACAGCCTTCCAAGGGGAGTAGTGGGGTCAAAAAACATAACTTGTTTTAAAACTGAGCTTGATACATTTATTGAGGGGATGGTATGGGAGGTTGCCTACAATAGCATATAGCCAATCTGCAACTGGTAGTAGCAAATATCTCCAACTGCTTGAGATGGGGAGGGCTCCGAGTTACCACAGAGAATTATTTCCCAGGTGTCTGGCTGATGGGTCTCACCCACAAGCTCACGGTCTAACTATCGCCATATTTGGGGTCAGGAAGGAATTTCCCCTAGGTCTGATTGGTAGAGACCCTGAGGGTTTTTCACCTTCCTCTGCAGTATGGGACATTGGGTCATTTGCTGGTTTGAACTACAGTAAATGCTGGATTCTCTGTAACTTGAAGTCTTTATTGCAGGAGTGGATGGGTGAGGTTCTGTGGCCTGCAATGGACAGGAGGTTAGACTAGATGATCATGATTGTCTCTTCTGGCCTTAAAGTCTATGAGCTAGATGGTGTCATAACAAACCCTACAGTGTGGCCAAAAGCTGGAAAAGAGAATCAAGCCAAGGAAGGAGCATTTGTGCTGCAGCCATCTCAACTGTATTCTGCATATAAATGTATAACAGACTTCATTTTCCAGCCATATACTGTGATAATCGGAGACGTAACTCCAAATTGCATGGTTTATTATCATGTCTCTCCTGTGCTGAGAGCCTGGCAGTGCAAGGAGATCCTACAGACACCCCTGTGAATCATTTCTGTTTCAGACCAATTGCTTTGCTATCTACAATCTGTTATCTACCCACCATAGGATTGACACACCACGTGCACCATGGGGTATGATTTCCAAAGCACTCGATCACACCAGGACGGCAAATTGAATTTCATCTGCAAACCAAAGGAGAACTGAGGTCAAGAAGAAGGGAAAGGACAAGTTCTTCTTAAGAAGAGGAGAGAAATCACTTGCCAAAGGGCTGTGTGCTTGTTCCAAATTATTGTTGTCCATTATTTGGCTCCTTTCAAAACATTACAAATTTTAATCCTAATTTGTGCAGGAAATGGAGAGCGATTTTTAGGTCACTTTTCTCTCTGGATGCTATTTTCCCTACACTAGCATATATTTTTTAATTGAGAGGATTATATTTTAGTTACCACCTACCCCTGTTGCTTTCTGCTTTGTGTATGCATACTTCTCCCGGGTATTTCTTTCAAAACGATAAGTTGGAGCAAAAGTGATCTCTTCTTCCTCTGGAACAGAGAGACAGCTGGTTATTGTTCTGGCTTTCGGAAAGCTCTAGGCCTGGTAAGACGCTCAGTACTCCCCCGTCCCATCCTTGCAACATTGCTGTGGCAGAAAGAGTCTTTGAGTGGCCACAGAAAAGTTAACAGAAGGGTAGAGTTAAGAGTAGAAGAGTACAGAATCTTACCAAATTGCAGAAACACCTTTTGGTCCTTTTTCTCCATGAGAAGCTGGTCAAAACCCAGCAACTCTGGATACTGCTGTTGTTTGATCCTCTGGATAATATTCTCTGCTTCCTGGAAACAAGGAAATGTCAGAGTTGCAGAAATGCACTCCACCTTCTTACAAACACTCCCTTGCTAGTGGGCAGGCTATAACACGGGACACTTGTCCATCAAACGACGAACGAACAAAATATGAATGTATACCTGAACACCTGATTCCCATCAGCACCAGACATTCCTACAGTATCACCACGTCTCGTGCCCATCAAGGATCTACCAAGTATCTGAACACCTGTTCTGACTAGGTCTGGGCCATTATAGAACAAATTGAGGGGTAAAATGAATGAGCAGAAGGGTGTTTTCCTGGTCGTGGCATTCTCTCTTGTTGGCAGCAGAGTCGGTGCTGTTTTGGGAATGGTTGTCATTGGGGATAACTAGAGAATGATGGTATGTCAGATGGCATCATTAGTAGGCCAATGACTCATTAATCTCTGGAGAGGAGATATGGTGACAACTTCAGATCTCTCCCAGTGCCTCTCTGTCTTTTTTGCAAGGAGCAGTTAGTTTGGGGCCCCTTCTCCCACCCTTTTCCAGCTCTCTCTCTCTTTTCCATGTTCTTCTAGATCAGAAGTTGACAACACCTTTAACACAATTAAAGGCACCATCTGCCACTTCAGGAATTCTTGTATCTGCTTTTCTGAACTGCAAGGAAGCAAGAGGGGCCGCTAACCGATGTAGGTAGTTCCACGCGGTAGTTCAAGTCTCCCAGCCAGAAGAGATGAGTAAAGCGGTGAGTGATGTTAAATGGACTCAGTTTCTTATCTCCCAGTGTCAGGAAGCGCAGAATGTTCATGTAGTTCTGGTTTCGCCTAACAAAACAAGCAAAGACTGCCTGTCATACTCTGTTGCCATTGGGTTCCTCAGTGCTAGGGGCTGACAGAGACTGCTGCTTTAGCATGCTGGAGCCAGTTAGGCTCAAAGTACAGGAAAGATGAGGTTTTTAGCCATCATTCTTTAGAGAACCCCACACTTCCACTTCACATAGACCCTGATGACAGCTACGGAGCCCCTGAATGCTCAGGGATGCCCCGGTGAGGGAATTTGGGCACTGGCAATTGAAGAAGTTGTCAGTAATTAGTGCATTATCACTGCACCTTCCTTGGGAAAGGGAAACAAACTATAAAAAGAAACCAGGACTGTGCTGCTTCAGCAATCAGAGAGCCATTGCCAGGTGAGGGAGAATGCCCCTGATGCAGGCACTCTAGGACAACAACACACTGCACTGGCAACCTCAGCAAGTCCTGGACGAGGGGACAGGAGTGGACTTGGTATCATATGCGGCTATGGGGATTCTCAGATGCTGCATGTCAGCCTGATGGAGGAGGCACAGTAATTTAGAGCAGCTCCTGACTGCTCCATTTTGTGCTGGAGGCTGTTTCTGTTCCCAGAGAAGCCTAAAATTAAATGGGTGCAAAAGCTGCTCTAATGCCACCCTTGATCCCTCTGCAGGGCTGTGCTTTTTGTGCTGTGCCTCCTGGCGGCCCGGCACAGAATCTTAGCCATAATTTTTAAACAAAGCAAGAAATAAAAAGGTTCTTGGCTAGATTCTGGCAGCCACTCCAGGCACCTGGGAATTTCCTTAATGGCAAATGAAGCCCCAGCTGGCAGAGCTCCTGCACAGCAATTCTATGCCACCCCCTTGCTTGATCTAGACCTGATGCAGGGGATGTTCCCAGGAGAGAGGCAGCATGACCAACACATCTCTCCATCCCAGCTACCCTTAGCTGCCCAAATGGCTTCTTCAGGCTTCTCCAGCTTACACCAGGGACTGGATAGGCCCCAGGGCTACAAAACCACAGTCCCGTGGCTGTTGCGCAGCACACTGCTTCGCCAGACCGCAGGCTCCATCTCTTTCTATTGATAATGTAACAGCTTGGGGAATGGGATTACCTACCAGAGACACATTTCTCTGCTCCATACTCAACCCCGTTGGGGCATCCTCTCCCACTGTTCCCTGCAACGCCCCTCAGCCTGGGAGGATTGGCCCCTGATGATACCATGAACAGACCTCCACTCTCCATCCTCCCAGCCCTCTCTCAGTGTACCTCGGCCCACAAAGGAGACAGTGCCTCCTGCTGGCACTAGGGAGATATTTTCACTCTCCACATTGTGCTTGTGCAGAAAAACCTCCCAGATTCTCTCCAGACAGTGCAAATCATCAAGATTTTTCCATGACATATAGTGGCAGCTCCTCAGGCTAGGCCAGGTGGGCCATGCTTATACTGCTTTGGGTAAGATACATGGGATATCTCTCCACAGCTCTGAGAACACCTTTCTATCTATTTCCTCTGCCCACTTGCAGATGCCAGCAGCTTCCACTTCTGGTAAAGCCAGGGTTACTGACCAGTGTTCCCTCTAATTTTTCCCGGAATGAATGTTGTTATTGCACCAATATGGAGGTGATATCACACATAACCTCCATATTGGTGCAATAACAAAATTCATGTGGTGGGATGGGACCAAGGGGTTCGGCGTGTGGGAAGGGGCTCAGGGCTGGGGCAGAGGACTGGGGTGCGGGAAGGTGAGGGCTCCGGCTGGGCGTATGGGCTCTGGGGTGGGGATGGGGATGAGGGGTTTGGGTGCAGCAGGGCTCTCCGAGGCTACGGTGTGGAGAGAGGACTCTCCAGCTCTCTCTCCCTGTAGCAGCACCTGGGCTGGGGGGGGAGAGGCACCTCTCTCCCAGCTGTGGCAGGTCCAGGCTGGGCTGAGTTGGGTTGGGGTCAGGGGAGGGGCACCTGTCCCCTAGCCACGGCAGGTCATGAGTTGGGGCCAGGGGAAGGGCACCTGTCCCCTGGCCACGGCAGTTTTGGGGCCGGGCTGGGTCGGGACTTGGGGAGGGGTGCTGCGGCAGGTCCAGGGCTTTGCTAGAGGCATCTCTCTGTGCCACAGCCCTGAGCACCTGCGCGGTGCTTAATAGACAGCTGCGTGGCTGTGCAGCTTAGAGGGAACTTAGGCACTGACTGGGGTACTCAGCAGCTTGTAGTCTGGTGAGCCAAAACTGCATTAACAGTGAACATATAATAGATTTTAAGGCCAGAAGGGACCATGGTGATCATTTAATCTGCCCTCTTCCATAGCACAGGCCAGAGAACATTACCCAGCAATTCCTAACATAAGAACAGCCAGACTGGGTCAGACCAATAGTCCATCTAGCCCAGTATCCTGTTTCTGACAGTGGTCGGTGCCATGTGCTCCAGAGGGAATGAACAGAACAGGGCAATTAGAGAGTGATCCATCTCCTGTTGTGCAGTCCCAGCTTCTGGCAGTCATAGGTTTACGAACACCCAGAGCATGGTGTTGCATCCATGACCATCTTGGCTAATAACCACTGATGGACCTATCCTCCATGAACTTCTCATTCTTTTTTGAGCCAGTTATACTTTTAGCCTTCACAACATCCCCTGCCAATGAGTTCCACAGGTTGACTGTGGACATCAACACCTGCACTTGAAAGGCAATGACATATTTCACCTGTGTTTCTTTTCACTTCCTGAAGTCAAATGGCTGTTAACAAACCCTAAGGAGGTTCCATTAAACATGAATGAGACTCCCACAGCTCCTTTATTGCCTGGGAAAAACAAGAAGCAAAAAACATCAAGCAATCAATCCACCTCTAGGCTGAGCAGTAGAAAGATAATAAAGAACATAACACTTCTTAAGTGAAGTGGGTGATGGGGTAGAGGGGGAGGCAGACTTAATCAGTGCAGGAAGAATTATCACATATAGAACAATGTTCAGGGGAAGTTTTTTCTGAAGAAGGCAAAATAAATAAATTTTAAGAAAGCTAATTTAATTTCCATCTGCAATCCAGAAAGGGGGATCCCTCCCACTCAGGCTAAAGTCTTTAGTGGGAAAATTTATAAGCCCAGGATTGAGTAGAAAGACAATTTATCCCTCCCACAACCCACGCTCAGGGGAGGGGACGGAAAGAGGTGGGGGGCGGGAAGAGGAGGGGTGGGGCTTGGATGAAGGGGTGCAGTGGGGGCAGGGCCTGGGACAGAGCAGGGAGTCGAGAGGACGTCAGGGTGCCTATGCTGGGATTCATATATGCCTAGTTGGGGAAGACCAGGGTCACTTCAGCATGACCCAGAGTGATATTGCTGAGAGAGAACTGTTCATTTCAAGAGTCCCCATGGGCACAGAGTGGATGACACTCTGATTAGATTTGCTTCTGTCTCCTTACCCAGTGTGTTTGCAATTCCTGTCTTCACGTTGTCTGTGCAGATGTGGCTTATCCGGTTCTCATGTTCTGGCTTGGCCAGGACGACAATCCTGATGTTCCAGAGCGTATGGATTGCTATCTGTCAGGGGATGGGAAACTGATGGTTATATCATGGCACAGAGACACCAGACACATCTGGTCTATCCAAGGCTTTCCCAACTTACTCAGACTCACTGACTGAGATTTTTCTTTGAGCGATGGACTCATGTTCTTAGATTGTGTGGGTGGGGAGAACATGCGCAATTCCTAGCATGCAGATATGCTCAAATTAATCCCTAGATCACCTTGGTTACACAAAAGACAACTTCATTTGTTCACAGGCAAATTCTAAGAGCCACTTAGGGGCCCCATACACGGTGACCTTTCAGATACGATTAAAACTATTCCTCACCCTCACTGAAACTCAGGAGTGGTCAAACATGGTTGTAACACAGTTTGGTCAGTCCTAAACTTTATTATAACCTGGAATAAAAAGTGCCAGACCCCACAGAGAAAGAGGCCAGAGCAGTCTCAAAAGATATGCCAATAATTTAAAAATGTTCTCCTCTAAGAGGGACGTTCCCATGGCACAATGGCCTAATTGCAGGTAAGTGTGCTACTGTGGGGGAGGGGATGGATCCAAGGTCAAGATCTACCCGTCACGCCCCAGCTGGAAGGCACTGGGAGTGCTGGGGCTGGCTCTGTGCTCAGACTCAGACTGCTCCCAACAATGCCTTCGCCATCTAGCTGATTCAAAAGTAATGGAGTCCATAAACATGTTCAGTCCCCTCTCTGTCAGCAGGATGGTCCCAGCAATGTGGCATTTCGAGAACAGGGAGGCGTGGGCCTGGAGGCTGGTTATTCCTGTGTCTCTTCTAGCTGCTAGGGGAGTGTGCTATCCTTACTTTGCTCTGAGCTGACATGATTCCTCACCATTTTAAAGCTGATACTGGTGATTTCCTGCAAGGATTGTCTCAGAACTTCCAGCCATTCCTTCTCCCCTTGGGGGTCCTCCTGGGTGCCAATGACATAAATGTCATGGGGGATGTAATCAGCGGAGTCATCCCGGGTCTTTCCCTGTCCCTTGGAGAGAAACCAGGATGTGATCTTCTTTGGAGGAGGAGCAGCACCTTTAGCAGCAAATCCAAAACCACAGTGAGTCAAAACATTTGCAGTCAAACCCTCAAGACTACACATAGCATGGGGATAAAAAGGCACACAAACTCACGGAACTATGCACATGTGCAGGGGGGAGACAACGGACTTTATGCCCAAATCACGTACTATGGGCTTGGCAGAGGGGAAGCCCTAGATGATGGAGTTGGTGCTATGTCACCTCATTCCTGGGGAAAAAGGGGCATTGGCAGGAGCATCTCTGTGCTCTGACAATTCCCATCTATTGGAGCTGCCAATGGAAGCCACTGGCAGCCAGCTGTCACTGGCTATTCGGCTCGAGGCTGGGACATTCCAAAGACAGCTCCAAGGCTGGGGAGCTGCAAGGGTGGCATAAAACTTGCCTTTGCCCCCAGCCATCAGCTGCCCTGAGTTCATTGTGGCTGCATCTGAGGATCAGGGACTGTGAGATTACTGGAATTAACCTATCAGCTCACAGCCATCAAAACAAATGCACATTCCCAAAATGGGAAAAACAGATTCATTTGGGATTCCCCAGACAAAGAGCCCTGCTGTTAAATTCTCTTTTTAATCCCAAGGAGGGTGGTTTCTCCTAATCACATGCAGAAATAGTTGGAGTGCAGTGACTGGACACCCTCCTTTTCCCCCGACCATGGTCACCTTGGCATTATGGCTTCTTTACGCTGGAGCAATGCAAAGGGGCCACGGTGCACGCAAAAACCTAGAGACTCAATTCCTCTCCTGTCTCAGTGGAACACGGTCCCTGTGAACGAGTCCCTTACTGAGTGAATAGGAAATGCGGAGTCCATCAGTCCCCACGTGGAAGCAGGCCAATGTCAAGGTCGAGATAAGTGTCTGGAGGAACATACGAAGGACTAGATGAGAAGGCAGCACATACCCATGTTCCAGGTCCCAATGAAGATGGTGATCATGTCAGGCTCTGGTTGCTCAGAGTGTTTATTCTTCATCTGTTGCAGAAGCTGGCAGAACCCCTCTCTTTTCTACATGCAGAGGAACAGAGAGACAACTAATGAGATGGCTGTCTCGGTAATCCTTCTTCTTAAAGAAGAACTAATTGAATAGGGATGTACCCAGAATATCTAAAGGGAAGATCAGCCTTATCTCTAATAGTCTGCAGGGAGGTTGCTTTGTTTATGGTACCTTCTTAGGAGAAAAGGTGTATTGTTAGTATGTATTAACTAGCGTGTTCTAAAAGCCTAGTGCAGACAAGGCAGTATACTACTCTGACACGTGTTAAACTGGTCAGGTTAAAGCCTAGCACATGGTAAAGGCAGTGTGCCTTGTCTACACTGGAGTTTCCAAACACGGAAAAAGTGGGATTCAAGGCTAGTGAATGATTCTGGTGTAACTGCTCCATGGCTGACTCCTGCCTTTGCCAGCCACTGAGCATCCAATGAATGGCGCAGCCCGAATCTGCCTCTTTCCCTTTCCTAGACCCTCATCGGTATAGCAGGAGTTATTATTGCACTGTTGCTGCACATGTCCTCCATTCTCTCCTGCATTTGCTGGATGCTCCCACATTATATGATAAATCTCATTTATGCAGAGCAGATTAAAATCCTATAAATGCCCTGGTAAGTCTTCTGCCAAGGATCACTGCCCTCAGGCCCATCCCGGTGCTCCTGGGATAAAGTGAGGAAAGACGTCGTGTACCTTAGAGTCAGTGAAAACATATTCTTTCCGCTGCGTTTTCTCTCTTTCAGTTTCCAATACGATCACCAGTTTGTTAGGGAACTTCTGGGACTTGATGAGCTGCAGAACTAAGCAGAGGCTGGGTGTCAACTGCAGAAACCAGAGTCCCAGAAACTGTATCTGCAGAAACCAGAGTCCCAGAGAGAAATACTCCTCTGCTCACTAGAACTGGCCGCAGGAAGCAGCATGCTCCCAGAGATTACTCATTCAGAAATCTGAGGCTCTCTTTGCCCTGCATTGGGAGACCCCGCTGAGCACACATTCCTGTCAATTCTGCCTCTGAAAAAGGGTTTTATACAGAGCCTGGAATCAAAAACATGGTAAAGATGGTTTCAGTGGCTTCAGCACTGAGACCCACCAACAGTATTTCAGCTCTAATAACTGTTCCTGATGTGCAGGGACTGCAATTGTTGCTAGGCCTCTATGGGACACATGTGGGAAGGAGGAGAGCTTCTCTTGTGCAGCAGCACCAGAGACAATCTGGTCCTTTAAGTCTGGCCATTTCTTAGCGTTTTGATTAGTTCTGTTCAGCTGGTCAGTGTAGTGCTCTCAGACAGCTGTTGGAATGGCTCAGCAGAAATAACATGCAAGTGCAGTCAGCAAGGGACTTTCCTCCAGGGGTTACATTTATACCCTGAAATCAAGAGTCACAAATAGCTCCTTCTGCCTGGTGTTCAACCCAACCTCGTGCCCTTTCTGCATCCCAAGCAGACAATTTATACTCCTTCCTGTGAGCATCTGTGGAAGGGAAGGTGAAAGCTGATCTGATGGTTAAGATGGTTCGGTCCCATGTACATCAGCAGCTAAGCAATTCTGAATCCCAGCTGGGGAAAATCAGCAGTAGAGGTTTAGCTCAAAACTATGGTCAGCAATGGGTGGTTTTCCTACTGAGGATGGAGCCTGAGTTGATAGTTCTGCCTGTGCTAATCTCTGCAGTTAGAGGCCTGTGCTAATCTTTGGAGTTAGAGGCCAGAGGGGAATTGGAAAAATAACTTTTCCCTAATAAAAAACTTTCACCAATTGTTTCAGCAGCGACCTAACCAGGGATAAAGAGAACCATTTTAAATGGGCCTTCACAGCAAACAAACAACTACAGTCGAACCCATTTATCTCGACCTCGGTTAACTTGCCAATCCTATTAAGTCGACGTTTTACAAGTGGAACCGCCAAACTCCCTCTTTGTCTTATGGGTTTCTCATCCCTTATGTCGATTCCCCGAACCCTAATATCTCGAGCCCGGCTCCCCGCGTCCCCGACCCACTGTGTCCCCAGCTGCCCGCTCCCCGGCTCTCCAGCTGCGCGGTTCCCCAGCCGCCCGCTCCCCGCGTCCCCAGCCGCCCGGCTCCCCACGTCCCCGACCCACCGTGTCCCCAGCCGCCCGGCCCCGCATACCCGGTCCCTGCCCGGCCCCGCCCGGCCCCGCATACCTGGTCCCCCCTTCGCCTGCCGCCTGCCCGCCCGGCTCCGCCTCGCCGGTCCCCGCTTCGCCGCCCGCCCGTCCTCCCGGCTCCGCTTCGCCGCCCGCCCGGCCCCGCATACCCGGTCCCTGCCCGGCCCCGCCCGGCCCCGCATACCTGGTCCCCGCTTCGCCTGCCGCCCGCCCGCCCGGCTCCGCTTCGCCGGTCCCCGCTTCGCCGCCCGCCCGTCCGCCCGGCTCCGCTTCGCCGCCCGCCCGGCCCCGCATACCCGGTCCCTGCCCGTCCCCGCCCGCCCGCCCGGCCCCGCATACCCGGTCCCTGCCCGTCCCCGCCGCCCGGCCCCGCATACCCGGTCCCTGCCCGTCCCCGCCCGCCCGCCCGACCCCGCATACCTGGTCCCCGCTTCGCCTGCTGCCCGCCCGCCCGGCTCCGCTTCGCCGGTCCCCGCTTCGCCGCCCGCCCGTCCGCCCGGCTCCGCTTCGCCGCCCGCCCCCGCATACCCGGTCCCTGCCCGTCCCCGCCCGCCCGCCCGGCCCCGCATACCCGGTCCCTGCCCGTCCCCGCCGCCCGGCCCCGCATACCCGGTCGCTGCCCGCCCGCCCGCCCGGCCCCGCTTCGCCGGTCCCTGCTTTGCCGCCCGCCCGCCCGGCCCCGCATACCCGGTCCCCGCCCGCCCGCATACCCGGTCCCCGCCCGCCTGCTCGGCCCCGCATACCCGGTCCCCGTTTCGCCGCCCGCCCGCCCGTCCGGCCGGCCCCGCATACCCGGTCCCCGCTTCGCCGCCCGCCCGTCCGCCCGGCCCCGCTTCGCCGGTCCCCGCTTCGCCGCCCGCCCGCCCGGCCCCGCATACCCGGTCCCCGCCCGTCCGCCTGGCCCCGCTTACCCGGTCCCCGCTTCGCCTGCCGCCCAGCCCCGCTTACCCGGTCCCGCTTCGCCTGCCGCCCGGCCCGCTTACCGGGTCCCGCTTCTTTGGCTGCCCGGCTCCGGGTCCCCGTCCACGGCCGCCCGGCCCGCTTCCCCGTCCCGCTTCGCCGGATCCAGCCACGTGCAGGCACCGCGGTAAGGGGGCAGGGAGGGGGTGTTGGAGAGAGGGCAGGGGAGTTCAGGGGTGGGGGGGTGGATAGGGGTTTATCTCGATCATCGGTTATCTCGACTATTTTTGGCAAACCCCTAGGCCGGCGACATAACAGGGTTCAACTGTACCACCACTCTCCCCTAATGACACTAACACCATGGCTACACTGCAGGTGCTACAGCAGCACAGTTATGGCATTGTGTAGGTTACAGCGACCAAAGAGATTTTTCTGTCACGGTAGGAGCTCTACCTCCCCAAGCAACAGCAGCTAGGTCAACAGAAGCATTCTTCTGCCAACCTAGCAGCATCTACACCAGGGATTAGGTGGGTCTAGCTACAGCACTCTGGGGTATGGATTTTTAACACCCTGAGCGCCATAGCAATGTTGACCTAAGTTGTGCAGACCAGGCCTAAGTAACAAACCTGACAGCAGTACAAAGACCTCACTTTTCCTAACAGACCCTTTTATGGGTTCAGCGTACCTAGAGAAGAGATGGACTGACACCAGTCTTGGCCTAACATCTCTTAGATGTTTATATCTTTGTGGCTTATCTCCTTGATCTATACTAGGCAGAAATTGGAAATACCTTTGATCAAGGGATGCTGTTTTCCTTGCAGACGTGCTGCCATTGTCTTAACTGAAAGCCATAGGACTGTAAACTAATGCTCAGAAAGAGCCATTTACCACAGCATTGACTTCCCATTCACTGGAAACTGCCTTGGAGACAAGTGATCTAGGTTTACTGGTGCCTTGCAGTAGAACCAAACTCTCAGCATAACAGACTAATATACACATTGGACCAAACCTTGCTCCCACTGAAGTCAATGACAAAATTTCCATTGGGATCTAGAGGACTAACCCCTTATTTGTTACTCGGGGTAACTTACTTTTCTTATGGTTATAGAACTTGTCTTCAGGACCATCCTTGGCTTTCTTGATAATCAATTTCCCCAGCTCCACATCAACTTTGAGGTGTATTTTCTGGGAAATTCCTAGAGAATCTGCTTTCACCTATTGGAAAAAGGAGAGATTTCTCATAAGCCATTTTTCTAAACCTAGTCAATTGTACTAGGAAGAGCAATACCTAAATCAATGTACAGAGAAACATCTGCATGGCCTGACCCACTTACATCACTTCAAACAGAGAGCTTTAAGACATGGCCCCTACTACAGTACCATAGAGCACTAAGGGACCCCGGGCACTGAGATATAACTGTATTATCTCTACTGTAGCAGAGCATAGTATCCAGAAACTTAAGACACTGAGACATTCCTACATGTCTTGTGTTCTTCTGTAGTAAGATAAGCATTGCTGACGAAGTCTATTTACCTCAAAGGTTACAGGAGGGATGAGAGAACGCCGATGTGTTGAATCAGGTCCTTCAATCAACAGTGTTTTCACCTGTAAAAATTCATGCATATGGGTATCTATTCGGTGACTCTACACTTCACTTGAGGGGGATCAGAGAAGGGAGTAATAAAGGCATTGCAGGAGAATTCTCATTACAGAGGTGGATTTCACTGAAGATGAAAGAAGCATAAATAAAGCCAGAAGCAGATGGGAACATGAGATAGTTATACATCTCTACCTTTTCTTCAGCCGAGGACAGCAAAGAGATCAGCTGATTGAGCTTCAACACAACATTGACTGGACTGGCTTCGCCAAGCAACTGGTAACAATAGCATTAAAAAAAAGAAGAAGAAAAAAGAGAGAGAGAACCATGAGTACCAGACCCAAAGAAGCTCAGAGTTCACATCACCTTCCAGAAACAGCTGTTAGCAGCAGTGTGTTTTATGTCATCTAAGTTTAATCTGTAACGTGAAGCGCAGCGGCACAGAATGTGACTGAACATGCAGGAAAGTTGGGCTGGTGGGAGAACAACCTTGCCAACCCGGTATATAGGTCAGAAGAGGCTGGATGTGCATAAGAGTTGGATTGTTGATGACAGAAAGACAGATCTGTATTACTGGGCCATGGGTTGAACATGCAGATTGGACTTCTGGTTTTCTGGGCTGCAGGATGGAAGAGGTTGGACAAAGGATTGAGGTGGCTTGGTGGAAGGAGGGAAGCGTTTGTCACAAAAAGACACTGATCATCCAGAGGAGTTAAGCTGATGGAAGGACAAATTTGCAATTCTGGGTCACAGGCTGATGGAGGTTGGAAGTAGGAATGATTGAGGCACTTTGCTGCACTCTCTCTCTTTGGGACAGGGGGATGGGAGAGGGTGGAGAAGACTATGAGCTAGCTGAATCAGTGGTTAAATAACTCACTGTGTGCCCAGTGCACTGCAGCCAGAAACAAGCTAAAGAGAAAAAAAGTGTTAACCAATCAGCTAAATTCATGGTCATTGTTGTGTCCCAAGCTCAGAAAGGCCTCCCTCCCCATCATCTGTGCCTGACAGACACTATCACTCCTCCTTGGCTGCCTTTCCCCACTTCTTCCAGTAAAACTTACTTGAGAACGCTGATGGATACCAGGAGGCAGCTGCTGGTCAAACACCTTCTGGATGGACTCCAAGGAAGGGAGAGTCCTAGATGCCTCACTGAGAATACAAAGACATGTCAAAGGTCACTGCAGGGTTTGTTTGGGGAATCTGGGGCAAGGTCACATGGGGCAACGAAAGAAGGATAAAGCTCAAAACCAGTTAATGATGCATAGTCAGTACGGCGTGAATGTGGGTGTCTACACTGCATTAGGGGGGTGAATGCAGCATGGGTAGACAGAACCACGCAAGCTTTATTCTAGCTAGCGCAGCTAAGAATAGCAGTGAAGACGTAGTGGCCTGGCTTCAACCTGAGTATATCCCCAAGCTGCCCAGCAAGCTCTTACAGCCCATGCTGAAGCCCTTGCCACTGCACCTATGCTGCTATTCATAGACATGCCAGCTAGATTAAAGCTAGTGTGGGTATGCAAGCCTGAGCTGCAGTCACACCTCTGATTGCAGTGTAGACATACCCAGTGAGGTCAGTGCCAACCCTGAAAGATCAGGACAGCGCAGCAGGGTTAGGATGTCAGCTAATGCACCAACAACAGCTCATTTGAACAGAACTCCTTACAGCTCCATAAGCTGGGGCAGCACAGTACCACCAGTGAAGGAGGAAATACACAGATATATTTTTCAACAAATAGAATAAGGGGACAAGTGGAACTGTGGATGTAAAATGAACCAGGCTTTAATTTCCTGAATTCAAACCAAGAGCAGGTTACAAATGAAATGAATTTAGTGAGCCCAGAAGATGCTTGTCCATCACAAAATCTTTGTATGAACTTGGCACAAATTACACTCTCTGCTAATGACCAGACTTAGTACTGGCAGAGCAGCTAGGTCCTGCAGGCCAAGGTGAACATGGAGAACAATGTGGCATTGTGCCTAATTAGTAGCCAGAACTAACAAGTCTCCTCACTTTTATAGATACGAATGCACCAGTTTCTCCATCTAGTTCTCTGGAAAAGGTGCTACAGTGAGCATGCACCTGTGGTCTCTGAAAATCGAGCTACTTATTTAGGTGCCTAACTGTGTATTCAATGGCCTAAGCTAGGCACCCACATTTGAAATTTCAGCCTAAGTGACTTGCCAAGGTCATCCAGGAAGTCTGTGATGAAACTGGGAGCCCAGCCCTCCTAGGCTCTCAGTTCTCTGTCACAAAACTGTTCTGCTTTGAACCTTTTAAGTTATCCTAACCTCCCTCAGACTGCCATTAACATCAGCGGACTTTGGTTCAGGCCCTATCAGAAAAGAGGTGGTATTAGAAGCATTGGGAGAAGTTCTCCTGACAAACCACCAGGAAACAATTAAAATATATCTACTTTGAAGCGATATGCAGCACAGACTGTACGGTTCTGAACAACAGCAACCACAGAAAAACCCGCTGCTTGGCCGTTTCTTATGTGAGAATGGCTCTCTCTGAGGCCCTTTATCACAAAGTGCAGCTTAATGTAACACAGGTCAGGCTTGGGGAAGAATGCAGAAGGGTATTTACTGGCATTTGTGCTCAACCAAACCACAAAGTGGTTTTAATTGTATTCACACCTCTTTTGTTTTCTCCCTTTGAACTGCTGTGTGAGTAAAATTTTATTCACCAGAATCTTCACAGGAAGTGTCATAAACACTTCTGTCCATCTGTATTTGCATAAGTATTGGCACCAGAAGTGTTTGAGCAGCCATCTTAAAAGTTCCTTGTGGGAGTCATTCAATCAGAGAGCAGAAATAACACCATGTAATGTAGGTGACCAATCATGTAGGGAATGATGAAGTGATTGCCTGAAACAACAGTCAAGCTGAACAGCTCACAAATAACTCGCATTATGAAATATGTCCACCCAAACCCTTTAAGGAATTCTGACTGAGGAACACCTCCCCATACATCTGCAGGAAGATCCATGGCTGCGCTGACACAAAGTTCCCCTAAAGTTCCCCCTAAAGCTTTTCTCAGCCCCCCAAGGATTCCCCCTTACTATGGGAATCTCTGGGAGAGGTTCAGCCACTGTTCTTGCAGCCTCCCTGACCCTGCCTATACCTCCGTTCCTGAGGCAGAGTACTTGGCCTGGGCATCCTTACAGCCTAGTGACCCTGGAGACCAGTAGTAGCTGGTGCAGTTGAAAACAACCGTCAGACTGCTCTAATTCACACCAGGAGCTGGCCCTTTGCTGAGCTGGCTAAGTAGCAGGGGAGTCAGGGGCGTAAAAGGTACTCTACAGCCCTTCCGTGCTCCCGCTCAGCTGCGTGGAGTGCTCCTTAGCCACAGCTCAGACGCTGGCCTTGCATTTCTTGATGGATAACTCGTGAACTGGAAGAGGGCCTATGGTCACCAGTAAATTGGTCCCTTTGAACAGTTAGCCCAGCTCTGCCCATTATTGAGCTGTAAGCAACCTTCTCACCCCCACCCCAAAGGCGGATATGCAGTTCCAGAAAACGTCCGCTTTCCCTTGCTAACATTTGCAGTCACATCTTACCCACAGTCTGATGCCAGCACAGGCATGAATCAGCTAGTGGACATCAAAGAAAAGTTCTCAGTCTTTACACTGAATGCAGTGTCACCTGGGTCTGACAACAGCTATCTCCGGACTATATGCAGTATTGATGTAGCCATGTTGGTCTCAGGATATTAGAGAGACAAGGTGGGTGATGTGATATCTTTTACTGGACCAACTTCTGAAAGAGACAAGATTTTGAGCTGACACAGAGCTCTCCTTAAAGTCTTCAGGTCACCCAGAGAAGAGCTCTGTGTCAGCTCAGAAGCTTCTCTCGTTCACCAAGAGAAGCTGGTCCAGTAAAAGATGATATCTCACCCATCCCTAAACTATGTGAGATTAGAGGGGGCTAGGGAGGGACATTATACAACTAAAGATGGGGCATTAGTGCCAATTGAGTCTGCGATTTGCAATTTTCCCCCTCCTCAAGGCTTTGCGAAAATAATAAAAGGTACTGAATCCAGTTAAGAAAAAGAAAACACAGATGCCTGAGAACTAGCTGCAGATTTCAGGCTGAATCCCTCAATGAAGCTGGGAAAGAAGCTGAGGTGAATGAAACCTAAAATTAGGTAATGTCACTGAACAAATTACATTTCAGCATCTTGATAGAGGGATTCAGCTAGAGAGGCTGCAAACCATCGCAGAGATTAAGGGAACTACATAAAGCAATTAAGTGCCCAGGTATTTGAAAATTAGTAAATTATGGCTCAGTGAATCAATATTAGTTCTTGGGTGTGTCTGCCCATGTTTTCGACACTTCTCCTAATTTGTGGGGGTGAGTTCCAGGTGCTGCAGGGCAGTACCCCTGCCTGCACTGCTCCACGGGAGCCTAGCTGCCAAGGAGCCGGTGTGGAAAAGGGTGCTGTGGGCCTCTGAGCCAGCGTGGAGGTACAGGACCTCTCTGTTGGTGGTCAGGCATCCAGATGCTCTCCATGAGGGCTGACCCCCTTGTTTGTTTCAGAGTAGGGGGGAAGCTTGAGGAACAATCAGATCCCGACCGGTACTTGGTCTTTTGCTGGGTATGGGCTCTAGATAGGGAAGGGGTACTTGTAATGGAAACCATACTAGAGTAGGGGTCTGTTTCTCTGCTCACTCCACCTGGACTATGTTAACTGATTTCAGTAAAATCACCCCAGGTTCTCCCTACTGTAACTGAGAGGAGAGTCGGGGTTTGAAGAGAATAGTCATACAGCAATACGTGGGTTTTTTTATATACAACTTTTACTTGATGATTCTGGAGGTGCCATTTATATCTCTTCCTAAGCTATTCAGCTAATCCTTTAATGCATTTTGGCTTTGTTTCTTTCTAAACAAAGTATAAAATAAATAATACTCTATTAACTGAAACCACCCCCAGGAAAATCTTACCTGCTACAGCTGTGTCTTTCAGGCAGATTTAATGTCCCAGGGCCAGAATCTCAGGTGGCGTAAATCACCTGAACCTCACTGGAGCATGAGCATCTGGCTCCTGGCCTTTAACCGCATAGGCCATGAGACCGTTGTCTTACTACCCATTTTTAAGGATAAGCAGTTTTGCTGTGCTGGAAATATGGGTTCACAATTCAAATAGCACCTGCCTTTGACAGTGTTGTGACATTATATTGGCTTCTCTGAAAATTAGGATCCAGTTACCTGAAGAGCCCTTTGCAGAGCACTGTGAGCAGTTTCTTCAGCTGGGGGAGACTGCTGGAGCCCATCTGCACCATCTCAAAGTCGCTGGTGATGTGAACTCGCAGATAATCCTGGATTAACTTTAGGTGTTCCTCAGAAACACTGTGAAAAAGACTGATGCAGGTAAGGAAACCAGCTTCCCCCCTACTGTCCCCAACCATCAGGCAGCTGAGTTTTGTCTGAAGCAGAAACCTCCACAGCTAAGACATACTCTTGTGTGGCTTGCCTTGTTCTTCAATGTCAATATTCCCTTCTAAGTGGTGGTGGTGATGGTGGTGGGGGAATGGAATGCTTAGACTTTGCCTGAGGATTCCCCACTGCAATAGGATGAATGCTGCCCTGGTGTGGGAGATAAGCAGTTGCAGTCATGACTGAGAGGTAGCTATGGTGGGGGGTGATTAGTAGGTCTCCTGTACGGTTTGGGTGTGGTGGAGAGGCTGGGGGCTGACAGCCTGGGAGTGTTGGGGGAGCCAGGACCTTTGCTCATGTCTCCATGGCTGACTCCTTCTTCAAAGCTTCTGCCTCAGACAAAGCCTGATTAGAAGCTGAAAGCAGAGGCTGGACTGGAGGCTCCAATTGGGTCCTTGATGAGTGGGGACTGGCACCTCTACCCATGTCAAAGTTTACTGGCTGTTTCATCCCTCAGCAAGTGCAGAAAGTTCTGACTGGCTGCTCTTTTCCAAGGAGGCAGATGGAACAGCGAAGGCAGCCAGTCGAAATAGATATCTCTCAGCCTGCCACCTACCCAGCCTGCCAGTCAGCCATCCAGCCCCCATCCTACCTCCCTGACAGAACACCAAACTAGCTTCCATTTGCTGTAACTTGCTCCCCCAGCCCTGGCCCATAGACACATGTCCTGATTTTTAACTCTGAGGATCTGGTCACCCTAGATGTCACCAGCTTCCTCCGATGCTTGAATGGGTGTCCAGATTCAATAGGCTACGGTGCGTGATGTATTTAGACAGCCACATACTTAGATGGGGCCAGACTCTCAGCTGGCATAAATCAGTGTAACTCCATTGAAACCAATGAAGATTTGCCAATTTACACACGTTAAGGATCTGGCCCACGATATGTATGGTTTAGGCACATGGTTTCTATTCTAGCCTCTCTCCAATATTATCTTACCGCACATTAGGAAATATCTCCATGGAGGAGGTCAGTATATTGTTTTATACTTCAGGAGAACATTTCTTCCATGCCAGAGCATGAGTGCTACCTTAAGGAGTAGCCACTGTATTACTTTAATGTCTAAGGCCACGTCTATACTTACCCGCCGGGTCGACGCGGCGAGTTTGACTTCTCGGAGTTCGAACTATCGCGTCTGATCTAGACGCGATAGTTCGAACTCCGGAAGCACCGCGGTCGACTCCGGTACTCCACCGCGGCAGGAGGAGTTGCCGGAGTCGACCTTGGAGCCGCGGAGTTCGCTTCCGTGGCGTCTGGACGGTAAGTCATTCGAACTAGGGTAGTTCGAATTCAGCTACGTTATTCATGTAGCTGAATTCGCGTACCCTAGTTCGAACCAGGGGCTGTGTGTAGACCAGGGCTAAGAGAGAATGGACCTGATTCTGACTTCCCTTTAATTGTATAAATGAGGAGTAACTCCTCTGAAGCCCATGGAGTTACACTGGGGTAAAATGAGTTTGGGATTAGACACAGGCCCCACATCCACTCTCCCACAATAGAGTGCACTGACATAACTGTGATATCAGTGACACCTTTCCCAAACACAGCGCCTTACCAACTCCCGAGAGGGCTTCAGTGTTGATTCTATTGTCCTGGTTATTGCCCATCTATCTACGTTTCTGGGGGCGGTGAATGACCAGAGCTCACCTGCTGGTGTCCTGGGACTGCAGCCGCTGAAGTAGCGTCTCAGAAAGGGACAGTTTGCTGACTTCTGCCACCTTGGAATTTTCATTCAGAGTAGACGCTTCTTTCATCTCGCTTGCCGGCAGTGCCACCAGGAAGGGTCGTGGGGGTAATATGGGTGGGGTTGGTACAGGGTCTGACATGAAGGAAGGGAAACAAAGTAATTTTGGCAACATGCCTAGACCACTTGCCTCCCATTCTGACCCACAATATCGTCTGCCTCACAGTGGCAGTCAGTGCAAAATCCATCCAGATTAACTGGCCTGCAATCACTGAACTGAAAAGATCTGAACTTCATCAGATCAGACCTTGATATTGATAAGGGCCAAATTCTGTTTCCACTGAATTCAATGGTGTGGTATAGTGGGCTGAGTTGAGGGCTGTGAACCCAGAATGCACAAGCAATAATTCTGAGCTCTGGCACTGGCTTATTGAATAGACTTGGTCAAGGCACTTAACTTAAATTTCCCCGTCATTGTGAAGATTGATTAACGTTTGTGCAGTGTTTTGAAAATGTGCATGTGCTATATCATGGCTATATATCATTATTATTATAATGGGTCATCAGAGGAGTGGGACAGTGCCCAGGAGCTACATGGGAGAGGGAGATGTATAAAGGTCTACATCACCGCCAAATATGGACAGACAGACACACACATTTAACTTCAGTCCACAGTAACTGAATCTAGTTCAGGTTAAGTGGGTTTAGCAGTCTCCATCCTAGTCCTCATTTGTTCATAACAAAAAAAAGTGCTGGGTGCTGACATGATTAGCAGCTTCTCCAGTCACAGAACTCCAGTATTTGAGTTCCTACATCTCCATGGCAGGCACAGTGCAAGGAGAAGCAGGTTGGGGAGAGTACAAAGAGGCTGAGAACGGGCAGCTAAAATGAGTAAATAATGAATGCTAAGTGTAAATAAACCCCTTCCATTTAATGCAGTACGATGACCTGAGTGGCCTCCCTTGTCACGGGGCATTCAGTGCATTCATCACAGCTGAAAACTCCCTCCACTCTCCAGCTTAGCCCCCCCCCAAGCCATGCCATTCAATTCGACAGCACTCTGGCTCTTCGATGGGAAGTGGCAATAGCTGCACTTAACCCAATGATATTCACCCTTGTTAACAATCGCCCATCACTTTGTAATGCACATAGTACTTCGTTGTGCTTAAAAATAAGAGTGATGCTTATTTTCTTGAAAAGAATGTTCCATAGCTCCTGTGCACATTGTGACTCAAAGAGAGAAAGAAATAATGAGCAACAGCATGACTGATTGGTGCTGCAGTTAGATCAGTACCTCCATGCTTAGATACCACAGGGATAGGAGACTTAACAATGAAATGTATATGACAAAGACATCCTCTAGGCTTTCATATGGCTCCAGAATGATGGTACCTAAGCACCTTACAAAACTGAATTGTGGATGTGACTGGCCTTACTAAAAGATCACATTTTCACTTCTCTTCCTCTAGTGCAGGGGTGCTTAAACTGGGGGTCGGGTCCCCTCAGGGAGTTGTGAGGTTATTACATGGAGGAAGGAGGGGTCGCAAGCTGTCAGCCTGCACCCCAAACCCCGCTTTGCCTCCAGCATTTATAATGGTGTTAAATATATTTTAAAGTGTTTTTAATTTATAAGGAGGGGAAGTCACACTCAGAGGCTTGCTATGTGAAAGGGATCATCAGTACAAAAGTTTGAGAACCACTGCTCTAGCCAGAGGCAAATAGAGTGGCAACAAGAACTTTTTTCAACTTCCTGCCCTTCGGTTTATTCTTCTTCCTGCACTTCTCTCCCCAATTCTGAGAGCTGGGAGATTAACAGAGCTGGCCAGAAAAGGAGAAAATAACTAACAGTTTTGCAAAAAGTGGTGTCAGTTTCTCATTGAAATTTCATTCTTGTCAATACTTTCCAGCCCTCACAAGATCAGTGAGATAGTGTGTGTGTGTGTGTGTGTGTGTGTGTGTGTGTGTGTGTGTGCGTGTGTGCGCGTGCGTGTGCGCGCGTGCGTGTGCGCGATGGGAAGGCTTGGTTTTATCCTGAAGATAATCAGGTTCATGGTCATGCTCAGCATTTCTAGACAGACAGACAAAAGAGGAGAGAAAGGATGGTCCAGTGATTATGACACTAGTCTGGGTCTCAGGCACCCTGGGTTTGAGTCCCTGCTATGGAGCCTGGGAGCTGTGGCTGCTCAGGAGCTGTGTGGGCAGGCTGGCAAGAAAGCCAGCAGGTTTTCCATTGGAACTGTTTCTGGTGATATTTAATCAAAATAACATAGTCCCATGGAATGTTTAGATTTTGAAGAATCAGCACATTCTAATAAAAATAATGGCTAGTCAAAATGTTTCTGATTAGCTCTGTACAGAACCCTTAACTCCACAGACAGCTACTAGGGTCCCAGCACCAGAAACCTCACTTTCACATCTCTTTTGGAGGGGAGAACCCCATGAAGCAGTGCAGTAATCTCTCTCCTCTCCTCCAGGACTGCTCTTCACTTAGAGCACTGAGCCAAAACCAAAGTCCTGCTGTGGGACTGACCTGTGATGGCAAACATCAAAGATACAGGCTCAAACTGGCCTGCAATGCCATGATCCTGTCCTAGTGGTATGGAACATGAATCTTCCAGACACAGCAGAAAGGGCATACTGTGCCTCTGCACAGAAGGTGGCTCATTCCCGGGGAGCGTGTAGAAGATGGGGGCAGCCAATATAACCCACTGCCTGATTCTGCTCTTAGTGCAGGACAGAACCATTTGCAGCAGCTGACAGAACAAACTAAAAATACAAATAAGTTCCCCAGATATTTTATACCATAGACCTTCTTCCCCCAGCTCCAGGGAGCTGTACGCGGCACCATGGGGTAGGTGCAACAATCCACCAGCCCTACAATGCTTGCAGTGGTTTTGTATATGGACACAGTGCAACGTGTACATGCAAAACAAGGCAGCTAGCAAGGATGTCCTGCACTGCTGCAGCTTGTAACAGTGCAGCTTTGTAGTATAGACACAGGTGGAGTCCATGATTTCCTTTCTTTCTTAAACCTGACAAACTGAGGTCAGCCGTCCTCACGCTACCTGTTTCCCCATCCTCAGTCAGAAGGAAATCTGACAGCAGGCACCTTGAACCATGTTACATCAGAAAATCCACCACTGATACTGTGGGCCTGGTGATGGAAATGCCAAACCAGGAGGCGAGTGCCAGGTCCAGCCAGGACCTTCTCACCCAGCTGTCTACGAGGTAGTAGTAAAGGAACCATCACTGTGGTATCGAAGTGCCCCTGGACAAGCTCATAATTGTTAGAAATATTCTCCATAGCACAGAGATATAAAGAGTATGTCTGCACAGCAATGGCAACCTAGGGTTAGTGGACTCAAGTTGGCTGTGTGTGTCAGGGAACCCTGGGCTTGAGCATCTACACTGCATTTTAACCCTGGGTTAAGGATATTCTGACCCCTACTCAAACCCAGGGCTCTGGCATCTACATTGCAGAGCACAGATCTGAGTCACAGTAACCCTCTCTCAGAGTGCCAAGTGCACCCCGCACCCCACCCCAAGTGTCGACACTCTAGCCCTACAAGTGTGGTGCACTATGGGAAAACTCTACTGCCTGCTTCCTAACTGTGACAGTGCTATAGATGGGACTCAGGTGCCCATAAGGGCAGCATGCACCAAAATCTGGCTGTGCTCCTGTGTCCAGGAAGCAGCTTTTTTTGCAAAAAGCTTCTTTTGATCATTCTCCCTTGCAAACCCTGCAGGCTGTCTGATAGTGTGCTTACAGACTGGTGTTCACCAGACAATGGCTTAACGCTGATCTGAGGTGCTGCCGTTTGCAAAGGGACGAGTGGCTACCATTTGCAATAGAGTGCAATAGACTGCACCACAGATTGTTGGCATAGAGAGGACTAAAGGATACCTCCAGAGGACTTCCAGGACCTGGGTCATGCTGGGGCCAGGTACACAGGAAAGCAATAGGGCTCAGACCATTAGGTCTCAGCTTAACACAGACTTGGACCCTCCAACCCTGCAGGGCCCTGAGCCCCTAGGTTCAAGCCCTAGGTTAACACAACTGGTGTGTAGATGCAAGAGGGGTTAGGCTTGAGTCCAGACTTACATTGCTGTATAGCAGAGGTTCTCAAACTTCATTGCACTGTGACTCCCTTCTGACAACAAAAATTACTACATGACCCCAGGAGCGGGGACTGAAGCTTGAACTCACTGGAGCCCTGCTATCTGGGGGTTGAGGGTGGGGGGCAAAGGACAAGCCACACCACCCCGGGCACTGAGGGCCAAAGCCAAATGCCAAGGGCTTCAGTCCAGGGCTGGTGGGCTGTAACCTCAGCCCTGCTGCCCAGGGCTGACACCCCTTGGCTTTGGTCCTGGGCCCCAGCAAGTCTAAGCCAGCCCTAGTGACCACATTAAAACAGGGTTGTGACCCACTTTGGGGTCCCGACTCACAGTTTGAGAACTGCTGCTATATAGACATACCCAAAGGGACCTGATTGTCAGAGGCCCTATAAATAAATATGGAGATGTACCTATCTCAAAGAACTGGAAGGGACCCTGAAAGGTCAAGGAGTCCAGCCCCCTGCCTTCACTAGCAGGACCAAGTACTGATTTTGCCCCAGATTCCTAAGTTGCTCCCTCAAGGATTGCGCTCACAATGCTGGGTTTGGTAGGCCAATGCTCAAACCACTGAGCTATCCCTCTTGCCTGAGCAGTCATACCTCCTAATGCAGTCAATAGGAGTCGCAGGCACATAGCACTGCTGAGAATGAAGCTGAGAAACTCCAAGAAAACTCATGCCAACACTCCCATCATCTCCAGCACACATCAAGTCCGTTTCACTCCAGGGTCCAAACCATCCACCTTTCCCCTGGATTTCTTACCCGCATCCTCCTCTGGTTCATCAGCTGCCTCCTCCTCTTCCCGTTGGACAGGATATCTCAGGTGCCATACCAGACCCATGTTCTCCTTCTTGTAAAACTCTATCAGTTCGTCCAAGTTGTCGAAGTACTTCACTGGAACGCCTTCCGATGCCTGAAACAATCCACAGAACACAGACATTGACAAACATCACTGCGGATCGTTCCTACCACAGAAATGTCGCTCCTCACTGGAGGCAAAGCAAAGAAAGAGAGAGAAAAAATCGGCTACTACTGTCCAGAGAAAGGCAGCTCAGCTTTCAGCATCTACCTGACCACAGGCTTTCGTGCAGAACAGCTCACAGAATATAAACACAAACAGATATGCACACATGCCCCAGCCAGTGTCAGCAAAAACAGCAACCTCAAAGATTCAGTAAGCCAAGTGAAAGAGATCCCATTTATATGGCCATTTAATTTTAAAGTGTGTTTGGCTTCAGAGCAACAGAGATCTATAAAGGCAGAAGTTTTGACAGGATCGATTCTCATACTTACTGAGAGCAAGGAGCATGGTAGGAATCTCCTCTCACTTTCAGGTTGCAAGAGAAACACAATCAAATGCACCTATTAGTATTCCTTCCAGTATTCAAATAACTAGGCATAATTAGGCTCAAATAAATGGGCCAGCAAACCATTGAAATTTTAAAAGTTTTAAGGTTAAAATGTTGACACTTGAGTGTCTCGAGTTAGTTTTCTAAGTCCATATTTAGGAATTTAAATCAAGTGACCTGATTTTCAGAGGTGCATCAACCACAACCTTGGGCTTGTCAGCTGGTACTCCAAAAGGATTATCTCTGTTTTTAAAAAGTCTGATTTTATTTGGAAAGAAATGTTAAAATGTTCAAGTCCCACAAAGATGAAGGTGACTTCAAGCTCTGACTGTTGCCTGTGAGATACTACAGTGGTGTCCACAAAGCTATTCAGGCAAGAACATAGAATGACCACACATCTCATTTTGCTGCCACCTACTCAGCATGTGTTGCACAAAGAGAGTCATGAGCTGATAGAGCCTGTGTTAGAGGCATCCTTAAGGAGATCCAGGCATCATGGACACAGTATATTTCATGATGCACTTATTCACTATTGTGGCTAAGGTCACTTTTCAAGAAGATCTCTTGCTGGTTGAAATTCTGCAGGAAGTTCAAAATTGCTATGCTGGAAGTGAACTCCCAGCAATGAGAGACAATGCTGGCCTTTATGTCTGAAAACATATCTTTAGGGATAGCAAACGTACTGGGGTCTTTAGAGGCAAAGCTACAGAACAATCAGATCATAAGAGCGGCGATACTGGATCAGACCAAAGGTCCATCTAGCCCAGTATCCTGTCTTCTGACAGAGGCCAACAATGCCAGGTGCCCCAGAGGGAATTAACAGAACAGATAATCAACAAGTGTCACCCTGTTGCCCATTCCCAGCTTCTGGAAAACAGAGGCTAGGGCAGGGGTAGGCAACCAATGGCACGCGTGCCAAAGGCAGCACGTGAGCTGATTTTCAGTGGCACTCACAATGCCTGGGTCCTGGCCACCAGTCCGGGAGGCTCTGCATTTTAATTTAATTTTAAATGAAACTTCTTAAACATTTTAAAAACCTTATTTACTTTACATACAACAATAGTTTAGTTATATACTATAGACTTACAGAAAGAGACCTTCTTAAAACATTAAAATTTATTACTGGCACGCGAAACCTTAAATCAGAGTGAATAAATGAAGACTCAGCACAGCACTTCTGAAAGGTTGCCGACCTCTGGGCTAGGGACACCATCCTTGCTAATAGCCATCGATTGATCTCTATGCTTGAAGCTGCCAATGAATTGAGGAATGTCAGATCCCCCAGGCTACAGCCCCACCATTCATGTGGTCCCAGCATTTTGCCTCCACATACAGGCTATGGCTACACTTGCACTTCAAAGCGCTGCCGCGGCAGCGCTGCCATGGCAGCGCTTTGAAGCGCTAAGTGTAGTCAAAGCGCCAGCGCTGGGAGAGAGCTCTCCCAGCGCTGTCCGTACTCCACCTCCCTGTGGGGAATAACGTACAGCGCTGGGAGCCGCGTTCCCAGCGCTGGGGCTTTGACCACACTGGCGCTTTGCAGCGCCACAATTTGCAGCGCTGGAGAGGGTGTGTTTTCACACCCTGCTGCAGCGCTGCAAATTTGCAAGTGTAGCCATGGCCTTAGACCTAGTGATATAAAATCATTGGCTCACTGTGGCAGTACACAGATTGACAATCCTCTATACCACCCTATGCAGGTAGCAAGCAAGGATGAAAAGGAGACACCTGTGTCAGCAGCTGCCTCTACAGTTACACTCCAGGACCATCAGACAGCAGTGCATAAGCATGTTTAATACAGATTTTAAGCGCCAATCCAAATGCTTTTCATGGTCTATTTTTCCTGGTGGAAATACAGTTCTCATTTGTCCTGTAGTACAGCAGTGGCAGATCGTGGGCTTTCTGAAATCATAACAAGCCCACACACATATACGCAGCAGGGCCTGATGCAAACAGGAGAGGGTAGCCTATGTGTAGATGATTTCCATCTCCATCGGGTTACTTTCTACTGGCTTAAAGGGGACCATGAGCAACACACATTTGTGAACACGGTTCCAGAGAGCACTCGATAGCAACAGAAGACAGTGCTAGCCGGAGGCAAGACTAGAAGAGCTATTCTGTCTGATTTGCCCTAGATTTGACACCATTTATTCCTTAAGTAGTAGGACTTTACCTAAATTTGAAATAAATTGCTACAGAGTCTTCTGAACAGTGGTGGCTGCGGCACATTAATCTAGTTTTCAAACTTTTGCTTTTATCATTATTAACATACATGAGCTTTCCATACAAGTTTTAACAAATCCTTGTCATAGTCATTAACTGTATGTGTGGCTTTTAACAGACCCATTTGGGTTTGGTCAGCCTTGGCTCCTTATCTGCATATGTATTTTGTTCAAGAGGCACTAGGTTATATTAAATCAAGAACAAACAAACACATAGGACCAAATGAGAGTCAAATACAGGCAAATCAAGAGCTTGAACATGAGAAACAGTGGTACAAACCCCAACAAGCAGAATGACCTCACCACACATTAAGCAGTGGGGCTCTTTGTCTGGCTTATTGGAGAACAAGTGTTGCCCCTTTAAGGGCTACAGAGCCAAAGGATTGCCTGCTGTGTGGTGGGCATCTCCATACCAGGTCAGCTCCCATCCCTGAGGCAGGAAGAGTGGGGAGATTACTTATGCCCACATCTGTACAGCAAAAGCACTATTTCTGAAACGCCTTTAGAGAATCCCAGCCATAACAAGATCTCATCTTGATTCCTCTGAGAGAATGAGACCTCAGCCCAGAAATTAGGGCAGCAATGTTTTCAATATCGAGCAAACACATCTGAAGGTTTGGCTGCCTGTGGAGAAGTGATCAGGATGTATTATTCCTAGTGTACATAAATATCTTTTAAAAAGCACGGAAGGAAACTTTCACACAAAACATTATCAGATGCTTTTGAAAATTCAGTCTGAAAGATCTGTGCACAAGCATGTTCCTGCATTCTGCAATAGTTATTACCGGGACACTGCGGAAAGTGTCACTTTCAGCATAAAGCATAGTACTAAGGCTCACACGCAATAATATTTATGTAAGGCCATTACTACACTAGGTAAAAGGGGTTGCAACAAACTGCTGGTTGGAATATCTAAAGCTTGCAACTTCTGCAGAACGCTGCAGGTCAAATTCTGCTCTCAGTTGCACTGACTTCAAGAGTTACTCAGGTTTTGCACCAGTGGAAATGCAAACAGTACTTGGCCATATGCATCCATCCCAGCCATTTTATAGTTGTTGACACTGACTGGTTGTAATACCTACGACTCAGAGACCCAGTGAAAATGGAAGTCATTAAAGAAATATGGCTCCTGTATCTAATCTATAATACAAAAGGATTCTGAAATCAATGAAGTTACACTGGGACAGATCTACACTAGAGACCTTACAGTGGCAGGGCTGTACCAATGCAGCTGAGCTGTGGTAAGGTCTCCCCCGTAGCCATTCTATGCTGACGGGACAGAGCTCTCCCGTTGGTATAATTAAACCACCCCCAACAAGCGGTGGTATCTATGTCAACATAGCGCTGTCCACATCGGTGCTTCTGTCGGTGTAACTTATGTCAGTCGGGGTGTGGGTTTTTTCACACTCCTGACTGACAAAAGTTTTACTGACAAAAGTGCTAGTGTAGACATAGCCTCAGTCAGTCTCCTCCTTGTTTACCTCTCGGTTACTAAAGCATTTCCTCTTTTCTGAGATTCCAGTTGTTATTATCTTCTCCTAAGTGGAACAACCTGAGTTTTTGGCCAGTTGCTCAGATCAAACGGAGCAACATTATTAGGACAGTAGAAGCTAGGCACCCAGCCATGGATCAGGACCCTATTGTGCTAGGTGCTGTACAAACAGACAGACAAAAAGAACAGTCCAATCCCAAAGAGCTAATGCATGAAGTATAAGACAAGAGGCAATAGGTGAAGACAGTCAGATGGGGCAAGCACAATGAAACAATTAGGCAACTGTTAAAAAGGAGTGCTGGAAATGGCTACCATTAAAATGACACCATGAAAACCTAACCCATGCAACACATGCTGAGCAACATCATCACCTGCCTCATCTTGTCCCACTGAGTTTAATCCATCTGTGATTAAAATGACACATACACCTCTTTTTCTATAATAAAGATGAAACAAAAATAAACACCAAGCACAGGCAAACAACAGACCAGATCTTCACTCACGAAACGTAATAGAACAGTGCTTAGAATGGCAACAGCAACTCTACATAAATTTAATAGACTTTGAGAAGGCTTTTGATAGCATTCACAGGACCAGTCTATGCCACATTCTGTGGGCATATGGAATTCCTTTCCATATAATCTACCTCATCAAAAGCTTCTATTTCAACTTTACATGCAGTGATGATCACACTGAGCTCAGTTTTGAAGTCAAAACAGGAGTACGTCAGGGGTGTGTCATGTCTGCAATCCTCTTCAACATTGCCACTGACTGGGTAATGAGGCATAAAATAGAAGACATGCTAGGAGGCATTAAATGGACCCTCTTCTCATCCCTTGAAGACATGGACTTCGCAGATGATCTCACTACTCTATCACATACCCAACACCATATACAAGAAAAAACAACTTGACTCAACGCATTCAGCCAGCAAATTGGATTGAAAATCAACCGCAATAAGACAGATATCATGACTTTTAGTAATGCCTCACCATCACCAGTACAGATAGAGGATTATGTTCTGACCAATGCAGAAACATTCACATACTTGGGCAGCACCATCAGCCAGGACTGTCAAACAAACCAGGACATCCGGAACAAAATCAATAAAGCCAGGAACACCTTCAGGAGCTTAAATACAGTCTGGAAATCATCAAAATACATGACCAAAACCAAACTCAAGATTTATCAGAGCTGCATACTTTCAACACTACTTTATAGTGCAGAATGCTGGGGAATGAAAAAGTATGACATGTCAAAACTGTCTTCATTCCATACAACCTGTCTCAGAAAAATCCTCCGTATCTTTTGGCCCAGAACAATCTCAAACCAAGATCTATTGACACAGTGCAGCCAAGAGGATCTGAGCACCATCATTGCCAGGAGGAATTGGAGATGGATCGGTCATGTACTTTGGATGGAAACTGATTCCATCACCAGAGTAGCAATAAGATGGCCACCTGAAGGCAAGTGAAAATGAGGCTGCCTGAAAACAACATGGTGAAGAGCTGTGGAAGCCAAGCTGAAAAACCTGGGGCACAGCTGGGGAACCATTGAAAGACTTGCCAGAAACAGACCGGAGAGGAGGCACTTCACCACTGCCCTAAACGCCAGCGGTGTAATAGGAACATGATCATGATGACGATGACAGGCAAACAAGCAGGTCTGTGCCTTTCTCGTCTTATTGCTTAGCTTTATAAATGTGCATCAACCCTCAAATATGTTAGCACTAGACATTACAAAAAAACCCTCTGGGAAATGACTCGAGGGGAACAGAGACCACTGCTGTTTGGATATGGGGAGCTCATTGCAAATGTACCATATATTTCACACTTATTTTCTCACTTGCTCACAAAGGGTTAGCATTGAAGGGGTGTGCAGAGGAGCTAGATGGTAGTGAAAAACCTTCAAGAGGCATTGAGTCAGTCAGGATGTTTCCGGGGCATGCCCAGACAGTGCATACTGCACTGTTCTCTTTGCTAGTCTAGAAGCATGGGTGCTCTCTCACCTGTGTCAGCCAGTGCCACCTCTTAGCCAATGGAGCTGGGGAGTCAGGTCCCCATTCCCGCCCATTTTGACTTGACCTACACTAGTATTCTTCTTCTAGTTCCCCACTATTGCACTACCACAGATCCTGTGTCACGGGCAGTAGCAAGCTAGTGTAGACAAGTGACTGGTCTCAACTGCTCTAGACCTGCTCCAATTACCTTGGGGGATTGGAGTAGGATAGTGATGTAAGCAGAATCAGGATGAGTTCTACCCTGACATCTGGTGGTGAAGTATGGGGAGTGTGGAAAGGAATTTCAGGTATTTGCATTGGCACACCCACTCCACCTAGCATAGCCCACAGCAGCCTTGGATGGTTATTTTGACAGCTCTGGGATCCCCAATTTCTTTGTTATTGGGGCAGGAGGAATAAAGTGTTGTCAGCCTGATTATGTGAATGTGGAGCTATGAGACTGCGTTAGGACAGAGATGTCTCACTATCCATTAAGTAGCACTTGCTAGACAAGGGACATGGGTGCCAAAACTCAGTGAATTGAGAGAGGTTGGGGACTGGTGTGTGTACCTGATGGGATGGGTGCCTTTTGAGAGCCTGGAACACCAATTGCACGTCCTCCTCTCTCCACTGTTGAAGAGCAGAGCTAATTTTGAATCCTTTAGGAATCCATCTAGAGGCTGCTGACCTGAATTCACATTGGGCCAATGGTGCACCAGCACCGGGGCTCCCCTACTACAAGCTGAAATCACTAAGAGCTTGTCATAGGTTTATTTCCCACTCTGAACTTTAGCGTTCACAAGATGGGGACCTGCATAGGCTCCTCTAAACTAAAATACTGGTTTAGATCTGGTAAAGCTGCCACCAACTAGAAATTCCAGTGTCTAGTACACTCCCTGTTCCCCCAAACTTTCCCTGGGGAACACAGATCTCAACTTCCTTGGATCTTAACACAAAGGGAAATAATCCATTCCCCCCACCTTCTTCCCCCTCCCCTTGTCCTTGGGAGAGATACCTTGATTCAAACTCCTTGAATCAAACAAAGAGGGATTCACTTTTCCCCCTCCCCTTCCCCTGAAAATCCAAACAAGGGAAGAAATCAATCAAGTTCTAAAAAGAAAAGATTTTATTAAAGAAAGAAAAAAGTACACTATCTCTGTATTACCAGGATGAAAAAATACAGGGTCTAACTTAGAAGCCTGGAGAGGCTTTTCCCCCCCCACCCTTCTCCTTCCTCAGAATAATCAAAGTAACAGCAAACAGAAATAAAGATATTTCTTCAGCAAACACACAATTGCAAATGTAGAAATCAATTATAAGACTAAACCGCCTTCTAATACTCACTAAACTGAATAGAAGAAAATACTTCAGGAAACCTTGGAGAACTTGAAGAATATGTCTGGCCTCTCTTAAATCCAAAGAGAGAACGGCAATCCAAACAAAGGACACAGACAAAGCCTTCCCTCCACAGAGATTTGAAATTATCTTGTCCCTTGATTGGTCCTCTGGTCAGGTGTTCATCAGGTTACTGCTTGTTAATCCTTTACAGGTAAAAGAGACCTTAACCCTTAAATAACTGTCCTATGACAGAGCTGAAATCACTAAAAGAGCTAAGCTTACTGAGCTGAGATCACTGAGTGCTGTGTTAACTAGTGGGGGAGCCTGAAGATCTATCGCTAAGCGGCTGGCAGAGCGGAGCAGTTTGCAGCATGTTGGAGCAGCCTATGGAACAGTGAGCGGAGCGGAGCGGTTTGTGGGGACGGCTGAAGCGGTTCACAGGTCGGCTGGAGGAGCGGCACAGCCGGAGGAGTGGAGCCAGTCGTGGTGAAGGCTGCAGCAGAACTCTACAGAGAGGCGGAGCAGTTGGCCCCCGACCCATGTAAGGTGTCCCTTAACACCCTGTGTGTGGGCCCCCCCCCATTTCCACACAGGCTGGGGGGGTAAAACTCTGCAGATAAACTGTTGAACTCTGAGGTGGCACTGACCAGAGACAGAGACTTTTGGGTTGTTGGACTTTGGGGTGATTGGACTTAGGACCCTAAGGGGGAAAGGACATTGCCAAACGTACTTGGAGGTGGATTGTTTTTTTTTGCTTATGGTTTGTGTTATAATCTGGTTTGTGGTGTTTCTTCAATGGTGATGCCGCATTGTTTCCCTCCTTTATTAAAAGGATTTTGCTACACTCAAACTCCGTGCTTGCGAGTGGGGAAGTATTGCCTCCTAGAGGCGCCCGGGGTGTGTGGTATGTAATTGTCCCAGGTCACTGGGTGGGGGCTCGAGCTGGTTTTGCATTGTGTTATTGAAACGGAACCCCTGGATACTGAACCCGGCCCTTGTTGCTGCCAACTCAGAGGGGCAGAATGGTTACAGTGACATCGGAATCACCAGAGAGCAAGGGGTTAAAATAGAGAGATTAAACAGGAAACAGCACTGATCCTCGCAGGAGGGCCAAGGTTTGCCATCCTCTCCTTCCATGAAGATGCTTTACCATCCAAGTTCTCTCCCATCCCTCTCACTCTCCAGGTCCCCTCTAGCTTTCTCCTGCCCTCCCTCACTCCACTTGTTCCCAAGTCTTCTCCTGCACTCCTAGAACCCCTCTAAATGGCCTTCTATTCTGCCCTAGGAGTTTCCCCATCGTCTCCCTCAACACCTGGGCTGTGCCTAGCTCTCCCCTGCCCCACAACTGGCCCTAGAACTTTCCATCTCTCGCCTACATCCTTTGCCTCCCCTGAGCAATCTCTTCCCTCCTTTCCACCCTGACTTCCCCAAGCATTGTCCTCTGCCCCTCAGCTCCATCTGCTTCCCTGGTCCCTGGCATCTCAGTGTTTCAAGAAGTAAACTGTACCCTGCAATGCTCTCTTCCCAGGGGCTGCTCTCTCTGGGCCAAATTCAGGCCTGGGATATAGGAAGAGGAAGGGCTGAATTTAGCTCCTCCTCCTGCCAAGCGTGGGTCACTTTCTCAAGACTTCCTAGTCTACATGGTAACCACAGAAAGCACTCAGCAGTAGGGTGGCTAGGTGTCCAATTTTTGACCGGAAAGTCTGGTCAAAAAGGGGACCTGACCGTGTCCCATCAGATCTACTGACCGGACACCCGAAGTCCAGTTACTGCAGGTGGGGGAGGTGGGGAGGAGCCAAGTCATCACCCACTCCTGCCCCTACTCAGCTGGGGCTGCCTCCTACCTGTGTGGCGCAGCTGCAGCTCCCAGCCCCAGCGTTGCAGGCGAGTCCCTCCTTGACCCAGGTAGAGAGGGGGAGAGAAGGGAAGAGCAGCGAGTGACGGGGGAGGGAGAAAGAGGAGTGAATGGGAGCAGGGCCTCAGGTGGGTGGGGCAGGGCAGGAACGGGACCTCAGAGGAAGAGGCTGGGCAGGGATGAGGCCTGGAGGGAAGGGGCAGGGCAGGGATGGGAGGAGAGGTTCTGGCACTCCTGCCCGAGTGTCTGGTTTTTAAATATTACAAAGTTGGCAACCCTACTCAGCAGCAACCCCTGCTCTCCCTTGCGCTGGTGTGCAGGAGGGCATGCTGATATCATCCAACAGACCCCTCCCTCATCTCCAGAGCATCCACTACTCTGGTAACTCCTCGGCCCTCCACAAGTGCTGCACTGGCAGACCCTGGCCAAACCCCACAGCGCTTGAAATCAAAGGAAGCAGATTCCCTACTATACACTCTGGCACTACAGAGGGGAGGGCATTGGCTGGAGCACACATCACCAGTTTTACAGCAAAACTTCCGCAGAGAGCTAAACATCTGGCCTGAACAGCTGAAAAGAGACAGCAAAAAATGTAGTAAGGAAAAGGGGAACTGTAGAGACCGGAGCCTGTGGGCTGCCCACTGTCCAACCACAAACAAGGGGCTGGGGAAACTTGGGCCTGCACAGCAACCAGTCACAACAGTCAGCTCCAATCCACCCCAGAGCGAAGAAAACCACCACTGCTGCAGAATCCCCCCGAAACTGCCACGTATCAGTTTTACCATCTAAGGAGCAATATTATTTGCAAATACTTTGAAAGGATGAAGACTGTGGTCAACAATGTTCCTCCCCTGGCACAATGGAACTCTCTACACTGGGGGTAAAGCTTGTCAGGGGGCAGTCTCAGCCCCCCCAGGAAATAAGGACCAAACCTCCCCACATTCCACTCCAAATACAAGGCACATTTATTTGACCTGCCTTCTCTCTCAGAAATTCTGTAGAACCCCTATTTTATTAACTAATTGGAGATTGAGGACATAGAATATCCCAGTGTGGTACATCAGTTGCAGTATAGAGCACTGAATTGCTTTCTTGTCAACATGCAAACCACCGCAAAGTGATTTCCCACACTGACGGCACTGGAACGCAAGGGGATGTCAACTTATTCTTCATTGACAGGACTTTCATTATGTGATTTTTTTTCCCCTCTCAGGAAAAATCATTCCTAGAATTGGTCATTCATAAGACTGGTATTCGTAAAATCAACGTTATACTGTACATCACAACAGGTGCATATGTTAAAAAAATCCCTACCAAACCAAGAGACTCCACTGCACACACTTCTAGTCATGTTGTTTGATGCATTACTTGAAGGCACTCAGATATACCGCGCCCCACCACCATAGTATAAGAACCTAGATCGATCAGAATAGAAGGCCTATAATTCTGCTCCCTGTCCTGCTGAGATACTGAGTAGTCCCAGAGACACTGATCTGTTGCTGATAGACTGGGGCTATGTCAGAGAATTGCAGAGCTGAAGAGTAAGTAATGCCACAGATTAAGAAATAAAGAAAGCATTATGCAATCTGTAGCTATGTTCAGTCTCTTGTTCAGGAGAGGTTCATCTGAAGGCTGGCCTAACAACTCCCACTGCCAAAGGGCAATGAAAGCAACATATTGCTGGGACATATGTTTCAAGTCACACTTTAATTTGTGGGAAAGGATCACAGGTTGGAGAGGAAAAGCAGAAGTAGATAGTAAAATGTACTCCTGGCACTAAGTCTCTCAGCATCTGGGCTCCAAAGAGCATTAGAAACAAAATTATTGACTTTACACTTTGGGAGAACGGAGCTGCATAGCAAGGACCAGCCAGAGGGAAATTAACTTCATACACATCTATTCTGGTTTTTGAAATGAGGAACAGAAATGAAAATGGGCAATGCAAGCAGAAGTGAATGATCTACAGCAGCTGAAAACAAGATGGGTCTGTGGCTGATAGCACGAATTCTTATTTTTAGCATGCGCGCGTGCACCTCTTCTCCCCACTCCCATATACACACACAGTTTATCAGGCAGATGCAAATTGATGTTCATCACCTGTGACTCCCTCTTCAAACCTATTGTTCCCTCTTTGCCCAGGATTGTGCTAACTTCTTCAAGGAGAAGATCAATAAGAACCAATATGACTTTTCCTTTCATCCTCCTTCCTTTCCTCCCAAAACCCTTTCCTCCTTCTCCCCAGACACATACTTGGAGTTCTCTTACCTACTTTTAACCCCTCCATCTGTCCCTTTGGCTCCAGACCATCCTGGCTTTCTTTACCATTGTTTTCCCTCCCTCTTCCTATAGGCATCTTCTTGTATCTCTCATCCTCCAAAAAACTACTCTCTGTCCTACATGTCTTTTCAGGAGATAGGACAATGACTTTCTCCTCTAAGCTCACTGAACAACTGCTTATATCTACTGTCTCTAGTCACTCCTGGATCTTGGAGTCAAAGGAAGCAGACTCCCCAGTATACACTCTGGCACTACAGAGAGGAGGGCATTGGCTGCACTGCCATACACTCTAATGTAGCTTCTGTTGTTTCCACTCTACGGAAACTAAAGTCTCTAATGAATTGTTCCTGGCTAAATCTCATGGCCCATATTTCAACCTCATCTGCATCAAGGTAGCTCTAACACTGCTGATCATTTCCTCCTCCTCAACATCCTGTCCTCCTCGTGCCTTAAGAGCACTGACCTCTCTTGGTTCTCTGATCTCTCTGACTGCTCCTTCAACAGCATTTTTCGCACTTCCTCTTTACTCCTGCCAGACTCCTTCTCTGTGAACATCTCACAGGGCCCTGGCCTTACACCCCTCCTCTCATCTTATCTCTGAATGATCTAAGCTTGCTGGTGCCACCAAAATGGGTTGGCTTAAGACACTTCGAAACTGGCCTTACTGAGAAGTGCCTTTTAGTATTTCTGAGGGGACTAGTGGAGGGATTATGAAGACAGATAAGGAAAACAGCTTTTCATATATAGAACCCAATGCAAGCTGGGCACCGAAGGGGCTAACTAGGGGTTGTGACAGACCCAGACCAGTGGTGTACAGGAGTCTGGTCCTATTAGTATCCAGGAAGTGGGCGGGCGAAGCCCGCCCACTACTAAAGGACCTCCCCCCAGCCTAAGGAGAGGATCCACAGGTCCGGGACACTAACTAAGTACGTGGGACAACTAATGAAAAAAACAGGAGCGGGAGTGAGGTCATAGGGCTAAATGAAGGGAACCAGATGGGGACACCGAGCAGAGAACCCCGGACAACGCCCACTGCTCCTCGAAGGCGTCAAGGGAGCCAGTGGACGCCGCCCAGAGGAACTCCGCCCGGATGCGTGAACGGATGGAGGAGCGGAAATAGGCCCCACAGTCGCAGGAAATCCCATCGGCCAACCTCCTCTCCCTGGTTTTATAGATGGCCAGTTTGGCCAGGACTAAGAGGAGGTTGACAAGGAGATCCCGCGACTTCGTGGGGCCACGGATGGGGAGTGCATAGATAAACAGGTGAGGGGAAAAGTGCAACCAAAAACGCAATAGGAGATCCAAGAGGAGCCGGAACAGGGGCTGCAACCTGGCGCACTCTAAATAAACATGCGCCAGGGTCTCCTTCACGCCGCAAAAGGGGCAGGTGTTGGGGACAGGGGCAAACCGCGCCAAGTACACGCCCGTGCTCACGGCCCCGTGAAGGAGCCGCCAACTGACATCCCCGGCAGGCCTCGGGACTAGGGCAGAATACAGGCTGGCCCACCGGGGCTCCTCACCCTCGAGAGGTGGCAGGAGATCCCGCCATTTCGTATCGGGGCGGGACGCGAGGGCGAGGTAGTGAAGCGTGTGGAGCACGAGCGTGTACAGATGTTTTCTTGGCGCGGTCTGGAACAAAACCGGCTGCAGATTGGGCAGCCGGCTTGCAGTGAAAGGGCGAGGGGGGTGATTGGGGCCACGGGGCAGGGGCCCGATAAAAAGATCCACAGGGCCCGGGGTGGAAGGTGGGCGGGGCGTGCCCTCTCGCAGGACCCGGTCGAGGTAAACCCGAGCAGCGGGCAGTAAAGCGGCCTTCACCTCCTGAAGTACGCGCCGGGGGGTACGAGGGCTGGAGAGCCCCATGCGCTGAGCGAGCGTCAGGGGATCCAGCCAGTCTCCCCGGTCGTAGTCCAGGAGGTCTCCGACCCTGGTGACTCCTGCCAAGACCAGCCTCTGGCGCACCGCGGGGGACTCCGCCACCTGCACACGGAGCTGGGGGTTGTGTAGCAGGGGCTCCGCGAGGAGATCGACCCCCACGGTGGCCGCCACGGACCTGGTCGTTGAAAAGAGCTTCCAGGTCCGGAGGAGGTCTTGGTAGAAGACCGGCAGCCCAGAGAGGTCTCGCGGAAGGCCTCTCGGATGGAGAGAAAAGAGCTGCCGGTCGTATCGGAGCCCTCGGAAGCGGCGGAGGAAGGTGTGTGCCAATACGCTCCACGCCGGACTACCCACACCGTACAGGAGCCTCTGCAGGGCCTGGAGGTGGAAGACGTGGACCTGAGTGCGCAGGCACTTCAGGCCCTGCCCCCCCTCCTCCAGGGGCAGGTGGAGGACCCCTGCAGAGACCCAGTGCGTTCCTGGCCAGAAGAACTCCAGAACCGCCGTCCGGAGGTTGGCCAGGAAATCCGGGGCCGGGACCAGGGTGTTGAGCCGGTACCAGAGCATGGACAGGACTAATTGATTCAGCACCAGCGCCCTCCCTCGAAGAGAGAGGCACCGGAGTAGCCCTGTCCATTTCCGGAGCCGCGCCCTCACCCCGCCCTCTAAACCATGCCAGTTCTCCGGCGGAGATGGATGCGTGGCAGAAAGGTAAACGCCGAGATAGAGCAGCGGACCCGCGCTCCACCGGATGGCCTGAAGCGCGGGTGGGAGGGAGCTCGCCTGCCACCCGTCCCCTACCACCAGGCCAGAGCTCTTGACCCAGTTGACCCGGGCGGAGGAGGCCGCCGAATAAATGGCCTGGCAAGCCTCCACCCGCGCCAAGTCGCCCGGGTCCTGGACCACGAGGAGCACATCGTCGGCGTACGCCGACAGGACCAGCCGCAGCTCCGGCTCCCGGAGCACCAACCCCGTCAACCTCCGACGGAGGAGACAGAGGAAGGGCTCGATCGCCAGAGCGTACAGCTGACCCGAGAGGGGACACCCCTGCCGTACTCCTCGCCCGAAGCTGACCGGCTCGGTCAGGGTCCAGTTGAGCCTGACCAGACACTCCGCGGAAGTGTACAGCACCTGGAGAAAACCCACAAACTGGGGTCCGAAGCCTAACGCTTGCAGAGTGCCCAGGAGATACCCGTGATCCACCCTGTCGAACGCCTTCTCCTGATCCAGGGACAGGAGGGCGAACGACAGACCATCCCTACACCCTAATTCCAGAAGGTCCCGGACCAGATACAAGTTATCAAAGATCGTGCGGCCCGGGACGGTGTAGGTCTGGTCCGGGTGGACCACGTCCGCCAGCACGGACCCTAGCCGAATCGAAATGGCCTTCGCAACGATTTTATAGTCCGTGCTGAGGAGCGAGATGGGACGCCAATTCCGTAAATCGCGGAGGTCCCCCCTCTTCGGCAATAAGGCGAGCACGGCTCGCCTGCACGAAAGAGGGAGGACCCCGCTCCGCAAAGACTCGGCCCAGACGGTGACTAGGTCTGGGCCGAGGACGTCCCAGAACACGCGGTAGAACTCCACGGTCAGCCCGTCCATGCCCGGAGATTTATTGGTGGGCATGCGACGGAGGGCTTCCGAGAACTCGGCCAGAGTGAGAGGCAGCTCTAGCCGGTCCCGGTCGCCCGCGCTGACCGTCGGGAGTCCGTCCCAGAGCACTTTGCAAGCGTGAGGATCGGTCGGATCCGGGGAGAAAAGAGCCGCGTAGAAGGCCCTGGCCCTCCCGCAGATCTCCGCCGGATCCGTGAGGGGGGTGCCGTCCTCCGCCAGGAGGCAGGTGACGTGCTTTTTGGCCCCCCTCCTTTTCTCCAGGGCGTAGAAGAAGCGGGAGCCGCGATCCATCTCCCGAAGGAGGCGGATGCGGGATCGAACAAAGGCACCCCGGGCTCGATGATCCTCGAGGGCCCGGAGCTCCTCCCGCTTCTCCCGGCACGCTCCGCAGAGGGATGGATCCTCGGGGCTGGCGGCCAGACGCCTCTCCAGCTTCAAAACCTCCCGTTCCAACTGCTCTATCGCCGCATCCCTCCGTCGGCTGGCGCCCCGGGTGTAGTCGCGGCAGAAGAGCCGGGCGCGCACCTTCCCCAGGTCCCACCATCGCCGCGCCGAGGGAAAGGCGCGTCTCTGCCCTCGCCAGGCCAGCCAGAACTCCCGGAAGGACGCCACGAAGCCCACGTCCTCCAGCAAACTATTATTAAAATGCCAGTAGGCCGGCCCCGGCCTCTCCGCGCAGAGAGAGGCCGTCACGGTGGCAAGGTGGTGATCAGAAAAGGGGGCCGGCCGAACGCTGGAGGAGTGGGCTCGTGAAAGGTGGAAACGTGACAGATAAATGCGGTCCAGCCGGGAGTGGCGCGACCGATGGGCCTCCACCCGGACGAAGGTGAAAGTCGAGACGTCGTCCGGGTGGTGGTCGCGCCAGACGTCCACCAGGGAGTGGTGTTCGACGATCTCCCGGAGGACGTCCGCTGCGGCCGGGCACTGCTCGGTCCCCGAGCGGTCCCGTTCCTCGAGGGTGGTGTTAAAGTCCCCGCCCAGGACCAGGCACTCATGAGGATCCAGGGAGCCGAGGAAGGCGGACGCCTGCCGATAAAAATGCAACCTCTCCGGGCCCGATGTCGGGGCGTAGACGTTGACGAGATTAACCACAAGCCCCTCCATGCGGACCCGGAGGTGCAGCAGGCGGCCCGGCACAGCCTCGGCGACCCCCAGCACCTCGGGCCGTAGGTCGGGGGAGAACAGGGTCGCCACTCCCGCCGAGCGAACCGAGAGGTGGCTAAAGTAGACCCTGTCCCCCCACTCCAGCCGCCAGCTAGCTTCAGCGGCCGGATCCGTATGGGTCTCCTGCAGGAAAACCACAGAGTACCCTCCGTCCCGAAGGAAGGAGAGCACCTGGCTCCTGCGGAGACCCATCCTACAGCCCCGGGCGTTCAAAGTGGCAAAGATGATCGTCGCCATGAGGAGTGTTGGGGGGGATCCTCGCCGGCAGACACGCCCACGGCCTCCGTCGGGCCGCGCAGCAATCCGTGACCAAACCCGTGGGTGAGTAGAGAGTCACGGAAGAAGCAGACCCGCCGGTAGGCCGCGGCGGCCTGCTTCCCGGTCCCCTTACCCTCCCCTATGAGGGCCTTTGCGGCCCGGAGGATTAGATGGAAATCCCCCCACCGCTGGAGCGCGAGTTGGACTTTGTTACGGGAGCCACGGACGTCCTCAAGGAACGCCCGCAGCTCCTCCCTCAGCGCATGGGGGTGCGGGGTAACGGATCGAGAACCGTCCCCCAGCGGGGCCCCCATCACAGCCCCGTGGCCCACCAAGGCGGGCAGGCAGGGGGCAGACCCTCGACGTGGCATCCGATGGGCCGACGCCACGCGGCCCGCCCCGCTCCCCAGTTCAACAGGGGGCGGCGGAAGGAGAGCAGCAGCCCCAGATGGGTCAGAGCAGGGAAAAACAACTAAGGCCGCACCCTGGGGAGTATCCCGAGGGGCGGCAATGGCAGCACGGGAGGTGGAGGGGACAAGAGTAGGGCAAGGGGTCGGTTGGCCCACACCCAAGAGGGACACCCCCTGGGAATCGGGTCCGGGCAGCGGGGCATCGGCCGTCGCCTCGATGGGCTCGGCGGCCGTCAGCGGGGTGCCACCCGCAGCCGGGATGATGGAGGATCCCAGGGGACCCCCAGAGGCAGGAGCAGAAGCGGCAGTCAGGGGAGGGGAAACCGGGGACAGGGGGACCGAGGTGAGGTCACTCAGATTGAGGCTCGCTAGTAAAGGGTCGTCCTCCCCCTGCGTAACCGGGGTCAGACCCAGGGCCTCGATCTCCTCGTAGATGGAGGGGAGATCGCCGTCCGCCACCCCGGGGCCCTCCCCGCCAACACCCGAAGCGACGCCCACCTCAGTCCTCGCAGAGGCTGCGGATGGCAAGCGGGCAAGGGGGGCTCCCTCGGGGGCTTCCTCAGGAAGGGACCCCGGAGGAGGGGCAGCGTCACCGTCCGGTGCTGCCACGTCGCACCCAGCCGGCACCACAAAACGGGCGTCGTCGGGGGGCAAGGCGGAAGGCTCGTCATCAGAGACCCCCTTCCTGCTCTTCCGGGGGGCCTCCGAATCCGAAAGATGTAATGGGACCGGAGCCTTCCGCTTGCCCCGCTTCCCCTGCACTAAGGACCAGCCCTCCATGGCATCATCCGGGGGCTGGCTAACAGGGGTCAGGTCTGGGGGCAAGGGCAGCGGCTTAGGGACTCGGGGAGGCAACGGAGGGGCAACAGGAACGAGGGAGGAGTCTCCCTGGGGCGGGCCCTCTCCCACGCCCGGCGTTATCTCCACCGCACCCTCCTCCACAGCGGTGGACTGAGAAAGAGGAGGGGCAGCTTCAGGTGCTGGGCAGCTAGGGGCACTGGCGGTGACGGGGCCGGCGCCATACCGGGGCTCGGGGGTCCCGGACGCTCCTCCGTGCCGGGCCAAGGGGCAGTCCCTCCGGACGTGCCCCATCGCCCGGCAGAGGTAGCACCGGGCCTCCCCCGTCGAGTAATGCACCCGGTAGCGGGCTCCCTGGTAGGGGACCACAAAGGACCCCTCGAGCGCCTCTCCGTCACGTGCCGCCGGCGGCAGTTGAAGCTGCACTTGCCGGCGGAACGAGAGGACGTGACGGAGGGCGGGGTCCTTGCAGCCCAACGGGAGAGGGCTGATGACAGAAATAGGGCGCCCCAGGGCAGAAAGGGCGGGCAGCAGGGCGGCATTGGGCAGGAAGGGAGGGACGGAGGTCAGGACCAAGCGGACCCCCAGGTCTTCCAAGGGCTCCAGGGGCACGAACACGCCCCCCACCGCCAGACCCGCCTCCACCGCTTCCTGGGCAGCGGCCTCCGACGCCAGGAAGAAGACCACCTTCCCGTACATTTTGGAGGCCGCCACAATGGCCGTGGGCCCCACTACCCTCGCCAACGCCCTCACATAGGTTTCGACGTGGGGCGAGGCGGGCACCAGGAGGCAACGGACGCCGTGCTTCCTAGTCAAGGTGGGAAAGGGGCCCCGGCCGCTAGAGATGGTAGTGGAAGCGGCAGGCGGAGGAGTAGCGGCAGGCGGGGGGGCCGCCGCCACCTGGGCATATGCCCTGGGGGCCGGGGGAGGGACACCTGCGGAGCTGGTAGAGGGAACAGCGGGGAGGGATGCCGCGGCCGGTAGCGGGACCACGGCAGCGGGGGTAGTCCCCGCCATGGAGGGCCTGGTCTTTATAGCTGGGCCCTTACCCTTCTTCCCACCCCGACCTTTCCGACCGGCTGGGGGGGCTCCCTCTGAATCGGAAGGGGCGAAGGACGTGGCAGCAGCGGACGTCTCCCCGATACTCGCCGTTGCCGGTGCCCCAGCGGGGGCAGTGGCAGGTAAACCGGCAGCGGCGGTCGAGGTAGAGGCTTGGGGATTGGACACGGGGGTTTCGGGAGGAGGGGCGGTGGGAGCATCGCGAGGGGTCTCCCCCTCCGCGTCCCCCGCCATAACGAGAGCGGGAAGGGGGACAAACAGCGAGGGGAGGGGAGGGAAAGGAGGCGACCACCCCTCCCCGCTAGGCTGCAGGCAGGGGAGGAGGGTGCCAGAAAGGGAAGGCTAAAGGGGCGTGGGGAGCAAGCAAGGACCCAGGGGCGGGAGGGTGGCAGGCCACCGACCCAGAGGGGAATTCCGGCTCCTCTAGTTGCACTAGGGGATCAGGGGGGCTAACAACATAGGGGGGGGTGCAGTGAACAAGGGCAAACTCAAATGGGGGAAGGGCACAAGCGCATGGGAGGGGGCATGGGCGCACGAGGGGAGGGGCCAATCAGGGCTGGGGGATCACGGGGGGGGGGGACAGTTGAGCTAGGAGCGGGGTAGAGGAACCACGGGGCTAGCTACAGGGCTGGGGCAGGACAATCAGGGCCACAGAGGGAAATGGGTGGGGCAAACAAATGTGGCAAAGGAGAGGGGGCCAGGCCAAGGGGGTGGGGGTGGGGGGTGCGCCCACAGGCACTTGTGCAAAAAGTCAATGCAGCTGGCTGCTGCTGCAGGCCCAAATGGTGGAGGTGGGCGTGGCAAGCCAGGTGAGCAGCTCAGTCCCAGAGGCAGGAGAATGAGGCAGATGGAAAAAACGCCAGCGGGGGTGGTGGAGGGGGCAACGACGGTGGTGGGGGCGAAGGGGGACACAGATGGACCGGGGGCAGGCTCCACGCCACACCCCCAGTGTCCCAACAGACACAGTCCAAGCCCCCACCACAAGAGCACAGTCCGAAAAATACTCAGTCCTTAGGTGCCCCCTCCACGGTGGCCTTCAGAGTCTCTACGAGGTCCTCCAGCAGCAGCAGGCAGCACTCTCCTTCTCCTCGGGGCTCCAGCAGCTCCCCAGCAGCCAACACAGCAGCTCCAGCAGCTCCAGGTGGTGGTCTGGTGGCCAGGCAGGAGGGACCCCGCTCAGAAGATGGTGGTGGTGGCTTCCTCAGCAACAAGGCCTGGAGCTGGGGTCCCTCACTCCCCTCCTCCGGGGAGCGGGCCAGCAGCCCCCCCCCCCCAAGGGGCTGTGGGTGGAGCAACAGCAGCAACTGGGTGGTGGGGGGGAAATCTACTAGCCAGCCAGCAAGCAGACAGCAGAGAAAGGGGTTGGGTGGTGGTGTCTAGCCCAGCCAGGGGAGCAGCCGGAGCAACAGCAGCAGCGAGGGCCCAGCAGGAACAGCAGCAGCAGTCCTCTCCCTCCTAGCTCCTACAGCAGAGTAGCAGAAGGGAGGTCTTCTGGCCACTGAAGAAAGAGTTTTCTGTTCCCTGAGTGACCAGAGCAGGGGCTGCCCTAGAGCAATCAGGAACCTGCTAGAACCAATTAAGACAGGCAAACTAATTAAGACACCTGGAGCCAGTGAAGAACTTACTAGAATCAATTATGGCAGGCAGGCTAATCAGCACACCTGGTATAAAAAGGACCTCCCATCAGTTAGTGGGGGTCATGCAAGGAGGTGTGCTGCTGGAGGACTGAGGAGTACAAGTGTTATCAGGCTTCAGGAGGAAAGTTCTGTGGTGAGGCTAAAGAAGGTGTTGGGGGGAAGCCATGGGGAAGTAGCCCAGGGAGTTGTAGCTGTCACGCAGCTGTTCCAGAAGGCACTCTAGACAGCTGCAATCCACAGGACCCTGGGCTGGAACCCAGTGTAGAGGGCGGGCCCGGGTTCCCCCGATCCCCCCAACTCCCTATCAGACACAGGAGGAGTTGACCTGGTCTGTGAGAAACACCAGAGGGGAAGGTCTAATTTGGAAAGGAATCTGGCCTGTCCCCAACCCACTAGGTGGAATAACAGAGACTGCAGAGATTGTTCTTCATTTCCCCCATGCTGGCCAGTGATGAGATTAGCTGAGTGAATGGCAGGTTTGAGCCTCTAGCAAAAACAGCCAAACTGAGGGCTGCTGTGAACATCTGAGGTGAGCAAAATCTGCCAGAAAGTGCAGGACCCACCAAGGCAGAGGAGGAACTTTGTCACAGGGCTCTCTACTGGAGTTGCAAATTTTGGTTGGCTGTATTCCTGGAGGTTTCATCACATGACATACTCTTTAATTAAAGATTAAACTTTAATTCCTGGAAACTCCAGGACAGTCCTGGAGGGTTAGCAACCCTAGTCTTTATAGCAGTGCTATAAATAGAAAGCAAAGGAAGACTGGGGCCCTGAGAGAAAGGGGAAGTGTTTTCTCTCCCTTAACCCAGGCCAGTCAGCAAGGAGGAACTGGGAAACTGAGCATCTTATTATATTGCTTAAGGCCAACTTTTTCTAAGCTTTGTGCTTCAGGAGTAGCCTGATTTTCAAAGTAGAGGAGAACTTGCAGCGTCAGTGCAAGCTGAAAATCAGGCCACTTTTACTAAGGTGCCAAAATATTACCAGGAGAAGCTTACTTACTTTTAGGCACCTGGTTTGGAAAATGTTGGCTTAAAACATAGTAAATTAGCCAGGTGAAACTAATCAGCTCATTAGACATTTCTCAAGCAGCCTTTTGCATCTCACTTAAATAAGCATTTACGTTTGTTTCAGGAACACTGAAGTTAGTGCCTCGTAAATGGTTGATAACTGCTTTATCTAAGGCTTGGTCTACACTACAGACTTACGTCACTATAACTACGTCACTCAGGAGTGTGGAATTGAGTGACAGTTATATCAACCCAACTCCTGGTGTAGACAGCGCTACATTAACAGGAGGGCTTTTCCCATCGACATAGCTACCACCTCGGGGAGGTGGAGTACCTACACCAATGGGAGAAGCTCTCCTGTCAGCTTAGGTAGCACTGTATGTGTAGACAAGCCCTTTTAAAACATCTTGTTAGCTCTTCAGCAAAAGTATCTGATCTTCAGGTTGAAACTTGTGCAAGCCTTTACTAAGCAATTTTAGGAGGATTCCTCAGTAACTTGACTTTAGACAGGAGTCCCAGCAGGGAGTAACAGCTGCTTCCCAAAATACAAGGCATCCATAAGCATGATCTATTTTAATACAGCTTTGGGGGCCCAGAGAAACCAGATGCTTAGTGGACAACATGGACTGAGGGGTAGGCTGGAGGGGCTGGAGGACCCCATGGAGGAGGGGGCAGCTGGGGGACCATGGGGTAAGGGGTAGACTTTGATGACTGGAGAAAAATTAGGAGCAAATGGGGATGAGGAGGGAATTTGGGGGCTGGATGACTATGAAGTGAGGGGGTCTTTGGGGCAGCAAGCAGGTGAGCTGAGCATGGTGATAAGGGGGAGAGGTGAAGGAACACGGAGGGTGTGGGGGAGTCTACAGCCTGGTAACACATGCAGCAGCCTCTGAGGACCAGCTAGGACCTAGGAGGGACCTGCTACCTCCTACTCAGGAGCAGTTCAGGTGAGGAACCTTTTTAATTACTGCTGCCTGGGGACTGTATAGAGGCTTCTGCCTGGGTTGGGGTGTGGATTTTAGGGTGCCCTGAAATGAAGAGAATGGATGGTGGTTTTGGGGTTATCTGGAGGCCAGAACCGGGGGAGGGGAACAATGAGAGTTGTAGAGGTCAGTGATGGAGCCTATGGCCCTTGAAGAATTTTTTGAGGGGTGGAGGGGGGCAAGTTCAAGGTGAATGGCTCATGCTGAAGCATGGAAGCTGGATGAACACTATTCATGACATGAATTGGTTTGATCCTGAAACTGCAAGGGTGGCTTATTCAAAGCTGAGTTTGATCTATTGCCTTTTTCTATGTGAGATTTGAGACTAAAATGTTGGAAGTTAATCACTGCTAAATTAGGAGCATGAGAATACGTGATTTGACTTCATAAGGTCTGGAAGAAGCAATTATTGGCCAATGGGAATAAGGAATTATAATAACCTACAGAAAAGTCAGTGTATAACTTTTAAAAAATCACTTTTAACTCTTCTGAAGGACAAGTGGATGGAAATCGGATGTACATATCACTGAACAAAGGACACAAACTAAAAGACTAACAACCACACTGTCAATGTGAGAAAAATTTAATCGAGCTCTTTAGAAAGTAACTGAAGGACACCAGTCCTCATTGGCTACCACCCATTTAATTCATTGAAGAGCAAGCTTGACCTGGAGAGATATCATATATGAATGTTTGCCATGGTTACCATGCTTCATATCCTTTTATAGAAAAGAGTTCATGCTAAATGAGAGAGCATTCTGCTCTGCTTTTCACATGGCTCTAAATGAAGCAATTGAGCAGATTCAACATTCACTTGCCTAGTTGACAACATGGAAGTGTGTGTGTTTGAAGCCAGCTGTATCAATAATTGCTGAAAATAATTCATTTTAGTTAGAGATGAGCCCAAATCCAAATACATGCACCTCACAGTATTCCAAATTATGGGAGAGGGCTAGATCTGGATATAGCTATGGATCCAAATTGCATCTTAGACCTGAAGTGTGCAAGTCCATATTGAGATCTAACCTCTTCCCTCATCTGGTTTTCACAATCCAGGCCCAAAAGCATAACTTCCACCATTTGGGAAGACAGAGCCTTTTACCCATGCAAACTTTAAATGATTAACATTTGCTAAATATGGAACTTTAAGCACTCGGGCCTAATTTTTCAAAAGAGACTAGTGGTCTTGAGTGCCCAAATTGAGTCACCTTAAAAGGGCCTGATTTTCAGAGGCCAGTTTTTCAGCACTTTTGAAAATCAGGTTATTGAAAACCTTCCTCTCCATTATTCCTCATATTCCACCCAGGCCTCGTCCTGCCACCTCCTAAGGACTTGTTAATATCCTCTTTATAGGCCCTTGTAAGATATAGCAGAATTGTGCAATTTTCAAAGTAAAGTCTTCACGTGAAAGGCCTTAAGGTTTCAGTGAAGTCCAACTATTACCCCAAAGTAATAGTTACCTGTCTTTATACTACCATCCCACTCAATATATACCCTCTGCCTAAAATTGCCAAAGTATAAGCAAAGATCAAAATAACAATTTACAAATTTCCTATTTCAGGGATCCAATTCCAGTATGCTATAACACAATGCTCACTAAAAAGCCATATGTTAATTGTGATAAATCTAGTTAAAAATACAAACTGGCAAGGTCTCCATGTGGTTACATAAATCTACAATATTATATAATCAGCACATTCCGTAACACCAAACAGATCAATCATTCCAATTCTATTCATTAAAATGTTCCTCTACTCCACCAACACATTGCACTATGACAAAACTCACAGAACTCCAACATAACCATAATGTTCCCTGAGACTGGATTTCTCTTAACAGGTTTACAGATTTAATGAATGAGATATAAAATCAATATACAGTAACTCCTCACTTAAAGTCATCCCGGTTAACATTGTTATGTTGCTGATCAATTAGGGAACATGCTCGTTTAAAGTTGTGTAATGCTCCCTTCTAAAATTGTTTGGCAGCTGCCTGCTGTCTACTGCTTGCAGGAAGAGCACCCCATTGCAGCTAGCTGGTGGGGGCTTGGACCAGGGTGACCAGCAGCCCCCTATCAGCTCCCTGGTCCCCTAATTTCCCTGTTCAGCAGCTGCCTGCAGTTCAGCTGTGTCCCTCCCCCTACTGCCATGTGCTGCTCCTGCCCTCTGCCTTGGAGCTGCTTCCCGAGACTCCTGCTTGCTGTGTGGGGGGGAGGGAAGGAAGAGGGGGGCTAATGTCAGGGTTCCCCCTGCTCCTGCACCCCACTTACCCCATCTTCCATAGAGCAGGGGGGACAGACCAGGACTCAGGGAGCTTGCAGCAGCTGCCTCTCAGCAAGCTGATCTAATTAAACAGGCAGTGTACTTAAGGGAAATGTGCATATCTCCCTCCATTCCTGCTGCCTTGGGTAGAGAGAGAGTTAACCCTTGAGGGCTCAGCCAATTGCTAGTTCATCATTTAGCAGTAAGGGAAATATCCCATCCTCTGACTCCTCCACCTCAACCAAGCTTCACAATCATCATCGCTGTGTACCAGTATTAAATTGTTTAAAACGTATTCTGTGTGTGTGTGTGTGTGTATCTATATCTATAGTCTTTTGTCTGGTGAAAAAAATTCCCTGGAACCTAACCCCCTCATTTACATTAATTCTTATGGGGAAATTGGATTCACTTAACATCGTTTTGCTTAAAGTTGCATTTTTCAGGAACATAACTACAACGTTAAGTGAGGAGTTACTGTACTTCTGGCAGTATATTACCATTACAGAACAAACCAAGGGAGCGGTGTTACGTTTGAGTGGGTGGTGTAAATCAGATGAGTGGATAGTGTGTGAGCAAGGATTCTTGGGCAGTGTGGAATTAGCTAGATTCTTTAGCTGTTTATTTGCAGACAGCCTCAAGTTTGGGTAGAGTTTTTATATGATAAAGTATAAGTTTTTGAAATATACTTCCAGTCTTAGCCCTTCTAAAACTACATTTTTGTTTATCTCATGATATTTTCTGGTTCACTTAATGCTCCAGCTCCTAGAGTTATGTGATTAAATGGGAATCTCAGCTGCCTTTAAAAAAAAAAGTAAGTTTCTAGTCCCCATGGTTGCAGAGAAAAGCTTGAAAACGTTAAGCCTACACTCATACACCAGAAGGTAAATAAAAAGAACCCCAATTTCATTATTTTTTAAATCTCCTGATTTTTAGGCCAATCATAATTTTTGCAGGACCTGACATAATTTTCTGAGTATGTGTTGTTGGCAATAACTGAACTAGAAAAGCTGTTGTAGGTCACTGTTATCTGCTCCTCTGTGGGTATTTTAAGTGGCATGTCTGTATTTATTTCTTCAGCAGAGTAAGTTCATTTTGAAAAATGGTAAATGTCATTACAGAACATGATGCTGGCTTCAGAATTCCTGAGAACAGAGATAACACGTGTGTGTACACATAACTATAGCATGGGCCAGGTTCTGTCCCAACACTCCATTTACTGAGGGGCTCCTCTACCCCGGGCTGAAGCCAGACAGAAAATAAGGAAACCATAACAAATGCCCTAAATACGTTCCCCACCCTATCTGCTGTATTGAATGGATCTCAACCGCAACACAGAATCAGGCCCTAAATTGCACAATCAAAATTGCTATTTAAAATACATAATGGAGAAGAGAACTTTTGATGTTAAGGTAGTTAGAATTACTGGAGACATACTGCTCGCTAAGAAAATTATGTAAGTACTCTAGATATATGTGCATATAAAACAGGATTCATGGTGTCTAACATTGTAGAAAATATTCTTTGTGTTAATATTTAAGAAATAGCATGGGACTGCATAATTAAAAACTATATAGTAATGCAGATGCACGAGAGGTGCAGAGCAGGGGCGGCTCTAGCCATTTCGCCGCCCCAAGCACGGCGGCACACAGCAGGGGGGCGCTCTGCCGGTCGCCGGTCCCGTGGCTCCGGTGGACCTCCCGCAGGCGTGCCTGCGGATGCTCCACCGAAGCTGCGGCACCAGCGGACCCTCCGCAGGCACGCCTGCGGGAGGTCCACCGGAGCCGCCTGCCGCCCTCCCGGCAACCAGGAGAGCGCCCCCCGCGGCATGCCGCCCCAAGCACACGCTTGGCATGCTGGGGCCTGGAGCTGCCCCTGGTGCAGAGATAAATTTACAATTTCCTGTCTTCAATGTGCGTAATTTCTCAGCCTTAAAGTTGCAATACTTACTCCATCTTAACTCCTCATTCCCTAAGAGAATCACTTGTGGCAAGTTTTCTGTGGTAACAAGTAAGTCAGGGTAAAATCAATTTTTTTAATATAAAAGTTTCATTAAATCTATCTTTAGCAAAATAAATTAATCTCACTTTCATATAAGTTTTGCAGCTTTGCATACTGACTAGATCTTGACTTTCTGAAGACTGAGGGCTGAATCCTGCTCTCGCTAGAGTCCAGGATCAGTTTGACCATTGGTTTGGACACGTGGAGGATTCCTGTGTCTTTCCAGGCCTGTCAGTTTATGTGATAAAAATGGAACCTGCCATTTTTCACAGAGGCTACATGTGGGTCTAATCTTACCCTTAGCTCCCACTGAAGTCAAACAATACGCAGCACCTCATAGGATTGGGCCCATAATTGCCAAATCACCAGTTTTTTAATCAAACAGATGAGTTCAACAATTTTGCATCTATAACAATGAGCCAATGAGTCCTTAATGCCAGAAAGTCCCTTGGTTCAGGTCTCAATGCAGGCTGCAGAAACTGGCACAATGCATGTTACAATAGAATTGGTAGTCACAATGACAGTCCATACGCAGTCCCCTCTCTCTCTCTCTCTCTCTCTCTCTCTCTGTGCAAAGTGCCCATGAGGGACCCGGCTGTGCATTCTCTGCAAACCAGAAATTGCTCCTGATGTCAGTGACAACAGCAATGCCACAAGGAATGCAGGAACTGACCCAAGTTAACGCTCTAATCAGATCACGCTAGATGGATCTGCAGCCATGCATGTACACTGACAGAACATGGTGGAGGATGGAGGGAAGGGTGACATAGCAGCTGCTCAAGGGCACTCTAAGCAGAGAATCCAAGGACTGAATGACCATGGACAGTGAATTTCCCTTAAGAAGAGGGGAGAGTACTGCTGTCAGGGTGATATGAACAAGCTGACCTGCCACTGTGCATGTTCAGCTGATAGAGGATTTGGGTCTGTCTGGTACCTTTCACCAACACTAAGTTCACATGTAAACATGGGACAGTCCAGCCCTTTCCCCTATACTGTTTTTGGATATGGGTGGCAGGATGGAGGTGGGCAGTGTTGGGAGGAACTCTAGCATCTCTCATATCTTCAGCAAGCTGAGTCCCCAGACGCTGCAAATATTGCTGCATTAGTAAAAGGACTAGTCTCTAGGTCTGCAGAGCCTGGGGAGGCTGATATTTCCACAGTGCCACCAGGAGGCCATGCAGAGACATGGCCAGGGAGCACCGTGGGGAGTAGGCGCCACAGGAAGTACTGCCCATTGTAGAACTGATGAATGAAATTGTTTTTAATTGTTCACTTTATTAATGTAACTTCTGTTCACTGTTTGCCATATTGTAATTCAAACCCCATTTTAAAACGCTCACTCCATTTTGTAAAAGCTTCCTCCAACCTTCATTTTTGCAAACCCTGCTGTAATTTTATTAGTTTAGTTTAAATGTGTAACTGAGGTATGGATGGATGATGGAATCAACCTCCAGCCCCAGCCTGTCCTGATGAAATAGAGTTCAAACCCCACCGGCTGAAGATGCAGACAAGAGCCCTAACAAAGTAAGAAGAGTCCACCCTAAAAAGAAAAGGTACAATAGAAGAAAGATCAAAGCCAGGTCCCAGGCTGAAAGTCACGCCTGCAATTGACGGGTGATCAATCACCAAACCCAGAGGCAGCATGATACAGCAAGACCTATAGACTCTGGATTCAAACTAAAGCCTACAAAAAGGATGGGTGAGATGGAAGACTTTGGAGGGTAACATTCTGCTGCCAACATGGAAGGGCATCGGTGCATGCCCAACAGAGACCCAGCTCGTCCTTGTGCCTGGCTTTCCTGGCCAGTTAGCCGCCACAAGCTACAAACCCAAGCTGCAAAATCAAGCCACGAACTCAAGCAATGTTCAGGACTGGTATCTATGCAGCAGCTGCAGAACATCTGATGGGTGTGTGTGTGTATGTGTGTGTAAATGTGTGTATAGGTATTAGGTATAATGTGTGTGTGTATAAGGATTAAAATATGTTCTTCTTCGAGTGATTGCTCCTATGCATTCCAGTCAGGTGTGCGCGCCGCGCGTGCACGGCTCTCCAGAACATTTTTACCCTAGCAACTCCGGCGGGCCGGCTGGCGCCCCCTGGAGTGGCGCCGCTATGGCGCCTGTTATATACCCCAGCCGGCCCGTCCGCTCCTCAGTTCCTTCTTACCGCCCATGACGGCCAGTTGGAACTGTGGAGTGCTCTCTGTCCTCCACAACCCTAGCTCTCGCTACTTTTTCTGTACATAGTTGTTTCATTATTTAGTGTAGATAGTTTGTTCAGTTAGTTAGATAGTTTTAGGATAAGGATAAGGGGGGTTTTTCCCCCCCTTTTCCTCTACCGGTGCGGGCTCATGCCCAAGGCACCGGGCTTTAAGCCCTGCGCATCTTGCCAGTGGCATATGCCAGTCGGGGATCCGCACGACTCCTGTCTCCGTTGCCTCGGGGAGAGTCACAGGACAGATAAGTGCCCTATCTGTTCGGCATTTAAGCCCCGGACGCGTAAGGAGCGGGACATTCGCCTGAAGCAGTTCCTGATGGAGGCATCGCTCCAGCCCCCGGCACCGACCGCGCCGGCACCGAGGGCTTCATCGGCGCGTAGCGCACCGGCGGCCCCGAGCCACTCCGGCACCGAGGCTCCTCGACCTCAGCCAGCGGCACCGGCGACCCGGCACCGCTCCCTCTCGCCATCCAGGAAGCGTAAGCCGGCGAAGGCAGCTGCAAAGACCCACGCTCAGGGTCAAGAAGCCCAGCCAATACCACCACCTACGGTACCGGCTGTGGCCGTGCACAGGACGTGCACCGTGCCGTTGCCTCTGGCGCCGCAAGGGCCATCGAGTCCGGCACCGCCATGCTCCCCGGCGCCGACCGCGGTTGAGCTGCAGCTGCCATCCACGCCTGAGACTTTCTCAACGGCGCGGGAGCTCATAGAGCTCACAGAGGCACCAAGCCTCCGGCCCCCGGCACCGCTGGTGCGGGCTGTTGTATCGGCGGGAAAGCTGGCGATGATGATTCGGCCCCCTTCTCCGGACGGACGGCACAGACGGCGCTCCCGGTCCCGGTCTCGTTCCCGGTCCCGACGAAGGTCACCATCCCGCCGCTCAAGATCCCGGCACCGCTCACCATCGCGGTACCGGTCGCCGTCTCGATGCCGGTCGCAGTCCCGGTACCGTTCAACATCGCGGTACCGGTTGCACTCCCGGCGTCGCTCCAGGTCCCGATCGCCTTCGCGTCGGCACCGACGGAGGTCCGCTTCCCGGTACCGTTCCCGGCACCGTGACTCTCGCAGCCGCTCCCGGCACCGCCGGTCCAGATCCCGGTCAAGCTCCCGGCACCGGTCGAGCTCCCAGCACCGCGGCGGACGTTGGTCTCGGTCACCATCCCGGCACCGTGATGACCGGCACCGATCCTCGGCACCGTCCGGGGACAGGCTGCCACTTTCGACGGCGCAGTCCATCAGTGCCTCTGCACCCCCATGGCCATCTCGCCCCGCGTCGGTCGCTTCCGGGGCAGACAGCAACGGGCACCTTCCGCCTGCTCTGCATGGTCAACCTCAGGGTGCACAGCAGTGGGGCTTCTGGGTCCCCTGGGCCCAATACGAGACTCAGGGGGTGCCTTTCCCTCCAAGGGCCCCTGCCTCCGAGCGCAGGGTACCAGAGACCACCGTAAGTAGACCGCCCCCTTCGCCACCGGGTTCGGTTTCGATACCGCCTGACCCCCAGAGGCATCCTCAGCCCGAGCCAGCCGACCAACCGATAGAAGATCCATCTACGGAAGCTGTAGTCCAGGGCTTATCCTCGTCGTCGTCACCAGACGAGGCAGTGGCCGGAGCATCTGCCACAGATCCTCCACCAATAGACTTGAGGGCCCACCAAGACCTGCTTCGCCACGTGGCGAAGGCCATCGATCTCCCCGTGGCGGAGGTCCAGGAGGACGAGGACCCAGTGACGAACGTCATTGGAGCGGAGGCTCCAGTACAGGTGGCCTTACCGTTCATCCGTACGATCCAAAAGAACGCCACGACAATCTGGCAGTCACCGGCGTCCGTCCCTCCTACTGCCCGCGGGGTCGAGCGAAAGTACTCCGTCCCCCCCACGGGATATGAGTATTTGTATACTCACCTGGCCCCAGACTCGTTGGTCGTACAGTCGGTCAACGACAGGGAGAGGCATGGTCAGCCCACCCCAGCGCCGAAGTCTAAGGAGGCAAGGCGGATGGATCTATTGGGCCGCAAGGTCTACTCTGCTGGCGGTCTGCAACTTCGGATCGCCAATCAAATGGCTCTCCTCGCCAGGTACGCCTATGACATCATGGTGTCCCTGGCGAAGTTTACAGAACTGCTCCCAACAGCCTCCCGCCAGGAGTTCTCGGCGCTGTTGGACGAAGGGAAAAAATCTTCCAGGTCCTCCATCCAGGCCGCTCTTGACTCCGCGGACTCGGGAGCAAGGACCCTGGCCTCAGGAGTGACTATGAGGCGCATCTCCTGGCTGCAGTCCTCCACCCTACCACCGGAGGTGCAGTACACGCTGCAGGACCTGCCTTTTGATACTCAGGGTCTGTTCTCGGAAAAAACTGATTCCCGGATCCAGACCCTGAAGGACGGTCGCATAGCCATCCGCACTCTCGGGATGCATACACCGGCAACACAGCGCAGGTCCTTCAGACAGCAACCCTCCCGGCCTTTCACTCAGCCACGGTACCGTCCCTACAACAGCAGGCGGCCTGGCCTAAATCGCCGTCGACCATCCGGCAACAGACGCAACCAGGCCCAGGCCCCTTCCAAGGCCCCTCAAGGGTCCAAACAGGCCTTTTGATGGGACGCCCGAGGACGGCCCATCACTCTTCCTACCGGATCCTACCCTTTTGTTTTACAACCGCCTTTCCCATTTCTTTTCGGCGTGGTCCCAAATAACAACGGACAACTGGGTGCTTCAAACAGTCCAGTGGGGATACCGCCTTCAGTTTTTTTCGCCCCCCCCTTCCCACCCACCCTCCCTATCCCTCTTCAGGGACCCCTCTCACGAGCAACTCCTCTTACAAGAGGTCCAGACTCTGTTGAGCGTGGGTGCCATAGAGGCAGTGCCTCAAGACAGGCGGGGCAGGGGATTCTATTCCCGATATTTCCTCATCCCCAAAGCGAAAGGAGGGCTATGTCCTATCCTGGACCTTCAGAGCTGAACAAGTATCTGCTCAAGCCCAAGTTTTGCATGGTCACCCTGGGGACCATCATTCCCTCTCTGGATCCGGGAGACTGGTTTGCCGCCCTCGACATGAAGGACGCGTACTTCCATGTCGCGATCTACCCTCCCCATCGACGCTACCTACGTTTCGTGGTCAACAACGCACACTACCAGTTCGCAGTGTTACAATTCGGCCTATCCACCGCACCGAGGGTGTTTACCAAGTGCATGGCAGAGGTTGACGCAGTCCTCCGCCGTCGTCATATACACGTCTACCCGTATCTCGACAACTGGCTGGTTCGCAGAACGTCTCGGCGGCTGGTAATGGACCAGATGACAGAAATCCTGTCTCTATTTCAACGGCTCGGTCTTCTCATCAATGCCGAAAAGTCCTCCTTAATTCCGTCGCAGCGGGTGGAGTTCATTGGAGCGGTTCTCGACTCCAAGTTGGCCAGGGCCTGCCTACCGCGATCTCGGCACCAGACACTGGTCTCCGTCATTCGAGACCTTGTCACCTTTCCTACCACGACGGTGCGATCCTGCCTCCCCCTCCTGGGCCACATGGCATCCTGTACGTATGTCACCGCATACGCGCGGCTCCACCTTCGCCCGTTCCAGTCCTGGCTAGCGTCGGTGTACCGCCCGCATCGAGACCCTGTCGACATAGTGGTCACGGTCACCAAGCCAACCCTCGAGTCCCTCAGCTGGTGGCTAGACCCAGACGTCGTGTGTGCGGGAGTCCCGTTTCACCCTCCTCGCCCATCCGCCACTCTGACCACGGATGCCTCAGCGCTCGGCTGGGGGGCTCACCTGGGCGACCTTCACACCCAAGGTCTTTGGTCACCCCAAGAGCTCGCTCTGCACATCAACATCCGCGAGCTGCGAGCGATCCGTTTGGCGTGTCACACCTTCCGCACCCGCCTGCAAGGCCGCTCCGTGACAGTGTTCACGGACAACACGACAGCGATGTTCTACGTGAACAAGCAGGGCGGAGCCCGCTTCTCCCTCCTCTGCAAGGAAGCGCTGCTCCTGTGGGACTTCTGCGTGACCCACTCAATTCACCTGGAAGCGTCCTTTCTTCCGGGAGTGCAGAACACGCTGGCCGACCATCTCAGCAGGTCGTTCCTCTCCCACGGTGGTCCCTCCGTCCAGATGTCGTGCACACAATCTTCCGGAGGTGGGGGTTTCCCCAAATAGACCTATTTGCCTCCAAGGAGAACAGGAAGTGCCACCTGTTTTGCTCGTTCCGGGGTCACTCGCCAGGCTCCCTGTCGGACGCCTTCCTTTACTCCTGGAAGGATCACCTCCTCTACGCCTTCCCTCTGTTCCCGCTCGTGCACCGAGTGCTACAGAAGCTTCGGAGGGACAGAGCCCACGTCATACTCGTAGCTCTGGCCTGGCCGAGGCAGCACTGGTACACCCTGCTGCTCGAGCTCTCCGTTCGGGATCCCATCCCCCTTCCGTTATGGCCGGACCTCATCACACAGGACTTCGGCAGACTCCACCATCCGAACCTGCAGTCCCTCCATCTTACAGCTTGGTACCTGCGTGGTTGACCCACGCGGAGAGGGACTGTTCGGCGGCGGTACAGCAAGTCCTGCTAGAGAGTAGAAAGCCTTCCACTCGCTCCACCTACCTTGCGAAATGGAAGCGATTCGCGCTCTGGTGTGACCAACGAGGCCTCAATCCCTTCGTAGTCCCTGTCCCTACCATCCTGGACTACCTCTGGTACCTTAAGGAGCAAGGTCTGGCGGTCGCCTCCTTGAGGGTACACCTGGCAGTGGTGTCCGCCTTTCGTCCATCTACGGGAGGTCGGTCCATCTTCTCCAACCAGATGGTTTCCCGCTTCCTTAAAGGCCTGGACCACTTGTACTCGCCCGTGCGGCGTCCTGCCCCGACCTGGGATTTGAACCTCATTCTGGCCAAGCTTATGGGTCCGCCCTTCGAGCCTCTAGCCACGTGCTCTCTGCTCTACCTCTCCTGGAAGACAGCCTTCCTCGTCGCAATTACATCAGCGAGACGAGTCTCTGAGCTCCATGCTCTAACGGTTGGTCCACCATACACCGTCTTCCACGGAGACAAGGTGCAGCTTCGACCACACCCGGCCTTCCTCCCTAAGGTGGTGTCAGCCTTCCACCTCAACCAGGAGATCTTCCTCCCGGTCTTCTTCCCGAAGCCGCATGCCTCACCTCGTGAGCAACAGCTTCACACCCTGGACGTCCGCAGGGCGCTTGCCTTTTACATCGAGCGGACGAAGCCCTTCCGACGTTCGACCCAGCTGTTTATAGCAGTCGCCGACCGCATGAAGGGCGAGCCGGTCTCCTCGCAGCGAATTTCCTCATGGGTTACGGCATGTATTCGGACGTGCTACGAGCTTGCTCGCGTGCCACCATGCCGCCTCACTGCTCACTCGACGAGAGTGCACGCCTCGTCGGCCGCCTTCCTGGCCCATGTCCCCATCCAGGACATCTGTAGAGCGGCCACCTGGTCTTCTGTCCACACCTTCGCCTCCCACTACGCGTTGGTGCAGCAATCAAGAGACGATGCAGCCTTCGGCTCCGCAGTATTACACTCCGCCACGTCTCACTCCGACCCCACCGCCTAGGTAAGGCTTGGGAATCACCTGACTGGAATGCATAGGAGCAATCACTCGAAGAAGAAGAGACGGTTACTCACCGTAGTAACTGTTGTTCTTCGAGATGTGTTGCTCCTATCCATTCCAGACCCGCCCTCCTTCCCCACTGTCGGAGTAGCCGGCAAGAAGGAACTGAGGAGCGGACGGGCCGGCTGGGGTATATAACAGGCGCCATAGCGGCGCCCAGGGCCGGCTCCAGAGCCCAGCGGGGCAAGCACCCGCCTGGGGCGGCCCTTTCCCGGGGGGGCGGCAGGCTGGGCCGGCGGACCTGCCGCAGTCATGCCTGCGGGAGGTCCACCGGAGCCCCGGGAGCAGCGGACCTGCCGCAGACATGACTGCGGAGGGGACGCTCGGCCGGCGGCTCCAGTGGACCTCCCACAGGCATGACTGCGGACGGTTCGCTGGTCCCGCGGCTCGGCTGGACCTCCCGCAGGCATGACTGCGGCAGCTCAACCGGAGCCGCCGGACCTGCGAACCGCCCGCAGCTGCGGGAGGTCCAGCCGAGCCGCGCGACCAGCGGACCCTCCGCAGTCATGCCCGCGGGAAGTCCGCTGCTCCCGCGGCTCGGGGGCGCCTCCCGGGCATGACTGCTTGGGGCGGCCAAATTTGTAGAGCCGCCCCTGGCGGCGCCACTCCAGGGGGCGCCAGCCGGCCCGCCGGAGTTGCTAGGGTAAAAATATTCCGAAGAGCCGTGCAAGCGCGGCGCGCACACCTGACTGGAATGGATAGGAGCAACACATCTCGAAGAACAACAGTTACTACGGTGAGTAACCGTCTCTTATTGGTCATAAATCAAATTATCATAATAAATGTGGCATCTTTGTCTTGCCCCCTGAAAAGATCCTTTGTAGTTTTGTCTGAACAACACCATAAGACCCAGAGTGACAGTACCTTGCCACTCTCTAATTGGTCAAGTGCCTCTACTTAACCCCAGGGGTTGCCCCAAGAAGTTGTCTGGACAACCACACAGACCTTGGCCTGCTGCAGCGCCAGACTTCACCTCGTTTCCTGATCTCTGGTCTCTGACTCCAGCCTGACTTGGATCCCAATTTCTGCCTCTTGATTCTAACCCAGTGCTACCGCTGATCTCTGACCCCGGCCTGACTCTGACCCTGACTCTTGTTTATGGGACCTGCCTTTGCAATTCCTTCATCTCTGGCCTGGTGACTCCTGTCCTGGTAGGCAGACCTCAGCCTGGCTCTGACCGCTTGGCAATACTGCCCACACTCCGATCCCTTACACCTCTGGCTTGAGCTTCAGTTGGTGTGCAGTGAGTCACAGTTTCTGGCCTGTTTATGAACTGCTCACACATGGTGTCATTCGTTTCCTGTTACATGTAGTCCTGCTATCGGAGCAGATGCTCAAAATTTACTTGCTACAAAGCTAGGGACAAACCCTACAGTCCAGGTACATCCAGAACTCCCACTCAACTCAGTTACAGCTAAGAGTGATCAGGTTCATGCCCCTCCCGAGCAAAAAATGATGGAAAATGCTGTATTAGAGGGGAAAAAACACTTGCTGCAATGGTGACTTGGTATGAATTAATGCAGTGCTCATGCACAATGTCAGATCATTAGAATGGGAAACTGAAGTCCTGTGTGTATCCAGAGAACAAAAGGCAGCAGGATATCCATGTACTGTATCTTTAAATCTGTATCAGGAAGTCAGGCAGCAGGGTAGCTGGAGAAAGTGAAACAGAGAGAAAGAGAGACACAGACAGAGATGACATGAAAAACACCTTTATTCACATAAAGTCACATTAAAAACTATTTAAAATGTTATACAATTACAATATGTACACCAAAAGATATGAATAAAATAAAGCAACACACGTCTTAAACGAACATTAAACATGGCTCGTTAAAGCATCGTCATCACCAAATTCAAACGATTGTTAACGCACCAAGTCAACTGAAAAATGTCCAGGTTACGAGTCCATTTATAAAAGGTGTAATCAGTTCACTGCTGGGCCACAATCAGTGCATAGGACCCATCACATCGCTCTACCCTGGGCATTCTGATCTGGTGAGATTTCAAAATGGCTAGTTTTTGCCTGACCCAGCAAAAAGTTAGCCAGGCAGGAAGCTCGCTGAATGTGAGCACTGTATCTCAGTACTAGAACAAATGGGATTAGAGAAAACCAGCCCCAAACCACTGAAAAGCGACTACAAAAAAGGGAATACAATGGGGACAATGTAGGAAAAAATGAAACGCTGTGTCTGAAGCCGAAAAAGAGAGTCACCCAGGGCCAGGGGCATCCTCCACGCTGTATTGGGGAGATCACAGAGGATGGCATAATGCTGCACCTTGGCATAGATACCACAGAGCGGCTTCTTGGCCATGGTTGCAAAAGGAACATTCACTAAATGCTCCCAGGACAACAATCTGCCTGGTTGCACAAGAATCTCACCCACAGAAGGAGAGACAGCTAGTGAGGGGAACACAGGATTCTGCCTGGATGATCAATCCCTGCAATAACTTTCTGAAAATACTGAGCAGCCCGCTGAGGAAGCGCTGCCTTCTCCAACACATGCACAGAGGGGATTCTGGTCTGAACAGCAAGAGCTGTTGCTGACCTCCAGCTTGCCCAACTAGGAACAATCAGGTGAGCCAGCCTGGTCAAAACAGCACAAGTAAAGGCAGAAAACAGGTTCCTGGACGAGAGAGCTTCAGCAGGACAAAGTGGGTTAAACAACATTGGCTCTTCTAAGAGCCATAAACTGGAAACTGCCTGGTCTGGCCAGGCACTTCACAGAAATCTTCAGGTATTAAAATACCATTACAGGCTCTGTAATCGACCAGGTGCCATCACAAATAGGTGAGTGTCAAAGCCCATCCCCCACAGCACAATGGAGGAGAGAGAAGGCAAGGGACTTCCAGCTGGGGAGTCAGCTTTCAGCAACTGCTGAACAGACTGGAGAGAAAGGGCTGCCACTTTGCTGATTAAATCAATGAGCCCCTGGCCCCCTTCATCTAATGGCAGGAACAGCAAAGCAGGGCTCAACTAGGGGTAAATAGTCAAAAAAATGGGTACTATGCCTTTGTATCCAGCCCAAAAGGCCCAAGGGAGGATCCAGATTCACTAGCTGGTGTCACAATACCAAGGCCACAAGCTTGTTGGCAGTCAAGAGTCCAAGAAAGAGCCAGTGTCATTTCTGCAGGCGGCCTTACACCTTCTCCTCTGCCTCCTCCCAGTTCCTTAACATGGATTGTTCAGATTCAGAACCACACCCCCAACACCTTAATCGCAGAAGTGCCCCATTGCAATTTTTGGGGCAACACAGGGGGACTGCTGCGCTGCCAAGAGCCCAGTAAGATCAAATTGCTCTTAGCCCATTTAATGCAGGGAGAAGAGGCCTGGTCATACACTTGTAAATGAGCACAAAGCATCTGCACGGCCCTGTCAGATGTGATGAAAACTGAGATATCATCAGACAGGTGAACTGGGAAAGCATCCAGCACAGAACGGCCAGTCAGACAGCTTTGTGGATGTGCTGGAATGGCTCCAACTTACAGCATATAACATCCCAGACTGAGGTCATCCCTGATGGATCCCTCTGTGAACTGGGAAGCAGTGGCTAAGACCCCCACTAATATTTAGGACACTAAAAACATTATGGTACAATAAAAAATATATGCCGTGAACATTGACCCAATCCTAAAAGATAACTATGGTGAACTCTATCAAAGGCCTTCTCCTAGCCCATTTAAACAAGCCCCACATCCAGATTACAAAGTTTGGTTAACAGTAAAAACATCATGAATTAAAATCATATTATCCAAAGCACAGTGGCTGGGAATAAAATATATGTTTGATCAGGGTGTGTCAAAGAGTCCAGACAGTCCTTGAGCAGGTTGGCTACAGCCCTGGATAAAATCTTATCATCAGAGCAGAGAAGGGAAATAGGGCTCTAGTTCCATAAGTCACAAAGATCCCCTTTTTTTGTGCAGCAGGGTGATCGCTGTCCTCTGGCGACAGAGGGGCATCTCTTCCTCCCGGATACACTCCAGCACCACTAGAAAAAAGTCAGGACTGATAAGATGCCAAAAACACCCATCCAAAAAATTTAGATGGCGCCTTGCCTGTCGAGAGCTGCTGGCCTGTAACAGAGAGCTCTTGCAGTGACAGCAGGGTGTCCAGCCCCGCAGTTCCTCACCAGTCAGCAGGAGTAACCCCTGGGGCAGCTCCTCCAATCGCCAACACATCCCAGGCCTCAGGTGAGTATGGAGCTCTGTAGAAAGAAACAGCTGCTTTCTGGATCTTTCCAGGGTCAGCCGTCAGATGACCACCCAGCAGCTGTAGGCAAAAAGATCTGCTGATGATCCGTAGACTTTCTCCAAACCAAAAAAGAATCTTATGGGAGGATCATCATCATGCAGCTGAGAAAATGGGCCCAAACAAGGGCTCATTGCACCTTCTCTTCCAATAAGTATCTTAGGAGCCAGTACTTCTCAGTTAAGGTTTGGTGAATCTGCACTGGGTTACTCCCATCAAGGTTGCCATAAAGGTCCAAGATGTCTCATCCAGGGCACTCACGGCCTGACGCAAGGACCATGTGGCAGCCTGGGTAAGCTGCTAGCAGAACAGTTGGATCTGGACCTTGCCAACACCCCACTGCTGTCTCAGGGACTCAGACAGGGGCTTATGCTGCTGGCAATGCTCCCAAAACACAGTTAACACAATTCAAGTCCTGTAATAATATTGCATTAAAGTGCCAATGGGAAGCACAGTCAGGAAGAGAGAGAGAGACGCACTTACAGAGACAGAATGATGATTGGCCAAGTGGGAGACATAGAGGATAGAACAAACATTCATGGTACAAAAGTGATCCAGTCTAGCCCCTGATATGAAGTTGGGAGTAGCTTTCAGCCAAGAGTCCCAACATCTCTTGACGTCCCAACCCCCTTCCCACTATGCTGGGGTCCCACAGTATTACCAGGGGCCACTGAGCCAGCAGTACATGGGCAGGAACCCCTCAAATGACTAAGGTCTCCACACAGGAAACATTTAATATTTTCAGAGGAAGCAAACACTGTATAATCTGCCCCATCTATGTGGTGCTTTAACATCAGGTTCAAGGGCTGTTGAGGGTTATTTAGAACCATACAAAGCGGGCACTGAAATGACATAACATGGTTCCCACTTGGGTTCTTGCAGCCCAACAGAATCATCCTGACAGCAGAAACTATCTTCCCATAATGGGAGAGATCAGACACTAGGGTCACTGAGAAGGAAGGGGGGAGCATTGGAGAAACTACTTTAGTAGCAGCAGTAAACAAGGGAAAATCTGGAACAAAAGACTCCTTGACCCAGAGTCCTTCCTGTGCCAAATTATTCACAAACTACTCCTGGGCCAGGAAGATTACTATAGATTTACTCACTTGAGCGGCAGATTTTATATCAGCATGGCCAATAACCTCACCTACAACTTCCTCCAGGGTGCAGGAGACAGCAGGCACACACCAACCCCCATGCTTGCGAGTCAAACTACTAAATCTATCTGAAGTGGACCCCCTGGAGAACCCACACACACACACCACCAAGGAAAAAGGGGGTGGGAACAACATTCCTAAAGCAAAGGAATTGCAAATAACACAACAAAAACAAACCCAGACTATCAGAAACCCAATTAGTGCACACAGCACACACCAAAACATAGCCTCACTCTCAGAAATTCCCACAAGAGAGAGTAGCATTAGGGATAATCATGTTTCCCTAGTTATTCTAACAGAGTTCCTCGTTCAGTATTAGATGAAAGCAACTCCTTCTGTGATACTTCACTATTGTCTCATGATGGGGGAACGGCAATGCAAGCTTCCAGATGCTCAGTCCTATTCTTTAACAATAAATTCACAGTTCAAGTCTCCATGCCTTTTCGATCCTTGGCCTCTCTTCGGAGTCTGCCAGCAAGAGTACCAACTGCGACAGCAGTTTTTGTGATGTTAACATTCATCCAGTAGGAACTAAACTGAGACCAACTCCTCTCAGATACAGTGGTACAAAGTAAGGGCCTGACCCACCCAACCCTTACTATTAGGCATAGCCTTACTAACTACAAATGTCACTTGAAATGAGATCTTGTGGCCACTGAAGCAATACTAACTTTTTAGTTTGCGTTACGTTCACCGAAAGAGGACAAGAGCCAACTGTAGCCATCTGGCTTACAGTGACAAGGCTACTTACTATATTTGATCTTGTCATTAAATTGTATCTCCCAGCAACGCTAGCCTTCTTGATGCACTCCAGATTGCATACTAATACCTGATATTTTGATAGCGTTTTATATAACCAAACCACTGTGCAGACATTAATTAAGCCTCACAACACTCTCCAGAGCAAGATAAAAATATAAAGAGCTTTATGTGCTGTAAAACAGCCTTCATTTTAAATGGGGGGCAGGGTGCTGAAATACATTGCATCTGCAGGATGTGGTTCTGGGTCTCCCAAGCCAATGAGTCCTAGGAGACCAGAAAATGACGCACACAATTCAGCAGTCTCAAGAGAGGAAGAAAAAGAGAAGCTCATGATTTTTTACTTTCTTTTCACTTTCTGTTTGATGTGGCTTGGCCATGTACCTCATAGGACACCCTGAATACTCTCTGGCTCTGGGAGATTATGTACAAGGCATTCTCAGATGTCATTTGCCCAATTTGGCTCCAGATATGGCAGGCTAGAGAGAGTAGAGGGAATTTAAAATCTATATCTATATCTCTCCTGCCCTTAGAGGGGGCCAAGGAAATATTTTTTAGTCTTAGCCATGAGCAACAAAGAGCCCTAATCTGTCTCTGCCCCAGACAACTCTGCTAACATAAAGTCAAAGTTATGTTTGTTTGTACACAAAGAGCAACCAGTACATCAACCATGGACACCAGACAGATCAGTTCACAATTTTCCCAAAATAAAACCTCACACTGATTTTAGTGGGCACCACAGCATCTATGGGAAGCTGGGTTAGCAACTGTTGTAAAGCTGTTGAAGCTATTAAAAGCTGCCAGCAGCTAAGTTATCCTATCTAATACATACCTGCCACAACTACAAAAATCCTGAAGAAATGTCTACGAAGGTCTTTCCTGAACACAAAGATAAACTCCTCTCCAAAAAAATCACTGGAATAGTCAGATGAGTTTAATCTCCCAAGAAACACAAAGAGCTTGTCTATATAGGGACACTAAGGAAAATTAATACGAATTAACTAAAGGTATACATTTAAGGTGGATTATTAAACTGCATTAGATCCCCTGTATGGACACGCTCACTCAAAACTAAAGTGGTCTTATTTAGTTTAAGTCTGAATGAGAGTGTCCATACAGAGGTCTAATGCAGTTTAACTAATCCACTTTAAATTTACATCTTTAGTTAATTCAGATTTACTTTCCTGCATGTCCTTGTGTAGACCAGTCCTAAGAAGTGGGTGAAGACAATGCTATTAGAGACAGCTCTAATTAGAAAATGGAAACTAATGCACCTTCCCCATAGTCTGAAAGATGAAAACAACTGTCAGAGACAACTTTAAGGGAGAAAGTAGCTTCATATGGTAGAAGAGGGAAAATATCCTAACATTTAGCATTACATGGATGCCATCTATGAAGGTACAGTATATCATGTCTTTCATATCTAGTGTTACCACTAAAGATTTCCAGTAGATTATGGCCCTGATCCTGAGTTGATCTGTACTGGGAATCCACCTGCACCTGATTAATTTCAAATGGCCTTAGTGCAGACATAACTATCTACCTGTGCACATTAGATGCAGGATCAGGGCCTATATTTGTAACTAACGTACATTGACCTCATCTCATGAGTCTTTCCTGTATCAATTTTAAAAAACAAAACAGTTGTTAAAAAATTAAAACAATAGATATGTGTGTTGGCGCCCCTTTGTCATGAGGCTGGGAATGACGGCTGCTGTACGGAGTGCAACGATTTACTCATTCCACTGTATTTTTATACTCTTTTTTTTAAATGAAGGCTTTTAAAAAGACTCACTCCCCTCACTTAATAGATATTATAGCATTGCACAGATGAATTTGACTTTTTGTAAGATGTCTTTCTAAATCATGTGAAGCATTTTGGATCAGACAAAAACTGCAGCAGGCAACCAAACGTGGATCTGATGCCTTGCCCAGCTGTAGCAATGTGTCAAGATCAGAAGGCAGCAGCACGGGACAGGAGCTTTTTGCCCAGTCTCCATTTGTTTTGACTATGCAGTTCACTTTACAGAAGAGGGCAAATACTCCTGCTTTATCCCACAGATATAGAATAATGCATATTAAAAATGGGCGTATGCTGTGTTATTGAAAATATGAATCAACAGTAGTGTATTTAGCCCACCCAAACATACAAAGCTATGTTACCATAGTCCCTTTGCCTCCTATAGATCCATCAGAATCCCAACCAATGACGTTACGGATTCAGTGGAATCCCAGAAATTATTTTACACAGACCTCATGATGATTGATGACGCCTGAAGAAACTGGATTTCAGCAGACCGCTCTCAAGTAGACCCAGTGGAAGCTTAGTATCACTAACTGCATCCAGTGACCACTATCAATTGATCCAGTGGGCTCACAGTGATCCCTCCTGACAGAGATCCAGTGGACTTAAAGACTATGCCCATCCACTGATTCTATACATTTCCCAGAGAGCACTAACTCTCAGAAATCGAGCCACCAAACTAATACCTATTAATCTTGAATCTGGAGCTAGGGGTTGCACTTATCAGACAGAGAAACCTTCCCTGGAGGTTTAATTGTGCCTGGGATGATGGGGTGTGGTTTTAGTTTCATGTGCACATTATTTCAAGGCTGGGTGGTGTAAATATATATTTTTCATGCTCTTGTTCACTGACATGAAGTGTGTTAGGAATTATGGAGGTGCAATAGTGTTTCCCAAGTAAAGGCTGCACAAAGCACTCAAAGCCAGGATTAGCTCTCTCTTGTGTATGAATAACACTATGTCTCCTCTCCAGATATGCAGCCCTCATTCTGAACACAAAGAAGCTTGCTGAAAATGTTCAAGTAAACTGCTAATTCCTGGATGAGTGTTTATAGTTCACAAGAAGAAAGCTGGGAAGAACAGTGGAGATGGGATATGGGCAAAAGGTGCAGCAGGGCATGGAGACAGGCTGAGGTCCTGGAGCAGAGGACATGATGGGAACTGCTCTGTTTAAAGAACTTTACACTGTGGGCAGACAATGTTCTAGCTGATGCTCCAGCTTCTCAAAGCTGCCCAGCACCCTCAGGGCTGCTGCTGCTTGGAGTGAAAAGCTTAGAGTGGCAGTCAGAGGAACTTGGCATGTTGGTTAAGGCTTTCTCCATGGGATGTGCAAAATTTTGGCTCCACATCCCCCCTTTCTGGTTACCCCCCTCCTTCTAGCCCCCCACACCTAGCATTTACTCTGGGGAGGGTTATATATATATCAGGAAATTCCCATTCCCTAAAACAACCCTTTTATTTAGAGTTAAGGGTCCTTAACTGTATTTCCTTACAACATGCTAAAAAGTAAGGACACCATTAACTAGTCCTGGGTCCTAGTCCCAGCTCTGCACCGACCTGCTGCGTGACTCTGGACAAGCCATTGCCACTCTGTGCCTTAGTTTCCCCCCACTTTGTCTGCTTTGTCTAGTTAGAGTATAAGGTCTTCAGGCAGGGACCACCTCTCACAACGTCTGTATCCAGCCCCTAGCACCACAGGGCCCCAACCGCAGTTAGGGCTTCTAGGTACTATTGTAATATAAATAATTAGGGCTGTTGATTAATCGCAGTTAACTCAGGCAATTAACTCAAAAAAAGTAATTGTGATTAAAAAAATTAATTGCAATTAATCAGTTTTAATCACACTGTTACACAATGGAATACCAATTGAAATGTATTAAATATTTTGGATGTTCTTCTACATTTTCATATATATTGACAAAGAGATTGCATTACAGTACTTGTATGAGGTGAATTGAAAAATACTAATTCTTTTGTTTATCATTTTTACAGTGCAAATATTTGTAATCAAATATACACTTTGTTTTCAAACACAGAATACAATATATATGAAAATGTAGAAAAACATCCAATTTAATATATTCAACTGGTATTCTATTGTGTAACAGTGCAAATAAAACTGATTAATTGCGATTAATTTTTTAATCATGATTAATTTTTTGGGGTTACTTGCATGAGTTAACTGCGATTAACTGACAGCCCTAAAAATACTATTTCTTTTGTTTTTTTTACAGTGCAAATATTTGTAATAAAAATATTTGTATTCTGTGTTGTAATTGAAATCAATATATTAAAAAATGTAGCAAACATCCGAAAATATTTAAATGTTATTCTATTATTGTTTAGCAGTGCGATTAATTTTTTAAAATCTCTTGACAGCCCTATAAATAATAATAGCAACCATGCCCAACACAAGATCAACCCCAAGCCCCGGTCTATCACCATCATGGCATACAACCACTTCAGTACTCTAATATCCTCTCTAGCATGCTTATTTTCACTTAAAAACCCTCAGCGAACATGGCAAAAATCAAAATCACACTGCACAAACTTAACTTCATCCTGCCACCTTATTAAGCAATGTATCAGGTGTACACCAATGAAACAGTGCACATGCCAATAATGTGTGTATAGCTTTCTTTCATTGTATTGCCTGGGTGAGATGATTTTTTTAACAATCCCAATGTAAACCTAAAGTAGAATCTGTGTTATCCTCATTGGTGCAACAGTAGCACCAAGAAGTCCAGCTCAAACAGGGATCCCCTTGTGCTTGGCCAGAGGTGGGTAAACTATAGTTCATGGGCCACATCCAGCCCGCGGGACCCTCCTGCCCGGCCCCTGAGCTCCTGCCCCGGGAGGCTAGCCCCCAGCCCCTCCCCTGCTGTTCCCCCTCCCCCACAGCCTCAGCTCACTGCGCCGCCGGTGCAATGCTCTGGGTGGCAGGGCTGCGAGCTCCTGGGGCAGCGCAGCTGCAGAGCCTGGCGTGACCTGGTGCTCTGTGCTGCATGGTACGTGGTTGACTCCAGCCGGGCGGCGCAGCTGTAGCACCACCAGCCACTGGTGCTCCAGGCAGTACAGTAAGGGGGCAGGGAGTGGGGGGGTTAGATAGAGGGCAGGGAGTTTGGGGTGGTGGTTAGGGGGCGGGAGTGTGGATAGGGGTCAGGGCGGTCAGAGGGTGGGGAACAGGGAGGTTGAATGGGGACAGGAGTCCCGGGGGGGCAGTCAGGAAGGAGAGGGGAGGTTGGATGGGACAGTGGGGGGCAGTCAGGGGTGGGGGTTCTGGGGGCTGTCATGGGATAGGCAGCAGGGGGTGTGGATGGGGCAGGGGTCCCGGGGGGGGGCAGTCAGGAATGAGAGGAGGGGTTGGATGGGGCGGCAGAGGGCAGTCAGGGGCGGGGGTTCTGGGGGCTGTCAGGGGAGAGGGAGCAGGGGGTGGGGATGGGGCACGGGTCCCAGGGGGGCCATCAGGGAACGGGTGGTGGTGGTGGATGGGGCAGGGATCCCAGGGGGAGTGTCGGGGGCTAGAAGCAGGGGGGGTCAGATGATGGTCACTGACAGAATAGGGAATAGAAACCTGCTGAGAGTGCCAACCCACTGGATTAAACTGCCTCTTAAATTCTGAGTCTGTAGTTCACTTTGTATTCTCTGCCTGGTGCAAGGTGTGTAGAGATGCTAACTTTGTGTTTTTAGTTGTCATTAAGTTATTAAATAATGTACTGCTAGAAGGCTGGAGTTCAGGTCCTTCACTGCAGTTTGATTTTTCAGTTATTTGTTGTGTGCACAGTGAGCAGTTGTATTGTTGAACTGAAAGCTGATGTGTTAGAGAGGTTATTAGTGTACTGGTATGGAGGAGTATCATGGTAGAAGTGGGCTAAGGCTTGGAGAAGGAGATTAGTCTTGGGTTCAGTGGGAACGTCACTTTGACTAATAAATTTAATTGTTTTAGTGTAAGAGCTATGGTGAAACAACACATATGAGCACTCTTAAGTGTCAGGGCTTGTCTATGAGGGACATCACCAAGTGGCAAGCCAGGATGTGAATCTAGTTTGTTGTGCAGTAACGTCCAGTGTGAAGATTGCTATAGCACACTACAAATTCTGTAGTGTGCGTTGACATACCATATATACTCATTCATAAGCCAAATATTTTTGGTAAAAAAATGACACATCAAAGAGCGGGGTCGGCTTATAAATGGGTCTACACCAACATTTGATGATTTTAAACTCTATGGAATCATTGAATTGAATATCTAATACATTGTCGTTTTGTTTACCTGGAGCGTCTGCAGGCATGGAGCCCCTCAGCTCCCATTGGCTGGGAATGGCAAACCGTGGCCACAGGAAGCTGAGGGGCTCCATGCCTGTGAATGCTCCAGGTAAACAAAACGTCCCGACCCACCAGCAGCTTACCCTGACGGGCTGGGAGCCAAAGTTTTCCAACCCCTGAAATATAGGGTCGGCTTATGAAAGGGTCATACAATTTTTGCTATTTTTACTTATCCATCTTGGGGGGGGTCAGCTTATAAACAAACGGGCTAATAACGAGTATATATGGTACTTCCATTTCAAATGGCAGTAAGGCAAAGTGCGCTTGGAACTTTTAGAGCACTGTAGTAGTGTCCACATGGGGCTGAAGATTTGCATTCTGGCTGGCCGTGCTCTAAAGTCCCATTCAGACAAGCCCTAAGCCAGCTACATTTTTGTGGTATGGTGTCTGCATTCAAGTATGGCTTACCTGGACAATTAGCTTATTTTCTTTATTGGGTAGAATCCTGTAGGTATAAACACAATTCTGGAACCTGGAACAGATTGGAGGAGAGGCTGTTAGAAAATATCTACAGGAGAATCTTATCATAGCATCATTCTATAACAACAGAAATTGAATGGAGGACCCTGACATGGACTGATGACTTAATAAGAACATAAGAATGGTCATACTGGGTCAGACCAATGGTCCATCTAGCCCAGTATCCTGTCTTCTGACAGTGCCAGTGCCAGATGTTTAAGAGGGAATAGACAGAACAGGGCAATAATCAATAGATTCATCCCGTCGTCCACTCCCTGCTTCTGGCAGCCAGAGGTTTAGGGACACCCAAGGTATGGGGTTGCGTCCTTGACCATCTGGCTAATAACCATTGATAGATCTATCCTGCCATGAACTTATCTAATTCTTTTTTTAACCCAGTTATAGTTTTGGCCTTCACAACATTCCCTGGCAATGAATTCTACAGGTTGACTATGCGTTGTGTGAAGAAATACTTCATTTTAAACCTTATGCCTATTAATTTCATTGGGTGACCCCTAGTTGTGTGTGTTATGTGAAGATGTAAATAACACTTCCTTATTAGCTTTCCCTACACTAATCAAGATTTTATAGACCTCTATCAAATCCCCATCGGTCGTCTCTTTTCTAAACTGAACAGTCCCTGTCTTTCTAATCTCTCCTTATATGGAAGCTGTTCCATACTCCTACATATTTTTGTTGCCCTTCTCTGTACCTTTTCCAATTCTAATATATCCTTTTTCATATGGGGAAACCAGAACTTTATGCAATATTCAAGGTGTCGGCATACCATGATTTATGTAGTTGCACTATGATACTTTCTGTTTTATTATCTATCTTTTTCCTAATGGTTCCTAACATTCTGTTAGCTTTTTTGACTGCCATTGCATGTTGAGCAGTTGTTTTCAGAGAAATATCCACGATGACACCAAGATCTCTTTCCTGAGAGGTAATAGATCATTTAGACTCAATCATTTTATATGTATTGTTCGGATTATGTTTTCCAATGTGCATTACTTTGCACAAGGGTTTCAAATATCTGTTCATTTCCTGAGGACATATTAATTAACAAAATCCTACAGTGCTTAAGCTTGGGGGCACTTCATCATGTTGTAGATGTCAAATCAGAAATGTAGATGGGCTCATCCTCAGAGTGAGTTGTTCAACTCCTCTGCTGGCCAGTAAAAAGAAAACAGCACCTAGTTCTGTCTGCCAGAAGAGTGGGCATGCCAGAAAGGAATGAAAAGGCAGAAATCCCAGACACTAGGCCAAATTCAGAGTTGCATGAGTAAATCAAAGGGTTGGTCTACACACAAATTTGTACCAAGGTAACTAAATAACTAATTTAAATTGAATTACAATAGGATGTTTTTATTCTGAAGTAAGTGTCCATACTGCACTGAAATAACAATGGGTGTGAATTGAAACCAATTTAGTGATTTTAGTGCAAGTAGAACAGCCATAAAACACACTTTCTTCTACCACCTCCCCAGGGTGGGCAGTAAATCAAATTAGACTTGCTCTGACTTTGCCCCACTCTGTGCCCTAAACTCATTTGCACCAGGCATAGATGAAAACAGAACCGGATTCCTGTCTAAAGGGGGTGCTCGGTCTTTGTCCAACGAGAGACACATCAACAAGTTGTCAAGAACTGGAAGACCAACTTGATGGCAAAGCCATGCAGAATGTGCAGCCTTCCTCAATGGCTGCTGAATTTTGCTGAGCTCACATAATGCCTGGGGGGGCTGCTCCCAGCACAATGGAGGAATACATGCTTATTTACTTTCCAGTGGTTACAGATGTGATCCAACAGCTCTCAGCACCCGCCCAGCACTAAGTTAAAACACACTCCACAAACTGGCTCTGTGCCAACAAAGGACACACATTTCAACCCCATTTACCTCCAAAAACTAATCTCAATCCCGTTTTAGCATCCCCGGGGCAAAACAGATAAGGCTTGCAGCCCAGCCCCAGAGGGTCAGGAAAGGTGGTCAGTGGTCAGCATTCCCGAGGAGGAGGATTGGTTGATGCATACCAATATACTTGTCTCCTCTGTGATTTGGTTTATAAGTTTATTCAAACTAGACTTTTCTGAATCACATCAAGAGCGAGCGAGAGATTTCTTAGGGGTTATACAGCCTTGCATTTGGAGTCAGACAGAGCATAAACCAAGTTACTCACACATTGGGGTGAGATTTTCAATGCTGACTACAGGATTTAGCCACACCTCCCTCTGAACCTGGGTTCTTTTAAGCAAGATGCACAAGAATAGAGCTGGAATGCCCTTCAGAGCCCAGTGCCGCCCCACAACAAGTCTGAAGGCTCATTGTGAAGTGATCTGAGGTGTTCACACACCTACCCACGTCTCTTCAGTGCTCCCAGACCCAGCTGGGGCAGTTCTTCAGCTGATGTCAGCTGTCAGAGCTCCTTTAATGTCAATGGCACGATGACAGTTGACACCAGTTGGGGATCTCCCCCCAGGAGTGGGATTTGGTTTTGTTTTTATCTGTCAATGCAGAACTCTTCCACCACTTCCTCCTGCAACTATGCAAAAAGGGGCTGAGATGAGAACAGTGCTGCTTATGTAGCTGATGAGAGAAAATTTGTGTGTGTGGAGATTATGAAACTGATAAACAAACCAGCTCAATGACTATCAGGCCATCAAAGCACATTGGGTGCACAATCAGATGGCAGGCACCCGCTGTCAGAGGTTGTTGAGACAGGGTGTTACAGTAGTATTAGAAATATTTAACCAGAGGAACATCTACAGGGGAAGCTAACAAAAGGCTATAAGGTGATAAATGAATGGTGTGAGCAAAAGTGGCTCTTCCTGTGGGAATCCTCCTTAGCAATCTCATGACTCAGCCATGCACAAATGCGGAATGCTGTGAATCAAACAGTTGGCTAACAACCTCCATTTATCTGCCTTGCTTTTTTGTTATAACTTCATTGCTCTTAAGCTTTTAACTCTTAAGCACCATGACGGCTGCACAGTTGGTCCTAGATACTTTCACTTTTCACCTAAAAAGATTCTCTTTGAGATGTTTCTTCAGAATGTTTTTGGAAAGCCACAAGCATTTCTGATCTTGGACATACTGATGGCATATGCAGCACCCATCAAAGCAATTTCCTGAGGCTAAATGTGTCCCAACATGCTTTCTCATCTGTCTCCTAGCTCCCTCCCCTGCATCAGCTTCTGAAGGCAAAAGAGGGAAAGGGGAATGGGTACATATTTCCTCTCCTCTTCCAGTGTGGCTAAGGCCTTGCTGCAAATCAGAACTGCTTTTTACTGTGTATATTGTGGTAGCAACTATAGGGCCCAACCACAATCAGGATCCTGGTCTATTAAGCACTGTACAGATACACAGTGAGATAGGCAACCCCCCTAGGAATTCAGCTGATACCACTGTGGACAGCTCACATGTGGTACCCTTGGATACTGGAGAGATATTGGAGGGGATCACAACTCTGGTCCCCTTCTCTTGGACCATCACTGAGCCGATCATCCACTGGTAACACAGAAAACAAATAACCAGCTCTCATCAAGCACTTTTCATCCAGAAAGCTCTAAGTCGCAAAGGAAGTCAGCATCATTATGCCCATTTTACAGATGGGGGAACTGAGGTACTGAGCTAGAAATGACTTGCCCAAGGTCACATAGCAAAGCGCTACTCCTCTACTCAGGAGTGGAACCCAGGGATTTTGGAAGGGACTTCCAAACTCATGTAGGAGTATTACCTCCCTGGTAACAGGATGCCTCCAAAGCCTGTCTGGATGGGCATTTGTCTTAGACAATATTTGGGTTCCATTCAGGAGGTGTCCCTTTCTCTCGATAGAAGATAAATGCCACAGCTCTATTAATGTCTACAATCCTGCTATCTCAGCTATTCCTATGCCTTTAAAAGGTGAATTCACAGGACACCACCCAATGGACGTAATGTTTATGAGAGGTGCAAAATGCTCCAAAACAATCCCTCTCCAACCTTAATTTATTACATGTTGTGGGCTATTAAGGCCTTGTCTGACTCTTCAGATATTTACAGAAGTACCCATGGCTGGACTGAAGCAGTGGGAAGTATTTCTATACATGTTTAGTGGAGACAAGGCTCAACAAAGATCTTCAGTTATTCACAAGGTGGAGGGGACATCTTCCTGCCAAGGACTTTTCAGCATTTAGAATATGTTGCATGGCTTAGTCTCCAATAAGAGGCCAAAGGAGGTGTCTTTAATTGGAGACATGTCCTGGAAAGAGTGGAATTTTCTTTTGTCAGAAGGATTGAGTCCTCTTCATCCACTGTGTTCTAATTGGTTTCAGCACCAAAATGAGCTTATGTACATGCCAGTGCCTTCAGGTGTATGAAAGGAAGCCCCTCCCCCATCAAAACATCTGCTCTTTATCACACCCAACACCCTGGCCTTTTCCAGTTTCATTGCCCAGTAGATGAGGGCAATACTGGTCCGTCCAGGTCTTGGTGCCTTTGTGTTTGGGACAAACTCTCTAAGAGGTGCTAAGTCCTGCAAGGGAGCTTCTTTTTGGGTTTGCCTGGAAGAAATCCTTATCGTCACTAAATGGCCTCACAGTGCTACATTTGAAGAGTTCTGACACACAAACTTTCAACTTAGTGATTTTGCAGATATTCATTAGCACTGCTTTCAACTGGTACACGATCTAGAGCCACTGTGTCTGGTCTTTAAAATAGTGATTTTCCTAGAAGGATCTTAAAGGAAAGCCATGTTTTTTTAATAAAGACACACAAGGAAAATACAGTCCTCCTGCAAACTTCCCTCCCCGTCTAACTGTTTATGTTTTCCAGCTTCTTGAACAAAAGCACATCAAGACAGACAGTCCCAGTGGAGGGATAATGCTGCTTCAGACACAGCTTGCTGTTAAACCCTTTTGAGTTTGTGAGCTAGGCAATCATTTCCAGTTGAGTTCCTTGAGTGCAAGAGCTCAGTAGTCATTTCTAGTTCATAAACGGGCAAACCAAGCATTCCAGTGACATGGAAAGAAGGAGAATCACTCTGGTCCTTGCCTTTCATGGGGCAATCAGGTCATAAGGATCAGACTACAGAACAGAGGATGAAAGTGTCTGGAGGAGGAGCATTCGCTGTGTATTTGCTGTTTGTACAATTTGTCTAAGTTCTATTTTGCTGCTGTCGGAGCAATAAAAGAAGGGAAGGCATTATTACTTACACACACACACCTCCTTGATCTGTCGTTATTCAAATCATTATTTTCCTGCAACATCTCTCCAGGAAAATCTATTTGGCTCAGCAGGATAAAAAATTATTCAAGTCCCCATTCTAATTTCAACAGAGCTGCTAGGTGAATACTAACTCTGGCTGGAGAATGATAGGTCTGCCTGGTGACAACTTATGAAGTGCTGAAGTTTGTTTTCGCTCCATATTAGAACCTTTCAAATGTTTTTGCAAAGCAGAATTGTGTCGAAATGTTTGGTTTTGTATTCAAAAGGTCAGCGTTTTTATTTGGTTCTTTTTTTCTCTTGGCTCAGAAGAGACCAGAGCGCCCTGGAGCTCAGAAGCCTTCCTGTTGAAAACTTAATCAAAATTGATATGACTCCACAAAACATCTCAGCTTCAACCAATCATCATATTTCGATGAAAACGTATTTAGTTGAAAATGTTCTGGGCCGCTCCAGTAAACATGAGAAGCACTTTATCCTTAACACTGAGACACTGGGATGGTTTGTTGTTGCCACCTGAGCTGGGAGATCTATTCCCAGTGAACAATTTATTCAGCACGTTTAGTCCCTATTCTCTTCGTGAATTATCCACCAGCAGACATGATTTTATAAATTGTCCTGGTAATCGACACATGGGTCACATGACACATTTTGGCTTATAATTTGCTTATGACCTGTCCACCCACGACCACCGCTTCAAGCATTCTCTCTTCCTAATTCGCTAATCATGCTGCATGATTGGTCATTGAAGTCACGTGGCCCAAGATTTTAAAAAATGGGGGCTTACAAGTTAGGATCTTAGTTGTATTTAGGCACCTAAATAACAAGTGGCCTGAATTTCAAAAGTGCTGAGCACCTATCAGCTCCCAGTGACTTCAGAGGAAGCTGCTGGGTGCTCAGCACTTCTGAAACCCAGTCCACTTATTTAAGTATCTAAATATGGACTGAAGAGCCTGACTTTTGGCCTCCATTTTAGACAACTTTGGTCACCATGTTGTTTCTGTTCCCTGATTCCTTGTCTCTCAAAACTGAACAAAGGGCTTTCAAAGATGGCTGCGCAAACACTTCAGAGGGAAAACTGATGCAAATATTCGCAGCTTCCTAGTGTCTGCAAACAATATTTCGTTTGTGTGTGTGTTTGTTGAAAGCAAATAAAAGGGATCTTGCCAGTGCCCCTGAAGAAGCCAATTTGTGCTATTTATTCCAAGTTATAGTTTAGGAACAAGTGACTTTGGCACCTGCTCTAAATTACATGCAGACAACCCCCAACCCCAGAGATGTAAATGCTCCCTGTCTGCAGTCACCCATTCTCCCTCTGCTCCCCATACACAAACACATCTACCAAACACTCCCTTCCCTCCATATGCCCACCTCTTCCCTCCATATGCCACCCTCTCCACACACACGCATGCTCTCCCCACTGTGCACTCCCCTCTCTGCACCACCACCATCCTGTTATCATCCAACATATGTGTAGTAGGACATGCTAGCCTGCTCCATGCACTCTTTCTGAGACTCACACCCTCTGTTGTGTATTGTACTGTCCTCAGAGGCTGGAGCTCAAAGGCGGACGGTTAGACCACAGCTCAAGCAGCAGCACCTCTTTTTAGAACTGAGACTAATGTACTTTAAAGAGGAAGCAGCAGCAGCAAGAAACCTGCTTGTTATTTGATTACTAAGAAAAACATGGTGAGATTTTTTTAAGTCTGTTCCCAGCGGCTGTGAAATGAAATGATTGTTAGGCCTGGGGTCCCAGCAGGCTAATTTGATTTCTCCTAGGCTGACACCAGCTTTGGATGGTTTAGACACAACAAATCCTGCATTTTGACAGGAGGTTATACTAGATGACCCTTGTGGTCCCTTTTAGCCCTATGATTCTATGGTATGATGGCGCTCTCTGACAAAATTAAGAAAGTCTCAAACTCTTAAATCTGATCTCTCTCTCTCTCCTTCAACCTCTCCTGACACCAAGTATACCAGCTGCACTCAATCAAACAAGACCAGAGGCACTGATCTCTCCAATTCCATTCCAGGGGAAGGGTCTTTGACTTGGAGTGAAATAGCTGCTAAGGACACTGGGAGATTTTGCCCCTGTTTCTACCATACTTAGAACCCTGCATCCTCTGTAAGGCCATGTCCCTGTTCAGGTTGAATCAGAGACAGCCTCTGTAAGGACCAGTGCTGGCACTCAAAGCTGCAGTACACCTGTCAGAGTGAACAAGGCATTTACTGACCAACCTGCAGTATCAAACGTGCACGGAGCTGTGAGTAATTCAATGGGAGAGAATGCCTGGTGGGCATCATGCTCAGGTGGGGTTTTTTCCCCACTCCAAAGAGAACAAGACCGAGGTGGGAGGGTCATTCAGACAGACCAGAGATAACAGGATGGTTCCCCATCTCTGAATGCATCGATCCACTAGACATTCTTTGGATTTTTGTCTCCTTTTGAATCAGGGGTTTTTGGCCTCCCCTCACTAGTGTGGTTTGTTCCACAACAACTGTCACAAATGTGGTTTCTTTCAATCCTCTCCATCACACTCTGCGGCCAGGCCAGGTTAAACCTACCACACTGCATGGTGGCTTGCACCTTCCTGGTAGGTGGGGTGGCTGTGTCTCTGTGCTGGGGAGGAGGTAGGGGTAGTCCCTACACAGGGGGAGCAGGAGCAGTGGAGCCACACGAAAGGTAAGAGCCATACTTACAGAACACAGAGTGCGTACGCCGAGGAGATCGACTCACTGGCCCGCACTAGGAAGCTGCCATCCTTTCCCACTTTGGAGAGCAGGTCCTCAGCCTTGGAGCGAGTGATGTTCCCATGGTACCAGCACTGATCCATTGCCAGAGCTGGAGGAAACATTATTGACAATCCAGCTGTCAGTGTTTAGAAGCTGCCAGAGCCGTTCGTGTGTCTCACTAACACTCAGCAGCTGCAGCTCACCAGCTTCCTGTTTCAATGGTACAGAGAGGGAAAGGAAACCAAGCCGAGGACGACTTCCTCAGAAATCAAACAGCTCAGAGTGAGCATGACACGTTCCTCCAGCCTCCGCTCCCCCTCAACACCGTAACTCAAGCGGTTAACCACCTGTGTCCCCACTACTCTGCATCAGAAAGTCCCAGCCTGGGGCACAGTTCTGCTCCCCCACTTCAGAGCAACTCCATGGACTTCACTGGAATTTCCTTTGATTTACGGCACTGTAACTTAGAGCTGAGCCAGGCCCTTCTTTCTCCATCCCTATCCTTCCTCCTCTCTGACTTTCCCTGTCTCTGTCCAGTGGTTAGGGCCATAGCCTAGAGGTCGGGAGATCAGGGTTCAATTCCCAGCTGTGCCACAGATTTCCTGGGTGACCTTGTGCCTGGTCGGCACTTGAAAATTAGATCAACCCAGCTACGTTGTTCAGGACAGGGAAAAATTTCACACCCTCAACACCACAGCTAGGTCAACCTAACCCCCAGTGTAGATGCGGCTACATCGATGGAAAAATTCCTCTGTCAACCTAGCAACCGCCTCTCGGAGAGGTGGACTGCCTTGACAGAGGAAGTGTCTACACTACAGCGGCAGAGCTAGAGCAGCTATAGTATAGACCAGGGATGGGCAAATTATGGCCCACATGCCCCCTCCAGCCAGTTTAATCCAGCCCTCAAGCTCCCGCTGGGGAGTGGGGCCTGGGGTTTGCTCTGCTCCCCTGCTCCAGCCGGGGAGCAGGCTCAGAGGCCGCTCTGCGCATGTGTGCCGAGGCTCCCAGAAGAAGCAGCATGTCCCCCCTCCGGCTCCTATGTTTAGGGGCAGCCAGGGGGCTCTGTGCACTACCCCCGCCCCAAGCGCCACCCTTGCAGCTTTCATTGGCTGGGAACTGCGGCTAATGGGCGCTGCAGGGGCAGCGCCTATGGACGGGGCAGTGCACAGAGCCACCTGGCCATACCTCCGCATAGGAGCCGGAGAGGGGACATACCGCTGCTTCCAGGAGCTGCTTGAGGTAAGCGTCACTTGCACCCCTGATTCCCTCCCAGGCCCCAACCCCTTGCCCCAGCCCGGAGCCCTCTCCTGCACCCTGAAATCCTCATATCTGGCCCCACCCCAGAGCCCGCACCCCTAACCAGAGTCCTCATCCTCCTGTGCCCCAACCCCCTGCCCCAGCCCTGATCCCCCTCCTGCCCTCCAAACTCCTTGGTCCCAGCCTGGAGCACCCTCCTGCACCCCCAACCCCTCATCCTCAGCCCCACCCCAGAGCTCACACACCCCAATCAGAGCCCTCACCCCCTCCTGCAGCCCAACCCCAATTTCGTGAGCATTCATGGCCCACCATACAATTTCCATACCCAGATGTGGCCCTCGGGCCAAAAAGTTTGCCCACTCCTGCTATAGACAGACCTTTAGTCTCTCTGTAACTCAGTTCCTGCTGTGTACAATGGCGATAATAGCCCTGGCCGGCCTATAGGGTGATGGGAGGATAAATACATTGAAGGCTGTGAAGCACTTTGAGATCTACTGATAACAAGTGCTGTGTAAGAGCTAGATTTTATTATTTCCCCTCATACCCACCAAGGGCCCCCTAGGAGAATAAACAACAACAGGATTATTAGCATTGGGCTTGCTGTCCCCAGAGCGCTCCTTTCTTACCTGCTGTATTGCTGCTTTAATCTTCAATACAATCTGACCTGAAAATCTAGCTGGGTGTCATATGGGACTTAAAGGAACCTTGTAAACTATGCCCAGCCAGCATGGAAACAAGTCATTCTTAGAGGCAAACTTTGTCCTGGGGGCTCTGGTGACAACAACTGCACTTCTCCCTCTGTGACACAGCGTTAGTTGCACTCAAAGGTAAGTCAGACTCCCAATGCCCAAGGTGGGATGGGACGGAAACACTTGGCCAGTCTGCAAAGGGAGAGGAAGGCTGGTGCTTTCACTTCCCCTTTCTTTGTCTATACATGGCTTCTCTAGGTTCCTGTCCCGGCCCTGTGCTCACTTTGGCATGCTCAGTACTGGTCTCCAAGGCAGTGAACATGACAACCAAGGGTGTGTCTACAGCAAGCAAACCATTGCAGGACACTGACTGTGTGACATGTTTGGTTGTCTGACCTGTACTTACAACCAGCTGCGTTTGACAGAACCATTCTGGCACATGCACACTTTGGCCCCAACTCAAAGCAGTTGGAGAGCCAGCTTAACTGCCTGCTCTGGATTCTGCTTGCATGGGGAGTCCCCATGCGGTGCAGAGGCAGTGTCAGCTCTACCCAACCCCCCTTCCAGGGCTGGGGTAAGTGAGGTGGCCATGCTACAAGGGACATGGTTGGGGAGTCACTGAGCTCCAGAGATCCCCAACTGCCAGAACAGACCCTTAGAACAAGGGCAGCAGAATATAACAGAGCACCTGGAGTTGCACTGGACTGGTCATTGTTTTGGGGGGAGGAAAATTCAGGTAGCTTGGCCCAGAATCTGGCCCCATGTTCCTGACAGCTGTGGTTGCACCAGTGCATTCGGAGCCTCCGTAGGGTCCAGTACTGCTGTTGAGCTCAGGACTTCTGAGTTATTTCCATACACAAGGCCCTACGTTGTGAGGAGGTGGGAGAATAGCTGAACTGGCGTGGCTGCAATGCTTGTGGTTTCCTGTCCATACTGAGGAGTAACTACTGTAGACTGCACTGCTTCAGTGGGTGCCATATGAAAGTGCCTTGTGGCAGGCACTATCACCAATGTTTGTGAAGCACGTGGGTGGGCTGGGTGTGGCCTCAGGTATTGTACAGCGGTTGTGAGCTCAAGGGGTTCCGGTGAGCTGGCACAGCACTTTTCTGCCTGGCATAAAGTGGCTGGGTGTGAAAAGGGGATGTTACAATCAATTGCACAGTCCTACACATAGCAGCATCCTGCTAGCCACAAGCTGGGTCAGCTTCTCAGGACCTGCCATGGCGCGCGCTGCTGAAGCTTCCCTGCATTGCAGTGGTGGCTGATGACTTCTTTGATAGGTGAAGCACATACCACAAAGTCTCACAATTTCCAATATATGTCCTCGTCCTGGTTGGGGTGTGTCTCTGCTCTGCCCTGCCAGGACTGCAGCCCCCCTGCTGCACCTTGGGTCTGCAGGGATCCAGTGTCACCAGCCCTGCAGCTGTGCAGGGAGCCCTCTGCAGTTCCGCTGTCATGGCAACTGCTCCCTCCCTCACCAGCCAGGAATGTGGGAGCTGTCCCTGGGCAGGAACATTCAGCAGCAGAGTGGCCTCCTGCGCAGCTTGTCCTCCTTGCAGTCCACTGGGCCAGGACTGCAGCCTCCTACACCTTGAGCCCTTGTGTCTTGGGACCCTCAGCTGTGGAGCTCTGTCAGTGCTGGGAGGGGGCCCCCCAGCAGCCCTGCTGTTGGAACTGGCCTTAACTGCTGCAATCCTGCCACAACCTCACCAAGCCCATGGCTGCCACATGCTCTCATAGAGTCTCCTAGGTCTGGTATGTCGCCATGGCAACAAGGCAGCTTCCTGAGGCACTCTTGCCTATACCAGGATTTGAGCCTCACCCAGAGCCCTACATTTTCTGGCATTGCGTTTCACAACGGGGATGGGGAGAGAGTAAGTAGCATGACATTTACATTAAATCACAAGCACTGCTTGTGAACTTACGTCCCTTATTTAATATGTACATGCTTAACTTTCCTTAAACATCAGTGTATAGACACAGTAAATGCAGCTTTGGGGAGTTTGCTGCTGAAGTTGCTGGTTGGGCGTGTCTCACTCGCCTAGGCTGACAAGCCGCCACTGCTATACAGTAGCTGCAGCAGGAAGCAACAGAGCTCCAAATGTCAAGGCAATAGTAAACCACTGCTCAACACAGCCAGGAGATTTCCATACAGTAACTATACGAGCAGCCCCACAGTGAGTGGACCTGGTGAACAAGGTTAACCTTGCTGCTGACTTATATTACAGGTTCTGCTGATTTACTGGAAGTTCGTAACAGGTAATAAGAGGCTTTAAATTCTCAGCACCGTGGTGCACTCCTGAAAAGGCACAAGCCCAGCTGATTCGGTCACAAGACTAATTAGTCTCTTTAACATTTATCTGTGGCTGAAAATACTGCTGCAGGTACCTTAGCAAGATGTCAGCTTTTGGAAGACTCTGAGCTGCTTCTTCCTTCAGATGTGCTAATTTCAGCTAGGGATGCCCCAGAGAGGTATAACGTGGTATTCACAGCAGAACCACTTTAACTTCAAATGTCATGATGGAGGAACGGCTAGGCCACATTTCAGTGACTGGCACTGCAAACCAGCACACCAGGTCACAACACCACGCAGTTTGGGGGTCCTCTCAAACGCGGGGCTTGGGGCAAACTCCCCCTTCCTCCCCACCGGCACCCCTGCCAATGGCATGTACCACGTATATGGCTGAAGGTGCGACTGTGCCCAGCTGTGCAGAACACCCCAGCTCAGACATGCAGAGAAGCTGGGGTGTGCCACATGTGTTTGAGGTGGACCTCACAAAAAGATGGCAGGTGGCATCCTGGAGGGATACCATGCAGATTCCACTGCCTCAAAATAGCACTCAGTCCAGTTCTTATATCGTTAAAAGATGAATCCCACTGTACTACCATAAACTGCTGCATGGGCTTTAGTGGCATGTGGAGGACATTGTTTCAAAAGAGGATGCGGCCTAGTTCTCATGCTGCTGGTGGGTGAGTCCTATCACAGTGGGAAAAGACTACAGTGGGATTGCCATGTGGTTAGTGTGTGTGGACCCCCTGGAGTCAGATGCCTGGGTCCCAAAGGATGGAGTGTGAATCATGCTGCCCTACCCAGAGACAGCAGTCTGTTCTCTAGCCTCACTTACCGCAACAGCTGCAGCAGCGAACTTTCCCTGTGTGTGTGTTTGTGTTGGAGAAGGGCTGTTCAGGAGATCTGATTAGCTCTTCCATGGGAAGAGGAGATTTTGGAAGTTGTCTTGCCGAGAACTGGCATATATACCATTGGGGGTGGGGGGAAGCACAGTGATCTTGTTGCACCCTACAGTCTCTATGATGGGTAGCACTGTATGGAAGGCAACATTAAAACCACAGGGCCCACCACCAGGACAAGTACCTGCACTGTTTTCTTCGTCTACTCACAAGATACTGTGATATCACAATCCCAGCAAAGTGGCACACATGTCTGGATTGGTGCCCATTGTAAAACAAGAGAATAAAAATGGGAAATCTGGGCACAAGAATCCAAATCAGAAGCAGCAGCCTGCAAAGTAACCCTTTGGACAACCACAGCAGCAGCCATATTTTATTACAATTAACTTGAGAGAATGACACCACAGCCAAAGAACTGGGACACATTGCCGTGCTGGACAATCACATTTGAAGTCTTAGCTGTCTATGGGCAAAGCCAAAACATTGTTTCCCCAGTGTGGGGATGTTATTCCACCTGGTCTATCAGAGGTGGTAGGATGCACGTATTACATGAACTGGGTTTTCGGCCATAGAGTTAAGGCCAAAAAGCATCACCAGATCAGCTAGTCTGCCCTCCTGCATATTACACCATCCAGCATGCACACACAAAACCCAACAGTCGAACTAGTACAGTGTATACCAGCAGCTGCGATTGTGAATGCACCGGTGCACTGGATCAGTGCTATTTGCATTATGGCTCAAAGCACCCAGCAGTCAGTCATCCCATGAGAACACACAAAGTCATAAAGCATGTGTAAGAAGGGGAATGGTCCCGCTATTGTGGGGAACTTTCCTGGCTTTTGCACTACCCCGGTGAAATGGGCTAGCAGAAGGATCTGAGTTTTTGCTCCTACTTCCTTTACCCAGAGGCCTCCCTGCCCTTGAGGACTCCCCTTGCACTTTCCTGGCTGGCAGAGTCCTCGTAACCCCAACAAGGCTGGGCCCAGGATTCCTGAGGGGCTTGACCCCCAACCTTGCTGTGGTTACCTAGGTCAGGGGCTAGGGTGTTCCCACTATGGGGTACTTTTTTTGCACTGGCTGCTTTTCTGACCCACTGATTATTACATACGATTTAAAGCAATACAGTTTATTTAATTAACAATTCGTTTAAAAAGGAATAAGGAAAAAATGGGAAAGGTTGAAAGAAACACATTACCCCACTCTGTGGCAGGGAACATTACAAACGGTGTCTTTGGAATGGCAGGGCAGTGCACAGTCTGTTTTTTGTAGGTCCCAGGCCTCCTTCTCAGGCCCTGGCTGTGCTGCAGGGATGCTGTGGGTCGGACACTTGCTCTGGCAGTGGCCACACGCTCTCAGACTTTAGGTGGCAGGGCCCTTCTTTCCAGTGTTGCCCCTGCCCTGTTAGGGTTACGATCCCTCTCCAAGTTTGGCCTGCAGAGCCTCTTGGCTGAGGCGTCTTCCTGTGCTGGGCCCACTGCCCAGGGTCCCCCTCGTTCTCCCCAGCTGCTCACCATACCCGGTTCTGGACTGCTTCACTGTGCCTCAGCACGGCTGCTGCTGCTGCTCTGCCTCCAGCTCCCTGGGCTGCTTCTCTGGCCCCTCTGGCTCTGGTTGCTGCAGCTCTGCTCCCAGGGCAGGTCTGCTCTGCAGGCTGCTTCTGTGACTCTGCTCCCAGCTCTGACCTGCTTCCTGGGCTGCTTCTCTGGCCCCTCTGGCTCTGGTTGCTGCAGCTCTCCGCCCAGGGCAGGCAACCGAAACACCCCCACTGAATGTTAGTAAGGGGATAACAGTCCCCTTACACATGGTTTGTCAAGGTCCTCTCAACTGCTCTCAATGGCTACTGCCGAGCATGGACAGATGAGAAGAGCCCACAAAGGCTCCCACGTATCATGGAACAGAAAGCATTTCCTAATGTTATTGACAAGAGAGGTTAAACCAAAGGGCAAATTCCAAACCAGAGCACTTTGCTAAAAGTAGCCAGAAGCTGGTCAGGCAATAGTAATATGATATTGGCCACAAGGGGGCACTTTGGCCTCTGGCCTAGATCTGAAAACAAACCTGCCAAGTGACATTCTTTTATCAGCCAGCGAATTGCTTCTCACTTTGTAGCTACTCCAGCCCAGCCTGTTAGTTAGTCTGCAGCTTGGGGAGGGGAGCGGAGTGGGAAATTACAGATTTCTTTGAGCTGGTCATGAGATTCCATAGTTCCTATCATACTTTGTTCCCCAGTGTCTGTGGGCCGGACCTGCCTACTGCACGTGTCTTCAGGCAGAACTAGTGGAGTAAGGGAAATTAAGTGAGATCTAGAAGTATTTTTTTAAAACTGCCACCCAGATTGCTCACACAAGAATGCTTTTGCGGGCCTCCAGCTGCTGCAGGCTCACCATCCCCCTTCCAAAAGCCAGGAACACAATAAGAAGCAAGCAAGAGGGGCACTCAAGCATGCAGAAACTCCAACAGGTAATGGTAGTGTCAACCTGACACAGTCCTACATGGGCCACTGCTCTAAATGACATGGAAAAGCCCTGCTAGAGCCCCAAAAAGCAAATACTTCACCTCACTAATAAAGCAAATAAATATGTTTCCCTTGGAGCCATTGCGTGGACATGCACACACACCCGGTCTGTTATACTGCAAATACCTTGGACTGCATCTTTCTGCAGAAACAGAATACTGTCCAGAGAACTGGGTAAAACTTTCATCTCTCTCCATACTTCCACCCCAGCCCACACCTCTGCCCTCCCTTCCCTGGTGCTTGCTGTTGATTCATTTCTGGTCACTCCCTCTGCCTCCTAACAACTTTGTACCTCCCTTCACACCACCCCACATATCTAAAAGAACCTCTTACTCCCTTGGGGGTTAGAGTGCATGACCCTTGCAGGTCCCTTGTAACCCTATGACTCACCATAGGCCAGGTTGCTTCCTTCAAAAAAACTCCTGAAGATCCATCTACTTCATAAGTCTTTCTGGCAAGAATATGCTCATGCCTGTTTGCTTGTATTACACTATGTTCTTGTGAGCCAATTGGGGCAAGGACCCATTATTGGTTTGACACACTGCACCTCTTTTACAGGGCCATGTACACAGACAGCACTTTATAATAATGATAATCATGCTTTCTAGCCACCTGGCTTTGCCAGATTATAAAAGCAATCTCCAGCCTGTTTTATTTAGAATTCTCAGGAAACACTACAACTGTGATGGTTTACGGCCCACTCCTTGGTTTAATAGGACATTCATGCACCTCCCCTCCCAACATAGTAAACTTGAAGTTACCATTAGTGGCCATACTTATTGGGCCTAACCCTGTAGTTCTGGTGCAGGCCAAATTCCCTCCCCCTCCGCCTTAAGACTTGGTCTTCTGCCTGCAAGTGATCTACTGGAGCTAGCCCAATGTTTGAAAGGGAACAGGCTGGACCACGTAAGATTGCAAGAGAGGGAGTGACTAAGGCTTTCTTGGTGGTGAGAAATCCAGCTTCATGGGGCAGTGCAAGAGAAATAGCCACCTAGGAGAGGAGGCTGAGATTGGAGGAGCATGAGCAACCAGGTGGTAGATATTATCTAGACTGGAGTGAGTCCATGGAGGGTCTTGAATTCCAGTAGGGCAATCCTGAATTGGATCCAGGAGTGTTGTAAGCAAGAGACGAGAAGTAAATACTTCTGCTCTACTCTGAGCTGATTAGGTCTCAACTGGAGTCTTGTTTCCAGTTCAGGGCACCACATTTCAGGAAAGACATGGACAAATTGGAGAAAGTCCAGAGAAGAGCAAAAAGAATTATTAAAGGTTTAGAAAACATGACCTGTCAAGGAAGATTTAAAAAATTGTTTTTGTCTAGTCTGGCGGAGAGAAGACTGAGGAGGGACATGGTAACAGTTTTCAAGTATATAAAAAGTTGTTACAAGGAGGAGGGAGAAAAAATGTTCTTCTTAACGTCTGAGGACAGGACAAGAAGCAATGAGCTTAAATTGCAGCAAGGGTGGTTTAGGTTGGACATTAGGAAAAACTTCCTAACTAACTGTCAGGGTGGTTCAGCAGTGGAATAAATTGCCTAGAGAGCTTGTGGAATCTCCATCATTGGAGATTTTTAAGAGCAATTTAGACAAACACCTGTCAGGGATGGTCTAGATAATACTTAGTCCTGCCAAAAGCACAGGGGACTGGACTAGATGACCTCTCGAGATCCCTTTCAGTCCTATGATTCTGTGATCCAGAAATGGGTAGGAAGCCAGGGAAGAGGACAGAGGATGGCATAGCATGATATGAGAAAGAGAGCAATCCGGCCACAGCATCCTGGCTCCCAGAAACTGAGAGAGCAAGGAGGTGCATTTTTCAGAACACAAAGTGCTGATGGCCCAGAGAAGGATTTCAGCAGAGACAGGGGCAGGGGAGAGATAAGGGGCAAAGGTGGGGATGACATTATTGCAAAGCACAGGGGATACCAATGATGTCCACTTCAGAGGAGCATCCCAGGCAGTCTATTAAATATTGTTGGGTAGGTAATGGCCACCATGTTTGCCCACACACTGGCTGCACTGGTGAGTCTGAATGGTGCTATACGAAAATCACATTCACTCTTGCTATTCAGTGCCGAAAAAGGCAGCCAGACAGGAAGGGGTGGAGGAGGAATGAGCAAAAGAAAAGCAGTCCATCTCAGCCAAGACAAAGGCAGGAGATAAAAGCCATTTGCTGACAGGTAAGACATGGCAGTGAAGTGTCAGGTAAGGTGGTTCTCAGATGGACACTGAATGGGCCTGTCCACTGCAGCTCAGCACTCGGATGGAAAGGCTTGTTTCAAAGTGAACATAAGGAAGATGATCTCTTTGTATTGTGAGCTGGAGCCAAACTCAAACAGACAGCAGAACAGCGGGGAGCCATCAGGGCCTCACTCCATGTGCTGCAGATCCGAATAAGCACACAAGCCCTTGAAGATGAGAGTGGGTCCTATCCAGCATGCTGGATCTAAGGGACACTTGTTGAGGTACACTCCTAAATTTCTCCACCCAGCTGGGTCTGTGGGGTGAGAGTAGAGCACCCAGGTGTCCTGACACCCTGACTTCACGTTAGCAGGACTTGGGAAGCCAATAACACTCCCATGGCAGCCATGGGGAGGTTCTACCAGCTTCTCAATCCGCTGACCACCATCAAAATCCATCCCATGGTTGTAGCTCACAGCCTGGACTCTGGCTCCCTGGCTGCTTCTAGCATTACAGTTCAGCACCCTTTCTCCTCGGTTGTGCACTTCAGCTACCTGGCACTCCACAGCATGCTCCTTTGCCACAAAGTTCCCCATTGCCCAGGTCTTTCCGTGGTCAGAACTAACAAAGCAGAAGGCGTGTGGGGAGGGTTTTCTCCCAGGGTCAAATATCCGATAGGCGTAGGCAGGAATCACAAGACTCCGAGCCTCATTGAGCAACTGTAAACCGTGGCCTGGTCCCACCGCAAAGGTGGCCCAGTCCTTGTGTGCTGTGCCAATGACAGTCTCAGTGAAATCCTTCGCAGGGCTCCAGGAGCATCCATTATCAGTGCTGGTGACCTGGCACAGATGGACCAAGTTGGTCTTTGTCTTGATCTGGTGGTTTTCAGAGACCTTTCCCGGGACAGCTATAAAGAATAGAATGAGGTTCCCGGTGACTTCATCATACCCAGGACATGGGTTCATGGAGCGGTGGCCCTCCAGCTGAGCATTGACAATGGTCTCCATTTTGGTCCACTGCAACATGGGAGTGCAAAGAGGAAAAAATAAATCAGTGTTACAGAGGAAGGATCCTTGTATAAAATATACAGGCCAGAAACAAGAGGCAGAAGAAGCAAATCTAGTGGTTAGAGCAGGGAACTGGAAGTCAATGGTTTATGCCCCAGCACTGCCACTGACTTGCTGTGTTATTCAGAAAACTAAATAACGAAACTGATTTTCACAGGTGCCAAGCACCCAGAGATCGCACTGAAGTCACTGAGATGCCTGAATATGGAGTCAGGTACCTAGCTTTTGTCATCCATGTTTGAAAATTTTGGCTTAGCGACTTGCCTGAAGAGACATAGAAAGTCAGAAGCAGACCTGAGGTACAGATCCCACAAGTCCCAATTCCCTCAGTCTTTTGTTTATATTTAACAGCACAAAGCATGGCCACAGAATCACAGAGCTAAAAGGGACCGCAAGGGTCATCTAGTCTTTGGACTAGTTGCACTGCAACTAGAAGATGATTGATAATTTTTAGCCTTTGTCTTTACCTGGAATATTTAACCAATATTTTCCTTTGTGGGGTTTGTATATTTTTATTTTAATAAACCTCACCATGCCGACAGTCTCTTTCAAACCAGCTGAACCCTATCTAACTGAATTATTGTGGGGTTACATGAGCCATTATTATTAAATATTTATATAGCTGTAGTGCTCTGAGACCCCAATTGTGACAGGCAGAGACAGGGGCTTGTCCTGAAGTGCTTACAATCTAAGATAGTGATTTCAACCTGTGGTCCATGAACCCCTCGGGGTCCGCAGACTATGGGTAAGATTTCCAAAAGGGCTGCACCTCCATTTGAAAATTTTTAAGGATCCGCAAATGAAGAAAGGTTGAAGACCACTGATCTAAGACAACAAGCCACATCTGAAGGACCAGAGGAGAGGGGTATAATCCCACAGATACTGTATTTTAATATATTTGCAGTTGTTAGAAGTTATTACAAATGGATCGAGCATCAACTGCCCCCAGCTGTCCGCCAGCCTAGCCATCATTAACCAGTGAATTATTAAGTGAGCCAATTCACTTGAATAGGCTACACACATGAACCAATTACTATATACACGTCCCATACACGCTTTTGTGGGGTATAGCAATTTTTGACTATTTGTAAACTAGAAATTTGTTGCACCAGAATGAAAAATTATTATTTACCTCCTGTTTTCACCATCTCCCACCAGGCTTACCCCTGAGCCCGCCTCTCTCTCTCTTGGGTCTCTGGATCCATACCAGCTGCTCATCTCTTCCTGTCTCTCTCTGGCTGGCTCCCTGAACCACAGTGGGGATGCCAAGGTGCCCTAGCAAGCCTATTTCACACTCATCTCTCTGGTTCCCTGCCCCGGCTCTGCACCCAGTGTACTGCCCCCTGAGTAAGTGAATCAGAGCTAAAGCAGCTTTAATTAAACGTGCATTACCTGAACACGGTGGGTAGTCCCATCATATGTGCCTCTGCGCATTGCTATCAGCTTGGCATGTTCATCCACCTCATCCTCCCGCTCCTCGGCGAATGCCAGGATGGTGCAGGACTGCAGCATGTAGAGCAGGGCTGGGATTCGATAGCTCCAGAATCCCTTTCGGAACAACGTCTCTTCTTGTAGGACAGGAAGCGAAGCCATCAGGCTGTGGGAATGGGGAGAAACGTGTCATGGTTTGATCTACCTATCACACAGCATGAGAGACAGACATTGGCTGCTTGCTGATCCAGCCCTCCCCACTGGCAGACAGAGGACCCATGAAATGCACGTTCTGCAACCCTATTTGGCTTTTTCTCTTTCCCCTTGGCTCTCTGTACAAACCACTTCATATAATCCTAGCCATGCCACTGACAGTAAAGGGCCTGGCTGATTTTATTGGAATGGAATAAAATAAGCACAATTAATTCATTAATTAAAATGTGCCCAGAAAATAAAAACAAACCCTTTTAGTTAATGAAATTCAAAGGCTGCCTTTGTTCGAGTTAGAGGACTGGTGGGAGAGAAACATTACAATATTTTCCCCAAAGAGTTATTGTGGTTTTTCACTATGTTTCCAAAAGCCAACATAGAAACAGGGTCAGTTCTTTTCCAGACAGCACCTCAATACGTCCCAGAAGCCAAAGACAGCCCCTCCCCAAACATGACCTCTTTGAACCCTACAAAGCTGACCACGACCCAGACTGTTCCTGGCACCAGTCTTGTATCATGTGAGGCTGGAGGGGCTGAGAGTACTATACGAGAAGTGGGTACTTAGTGTTGTTCAACAGCAGACTGAAGAGCAGTACTGCTGGGTTCCAAAGGACGTCCCATTCAGTGCTTGTCAGCAAGAGGGTCAGCGAGCTGCATCCAAGGACTTAGGAGTGCAAGGTGTGGGAGCTGCTGCTGGAGAACTAGAGGGTGGGGATCACTTGGGAGCAGGATCTCCATGTTTCTAATAAGGATGTAGAAGACCACAGATGTGGAAAGCCAATAAGCCTTCTCCGGAACATATGAGTCAAGACTCAAGGACCAGCTCAGGTTCCCGGGAGACTTTACTGAATTTAATTTGAAAACAAAAAACCCTGAGTGATAGGTCTGTGGAGTCACTGTTGTGGAACAATGGGTCATGTGGTTTTCTGGCCATGGTAGGGGCATGGCCAGGAAAAGCAAAGGACCCTCAACTAATGCAAGAAACAAGTGAATGATCAGAATAGTAAATAATGGGTTTGCCACCATGACTCTGCATTTGGCAGTGCCATGATGGGGCAGAGGAGCAGAGGTGTTGTATCACTTATTTGATGGGAGGGCTGGCGAGAGAAGAGAACACAAAGGGATGCAGAGGAAGATGGTTGTGCATCACAAGCTCGGAATTCAGCCTGTGTAGGGTCTGTGGGCCGGTATTGTGTGGCTCTGCTCCATGTAACCCTGCAACAAAATGAATGTTCCAGATTCTTCTCCCCCTTGCACTGCCTTGGTGCAAATCCACTGACTTCAGTGGAGTTAATTCTGCATAAAGGAGAACCAGGGGTATGGGCTCTGAAGCAGTGTGGGTGGAGTGGCAGGAAGCAGGAGACATTACACCGAAGAAGAGATTCAAAGTGCCTCCTACTTGAGTGGGTTCTTGCAACACTCTCAATGAGGGAGTGCCATACCCACTTACACACACATCTTTGGAAGTGCTACTGGTGCTACTATTCACATGCAGGACCCATACCCCTTCTGAGGAGATCTTTCTCTTCTAGTAGTACGTGTAGGTGCAATGGAGTTATCTGATAAGGCTGCAGGACCAGAGAGAGCACTTCGTCCACGCGGAGAGTAATCTGGAGCAGTCTGAGTTTTTCTGCTCTACAAGAGAAAAGAAGATGCATTTAGCAGCTTGTCTAACTGTGCAGCTTTTGCTGACAGTCGTTACAGTGGCGAGACTATCAATAACTCACCAGGTGTATTTACTCAGTAAGCTTTATCCCCCACTTTGCACTATATAGGCCTATTTTATCATGACTTGAAGGGGCAGTGCTGATCATGAGCCATTGCACTACAGGAGATATAGGCAAAGAATGTGTGTGTACTTGCACACTCTGAAAACACTGTGAGAATTTTGAACTAGCATTGTTAGGCAGAAATTGTTTAGACTATATTGTATTAATCTAAGACTAACTGTGCCTTTTGCAGAGCTATCTTACAAGCCACAGAATCACCATCAATCCAGACCAATGACGATGAAGAGAGAAGTCTACTCCAGAGAGGCAAATCCTGTCCCACATGGCTGAAATGCAGGGGCCCCATGTGCAGCAGAACTGTTACAACTCCACTGCATAGAAGGGCTGGAATTTGAGGAGCCCACACTGCGGTGTACCTCTTCTGCACAGCAGAGCGCCGCTCCAAAGGGATCCCTATGTTCTGTTAGGTGAAACAGAGGGGCTTCCTTTGGGTTAAAGGCAGAGGAAAGCTCTGAGTACCTGTTCTCCCATCTTCATTGCACATGTACCTAGTCCCACTGCGCTCAGTGCCCTCCACATGCAGCTGCGCAGGGGTGCTCAACCTCAGTGTCACAATCAAGTGTCAGAGGTCCACAGCCCCCCTGCACTTCCCACATTTGCCAAACAGGAGGGGCTGTCCCAGGACATAAGAGGAGGTCACTGGGTGGAAAAGGTTGAGAATTGCTGCAGTATTGGTAGCAAGTCTAGGGCCCCTGGACAGCATCAGCAGGAAAGAAAGAGGAAAGATCAGAGACTATGGAGTCATTGCAGTTTACCCTGAAATTTATCTGTAAACAGCCTTCAGCCTTTCTACTTCGCTGAACCTCAGAGGGCGATTTCTCTAGTCCTGTTCTGTGGCACTGCCTGGCAAAGTAGCAGCCGCTAGGTTCTCTTAATAAGCTTTATGCTCTTTACAGTAAAGATTTTTAGTACAGGGTTAGTTCTTTTTCAAGCCAGAATTTCTGACACTGAAGTCACACCCTCTTAAAGGGAACAGCATTGGCACTGCAGTAGGAGGGAAACTGGGGGAAATGCATCCTCCTGGGAAAAGGAGGAGAAATAAAATAAAATCCCAACAAGGGACTACATGGAAGGTTTGAAAGTCCTTTTCCTGGCATTGGCAGAATTCAAGCTGTAAAACATGCTGTGCTGGTTCTGTTGGAGGATGGACACACCTGCTGAGGGTCACATATTCGTCCCTGATGTTACTCTGTCACCTACAGAGCAGCAAGGATTGCACCTGCACTTTCTCATTTGGCCACTAGAGGTAGCTCTCAGAGCTGAGGATCTGGAGGGTGGGGCAGGAAGGAGAGAAAGAGGAGATGAGAGAAAGTGAGGCACAGGCTAACTAAGAAGGGGGAGAGGGATCAAAGCAGAGGGAGCGTGGGAAAGTGTCACTCAAGGTGCTATGCAGAAGTTTGACAAGTGCCTCAAGTACCCTGAGATCCAGGACAAAGCGATTGTATCTAGCACATCCAGAGAGCAAAATGGATTTACAGAGACCGGACCAGTGCTGCATTCGAGCTTCAGAATGAGCCCAATTCGTACGTCAGAATGGGGCCCTTGCTGCCTCCTTCCCTCTGCCCCCTTTGACAGTCCCGGTGGCCTGCTTATAGGGTAGAGCCATCCCATTTAACAGCAGGGGAATGGTGGTGGGCTGTAACACAGCTCTTTTGGAGAACAATTTAAAATAACAATGCAAACACTGCACCACTGGCCTCACCTTCTGTAAAAGCTTGTTCCTACTAAATGTAAATCTGGGCCTAAGTTAAAATGCCAGCTTGCTTTAACTGGGAGGCAACATGCAGAGGGAGTTGTGCCCTCTCTGTCCTCATTAGAGGGCTCTGCTCTGGAAAAACTCCGTTCTGGAAGGGATTTGAGATAAAGCCCCAGAAAGCAAGTATGTTTGTTATTCAGTATTGAAAAAACTCAGCAATGTATAGGAGCCAGAATCTGTTGCAGATGAGCACTGAACTCTAATTCAGAGTCTTTTCCTTCGGGAGCTGTACCTAGCGTCCATTCAAGATGAGCACAGGAATCCAATCAACCTCCTTTCTAGCTCAATATTGGACTAGGGAGTACTTTCTGTCTGACATACACCTCTTCCTTCTGTGTCATACCATCAGTGAAATCTCACGAAACAAGAGAATTTGTGTGCCACCTGGAACAGAGTCTGGGCTAAACCCAGATTAGGTCATGAGATTTCTTAAAGAGCCAGGCAGCCAGTAATTCTTCCAGCACAGCACTTTTGCCCAGTGTATTCCACTCAAAGTCAGAGCAAAGGGGGAACCATTTGTGAGACATATCACACAATACAACCCCAAGATCATTAAAAGCATTCTGAGTTAGAAAAGGGAAAAGCACCTAATTTAACCCACCATTGAACTGGCCCTGAGACTTCTAGCGAGGTTGTAAATTGAAAGACGTACTTGTTGTAAAAACTTAATGCCATGTTTGCCAGGGGGGTCCAACCTGCCCTAGCATGTCCTTTCTTAAACAATTAATTAAGCTCTTCTTTTCAAGTCACTGTCCCGTGGGAGGCATGTCCTATAGTTTATCATGTAAGGCCCACTCTGCACTGCAGAGGCACTTACGCAGACAAATCAACACTTTCTCTACTCTACCTTTGGTGGAGTGCAGCTCAAATGACATTCCTAAGAGATTCCACAAAAGCTTAATGCAGTTACTAGTTCATCACAATGCTCACCCTTATGGAAAAACAGGTAAGAAGGATACAGATTAAAAGAAACACCTCACCCACAGCGTCTCCTGGAAGCTGCACAGAGCGGGGGGGGAGGGGGGGCACGACACACTGAACTGGTTATGTACAGCGAAGGCTCACCACTAGACGTCTCCCTACATACTAGACCAGGCAGGATCCTTTGAGAGAAAGAGAAAAGACGGTTACTCACTGTAGTAACTGTTGTTCTTCGGGATGTGTTGCTCCTATCCATTCCAGTCAGGTGTGCGCGCCGCGCGTGCACGGCTCTTCGGAACATTTTTACCCTAGCAACTCCGGCGGGCCGGCTGGGCGCCCCCTGGAGTGGCGCCGCTATGGCACTGGATATATACCCCAGCCGGCCCGTCCGCTCCTCAGTTCCTTCTTGCCGGCTACTCCGACAGTGGGGAAGGAGGGCGGGTCTGGAATGGATAGGAGCAACACATCTCGAAGAACAACAGTTACTACGGTGAGTAACCGTCTTTTCTTCTTCGAGTGATTGCTCCTATGCATTCCAGTCAGGTGATTCCCAAGCCTTACCTAGGCGGTGGGGTCGGAGTGAGACGTGGCAGAGTGTAAGACTGCTGAGCCGAAGGCTGCATCGTCTCTGGATTGCTGCACCAACGCGTAGTGGGAAGCGAAGGTGTGGACAGAAGACCAGGTGGCCGCTCTACAGATGTCCTGGATGGGGACATGGGCTAGGAAGGCGGCCGACGAGGCCTGCGCTCTCGTCGAGTGAGCAGTGAGGCGGCATGCAGGCACGCGAGCAAGCTCGTAGCATGTCCGGATACACGCCGTTACCCAGGAGGAAATCCGCTGCGAGGAGACCGGCTCGCCTTTCATGCGATCGGCAACCGCTACAAACAGCTGGGTCGAACGCCGGAAGGGCTTCGTCCGCTCGATATAAAAAGCGAGGGGCCTGCGGACGTCCAGGGTGTGGAGCTGTTGCTCACGAGGTGAGGCGTGGCTTCGGGAAGAAGACCGGGAGGAAGATCTCCTGATTAAGGTGAAAGGCCGACACCACCTTAGGGGAGGAAGGCCGGGTGTGGTTGAAGCTGCACCTTGTCTCCGTGGAAGACAGTGTATGGTGGACTAACCGTTAGAGCATGGAGCTCAGAGACTCGTCTTGCTGATGTAATTGCGATGAGGAAGGCTGTCTTCCAGGAGAGGTAGAGCAGAGAGCACGTGGCCAGAGGCTCAAAGGGCGGTCCCATCAGCTTGGCCAGAACGAGGTTCAAATCCCAGGTCGGAGTAGGACGCCGCACCGGCAGGTACAAACGGTCCAGGCCTTTAAGGAAGCGGGAAACCATCTGGTTAGCGAAGATGGAACGGCCTCCTATGGATGGCCGAAAGGCGGACATGGCTGCCAGGTGCACCTTCAAGGAGGAGAGTGCCAGACCTTGCTCCTTAAGATACCAGAGGTAGTCCAGGATGGTAGGGACAGGGACTACGAAGGGATTGAGGCCTCATTGATCACACCAGAGCGCGAAACGCTTCCATTTCGCAAGGTAGGTAGAGCGAGTGGAAGGCTTTCTGCTCTCTAGCAGGACTTGCTGCATTGCCGCCGAACAGTCCCTCTCTGCGTGGGTCAGCCACGCAGGTACCAAGCTGTAAGATGGAGGGACTGTAGGTTCGGGTGACAGAGCCCGCCGAAGTCCTGCGTGATGAGGTCCGGCCATAACGGGAGGGGCATGGGATCCCGAACGGAGAGCTCGAGCAGCAGGGTGTACCAGTGCTGCCTCGGCCAGGCCGGAGCGACGAGTATGACATGGGCCCTGTCCCTCCGAAGCTTCAGTAGCACTCGGTGTACGAGCGGGAACGGAGGGAAGGCGTAGAGGAGGTGATCCGTCCAGGAGCAGAGGAATGCGTCCGACAGGGAGCCTGGGGAGCGACCCTGGTATGAGCAAAACAGAGGGCACTGCCTGTTCTCCTTGGAGGCAAACAGGTCTATCTGGGGAAACCCCCACCTCCGGAAAATTGTGTGCACCACATCCGGACGAAGAGACCACTCGTGTGAGAGGAACGACCCGCTGAGATGGTCGGCCAGCGTGTTCTGCACTCCTGGAAGAAATGAAGCTTCTAGGTGAATGGAGTGGGTCACGCAGAAGTCCCACAGGAGCATCGCTTCCGTGCAGAGGAGGGAGGAGCAGGCTCCGCCCTGCTTGTTCACGTAGAACATTGCCATCGTGTTGTCCATGAAGACTGCCACGCAGCGGCCTTGCAGACGGGCGCGGAAGGTGTGACACGCTAGGCGGATCGCTCGCAGCTCCCGGACATTGATGTGGAGAGCGAGCTCTTGGGGGGACCAGAGACCCTGGGTGTGAAGGTCGCCCAGGTGAGCCCCCCATCCCAACGCCGAGGCATCCATGGTTAAGGTGACGGATGGGCGAGGAGGACGGAACGGGACTCCTGCACACACGACCTCTGGGTTCAGCCACCAGCTGAGCGACGCGAGTGTCGGCTTTGTGACGGTGACTATCATGTCTATTGAGTCGCGGTGCGGGCGGTATACCGACGCCAGCCAAGATTGAAAGGGGCAAAGGCGGAGCCTCGCGTACGCCGTGACGAACGTACAGGACGCCATGTGGCCCAGGAGGCGCAGGCAGGACCGAACCGTCGTCGTAGGAAAGGTGAGAAGGTCCTGGATGATGGATACCATCGTCTGGTGCCGAGAGCATGGGAGGTAGGCCCTGGCCAAAGTGGAGTCGAGGACCGCTCCGATGAACTCCACCCGCTTTGATGGAGCTAGAGTGGACTTCTCGGCACTGATGAGGAGGACGAGGGACCGAAACAGGGATAGTATCTCTGACATCTGGTCCTTTACCAGCTGTCGGGATGTCCCGCGAACCAGCTAGTCGTCGAGATATGGGTATACATGAATGCGACGACGGCGGAGGGCTGCAGCAACTACTGCCATGCATTTGGTGAAGACCCTCGGCGCGGTGGACAGGCCGAAGGGTAGCACCGCAAACTGGTAGTGCGCACCGTTGACCACAAAACGCAGGTAGCGTCGATGGGGAGGGTAAATAGCGATATGGAAGTACGCGTCCTTCATATCGAGGGCGGCAAACCAGTCTCCCGGATCCAGGGAGGGAATGATGGTCCCCAGGGTGACCATGCGAAACTTGAGCTTGAGCACATACACGTTGAGCTCTCGAAGGTCCAATATGGGTCGAAGACCTCCTTTCGCCTTGGGGATGAGAAAATATCGGGAATAGAATCCCCTGCCCCGCATGTCATGCGGCACCTCCTCTATGGCACCCAAGCTCAACAGAGTCTCGACCTCTTGTAGGAGGAATTGCTCGTGAGAGGGGTCCCTGAAGAGGGACAGGGAAGGCGGGTGGGAAGGAGGGGGCAAAACAAATTGAAGGCGGTAACCGGACTGGATTGTACGAAGCACCCAGCTGTCCGATGTTATTTGGGACCACGCCGGAAGAAAGTGGGAAAGGCGGTTGCAAAATAAACGGGAAGGATCCGGGAAAGAGACTGATGGGCCATCCTCGGGCGTCCCATCAAAAGGCCTGTTTGGGTCCTTGAGGGGCCTTGGAAGGCACCTGGCCCTGGTTGCGCCTGTTGCCCGATGGTCTACGGCGACTCAGGCCGGGACGCCTGCTATTGTAGGGTCGCGACCTAGGCTGGTTAAATGGCCGGTAGGGTTGCTGCCGAAAGGACCTTCGCTGGGTAGCCGGTGTGTGCATACCCAGAGTGTGAATGGCTATGCGACCGTCCTTCAGGGTCTGAATTCTGGAATCCGTCTTTTCAGAAAACAGACCCTGAGTGTCGAAGGGTAGGTCCTGCAAGGTGTACTGCACCTCCGGTGGCAATGTGGAGGACTGCAACCAGGAGATGCGCCTCATGGTTACTCCTGAGGCCAGGGTTCTAGCACCTGAGTCCGCGGAGTCCAGAGCGGCCTGGATGGAGGACCTGGAGGACTTCTTGCCCTCCTCCAGGAGGGCCGTGAACTCCTGGCGCGAGGCTGTTGGGATCAGCTCTGTGAATTTCGCCAGGGACACCAAGATGTCAAAGGTGTATCTGGCGAGGAGGGCCATCTGGTTGGCGATTCGGAGCTGGAGACCCCCTGCCGAATAGACCTTTCGGCCCAACAGGTCCATGCGCCTCGCTTCCTTGGACTTTGGCGCAGGGGCTGGCTGACCATGCCTTTCTCTGTCATTGACCGACTGGACCACGAGCGAGTCTGGTGCAGGATGGGTATATAAGTACTCGTACCCCGTGGGGGGGACGGAGTACTTTCTTTCGACACCGCGGGCGGTGGGAGGAACGGACGCCGGTGACTGCCAGATGGTAGTGGCATTTTTCTGGATAGTGCGGATAAATGGCAAGGCCACCCGCACTGGAGCCTCCGCTCCAATCACATTTGTCACCGGGTCCTCGTCCTCAGTGACCTCCGCTACCGGTAGGTCGATAGCCTTCGCCACCCGGCGAAGAAGGTCCTGGTGGGCCCGCAAGTCAATAGGCGGAGGGTCTGTCGTAGAAGCCCCCGCCACCGCCTCGTCTGGTGAAGATGACGAGGACAGACCTTGGACCACCGCCTCCGCAGGTGGGTCCTCGATGGGGTGGGCAGCTGACTCGGACCGTGGACGCTCCGCGGGATCAGGCGGTAACTGGGCCTCACCCGGTGATGGGGGTGGCCTGCTGACAGTGGCCTCTGGCACTCTGCGCTCGGAGGCTGGGGTCCGCTGGGGGCAAGGTAGCCCTTGAGCTTCGTATTGGGCCCAGGGGACCCAAAAACCCCACTGCTGTGCCCCGTGGACTTGTCCGTGCGGGGCCGCCTGGAGATGGCCATAGCTGTCTGCCTGCGAAGCGACCGACGAGTGACGGGATGGCCACGGAGGTGCAGAGGCGCTGACGGACTGCGCCGTCGAAGCTGGCAGCCTGTCCCCGGACGGTGCCGAGGGTCGGTGACGGTCGTCGCGGTACTGAGATGGCGAGCAAGACCATCGACTGCCGCGGTGCCGGGAGCTCGACCGGTGCCGGGAGCTCGACCGGGATCTCGACCGGCGGTGCCGGGAGCGGCTTCTGGAGTCACGGTGCCGGGACCGGTGCTGGGACTCGGACTTCCTGCGGTGCCGACGGGACGGTGATCGGGACCGGGAGCGTCTCCGGGAGTGCGACCGGTACCGCGATGTTGAACGGTACCGGGACTGCGACCGGCGTCGAGAGGGTGAACGGTACCGCGATGGAGAGCGGTGCTGGGACCTGGAGCGGCGCGACGGTGACCGTCTTCGGGACCGGGAGCGAGACCGAGTCCTGGAGCGCCGTCTATCCCGTCCGTCAGGGGAAGGGGGCCGCATCATGGCCGGCTTGCCCGCTGACTGAACAGCCTGCACCGGCGGTGCCGGGGGCTGGAGGCTCGGTGCCTCTGTGAGCTCGATAAGCTCTCTCGCCGTCGAGAATGTCTCGGGCGTGGACGGGAGATGCAGCTCGACCGCGGTTGGCACCGGGGAGCAGGGAGGTACCGGACTCGACGGCTCTTGAGGTGCCGGAGTCAACGGGACCGTGCACGGCTTGTGCACTACCACAGCCGGTGCCGGAGGTGCCGGTGATGGCTGGGTAAGCTGTCCCGAAGCAGGAGGCTTAGGAGCCGAGTGCGCCGTCTTCCGCTTCCTCGGTGGAGAGAGGGAACGGTGCCGGGACTTCGGTGCCGTCTGCGAAGATTTAGTCGCGTCGGTACCGGGGCGGCTCGGTGCCGCTGGTGCGCTGCGCGCCAAGGACGGTTTCGGTGCCGCCGGGGACGGCGCGGGAGGCTGAAGTGCCGACTCCGTAAGGAGCTGCTTGAGGCGAGAGTCTCGCTCCTTTCTGGTGCGCGGCTTAAACGCCGTGCAGATCGGGCACTTATCTGTCCTGTGAGATTCCCCGAGGCAGCGCAGGCAGGAGTCGTGCGGGTCGCCCACGGGCATGTGCCACTGGCAAGCCGCACAGGGCTTAAACCCCGGTGCCTTGGGCATGAGCCCGCACCGGTTGTGGAAGAAGAGGGGCGAACCCCTCTAATTCCCCTACTATACTATAACTAACTAAACTTATTCAACTAATCTAACTACTAAACTAAGTTAACCAACTATGTACAGAGAAGAATGGAGAAACGCTAGGGCTGTGGAGGTAAGAGAGCACTCCACTGTTCCAACTGGCCGTCACGGGCGGTAAGAAGGAACTGAGGAGCGGACGGGCCGGCTGGGGTATATATCCAGCGCCATAGCGGCGCCACTCCAGGGGGCGCCCAGCCAGCCGGCCCGCTGGAGTTGCTAGGGTAAAAATGTTCCGAAGAGCCGTGCACGCGCGGCGCGCACACCTGACTGGAATGCATAGGAGCAATCACTCGAAGAAGAATTGGCAGTTAGTGTGGATAAGTGACCCAAATCCAGAGTTAAATCTGAACCACTTTCACATACAAGAAGACATTCCAGCTGAACTGGACCAGTTCAGAAGAAAGACATTTAACTTTCTAGCAATAGCAGTTAGGCTACTTATGTGAGTCAGAGCTATTCAACAGGAGTAACGGGAAGGGAGCAGGATGGCTCTGTTCTAGTTAATGGCTAAAAAGTCAGATGGGATGTTTTTCTTCAGGGTCCTGTTGTCCCTTTGTAATGTTTATTCAGTCTCTTAGATAGCAGTTCATTTCAAAGTGTTCTTGAGACCTGGGGTTGGTTTACCTGAGTATTATACAAGTCATGGGTTCTCAGCCCAGAGAAGGGTTGCAAACAAATGTCAGGGAGTGCATGCCGATACATGGGAGGAGGTCCCAGGGTGGAAAAGGTTGGGGATCACTACTGTAAGTAAAGACTGTGGCCCTAATCCAGCCACTAGCTTCATTGGAGTGGACTCTTGCACCTTAATGGAACCCCAGTAGTGCTCGGTATGGGAAGAAAGGTGCACCCACATGGATTGGGGTGAGAGATGCAAAGAGATCCAATCCCATCTCCCTGCCACTGCAGAATTGTTCCCTACAGTGCATTTTCTCTTGCTTTGTCTGGTCCACTTTGAAAAATCTACAGCAGTGGGGATTTCAGCACTCCCCTGGGGAGACCGTTCCACGTCTAAATCATCTCTCTGCCAGGAAGTTACCTTTCCAGGAAAAAAAAAAAAGAGGTTTATCCAGACAACACATTGTACACTGCAATTATTTATTAAACTGCTTTTCACTATCCATGGAAAAACGTGTTTCTCCACTCATTCCAATGAAAATCAGGAGTGACTCAGTCAGAATCAATGGCATTAACTAGAGGAAGAACTGAACCCTTCACATCTATTGTTCTACACTTGTTATTTCTTTGCTCTTAAATCTGACAGTTGTAATGAGAATTTTTTTTAAAAAGGTAAGTTATAAAAAAAATGCAAATAGGATGTGTGGGTGCATTAATAAGGGGATGTAAAAATAATCCAGAACATAATATAATGACAGTATTTGAACAATGGAGCCCTCTCGTTTGGATACTGTGTTCAGTTTTGGGTGCTACCTCTTAAGATATAGCAGTAATTCCTGATTTAGTGGAAAAGAAAACTGGGAAAAGGAATGTAGTTCATGGTGAGTTCATGTGGAAAGAGGTTAATAGGACTGTAAGAAACACTACACTTAATGAAGGACTGAGGGCTTGGCTACACTTGAGAGTTACACTGCTGGTGGTGGCTTTACAGCGATGTAACTTACTCCCCGTCCACACTGGCAAGGCACATATAGCGCTGTATCTCCCTGGCTACAGTGTTGGTTGTACTCCACCTCGACGAGAGGAATAAAGAGAACAGTGCTGGTGCTGCAGCGCTGGAGTGCCAGTGTAAACAGTGATTAATCTTACTACGCTGTAACTGACCTCCAGAACCTTCCCATAATGCTTTTTAAGTAAAGATAACACTCTTTGTTTTGTTGTGATGCCTCTCTTTGTTTTGTTGTGAACTCGGGGCTCCCAGAGCTGCTTATCTAAGGCCTGGTCTACACTAGGACTTTAATTCGAATTTAGCAGCGTTAATTCGAATTAACCGTGCACCTGTCCACACCAGGAAGCCATTTAGTTCGACCTAGAGGGCTCTTTAGTTCGAATTCGGTACTCCACCCCGACGAGGAGAGTAGCGCTAAATTCGACATGGCTATGTCGAATTAGGCTAGGTGTGGATGCAAATCGAACTTACTAGCTCCGGGAGCTATCCCACAGTGCACCACTCTGTTGACGCTCTGGACAGCAGTCCAAGCTTGGATTCTCTGACCAGCCACACAGGAAACGACCCGGGAAAATTTGAATTCCTTTTCCTGTCTGGGCACTTTGAATCTCATGTCCTGGTTGGACATCGGGGCGAGCTCAGCAGCACCTGCAACGATGCAGAGCTCTCCAGCAGAGGAGTCCATGCAATCCCAGAATAGAAAGAGGTCCCCAGCATGGACAGACCGTGAAGTCCTGGATCTGATCGCTGTGTGGGGCGATGAGTCTGTGCTTTCGGAGCTGCGCTCCAACAAACGGAATGCAAAGACCTACGAGAAGGTCTCCAAAGCCATGAGAGACAGAGGATACAGCCGGGATACAACGCAGTGCCGCGTGAAAATCAAGGACCTGAGACAAGGCTACCAAAAAGTCAGAGCGGCAAACGGACGCTCCGGAGCACAGCCCCAGACCTGCCGCTTCTACGAGGCACTGCATGCCATTCTAGGTGGGTCTGCCACCACTGCCCCACCAGTGACCGTGGACTCTGAGTATGGGATAGTGTCGAGGGGCAGTTCCTCGGCGATGTTCGCCGATGGGGAAGATGAGGAAGGGTTTGTGGAGGACGACGCAGGCGACAGCGCTTACAATACCGCTTTCCCCGACAGCCAGGATTTCTTCATCATCCTCACAGAGATCCCCTACCAACCCTCCCCGGCCGTTATCCCGGACTCAGAATCAGGGGAAGGATCAGTCGGTAAGTGCTATAAACATGGAAACATTTATTTTTTAAAAAACAGGAATAAAAAATATGTAAAAACTATATAAAACCTTTTGCTTAAAAAACTATATAAAGAGAAGGTCCACACAGATAGGGATGGAACAGAAATCCTCCTGGGACAGTTCCACGAAGCTCTCGGAGAGCAGCTCGAAAAGTCTCCGCAGGAGGTTCCTGGGGAGAGGTGCCTTATTTGGTGCTCCGTGGAAGCACACTCTTCCGCGCCAGGCCATCCTAATGTACAGCGGAATCATTGCCTCCACCAGCATTGCAGCGTACGGTCCTGGTCTGTGCAGGGATTCGAGCAGCATCCTCTCTCTCTCTCTCCGAGTGACCCGCCTCAGGCTAATCTCGTTCGGCGATTGCTGCATCTAATTAGGGCAATTAGTGTACTGTTACTATTGTGAATGCTTGACTTTTACTTTGCATAGCAATGACCTTCACTTAACAGCCACGTGTTGGAGGCCACAGAGGAAAAGCATACAGTGATCTTTCCCGTGCACAGCCGCGAGGGGCTGGAACAGGGTCAGACTTTATGCTTTACAGATTGCCTTCAGCGGGAGGGCACAGCTATCCATTAACTGTTAAGCAGCCTATAGTGTAGTGCTTACCAGGCCTGGCTGCTACACGGATTCAGCTGTACCGCCCCGCTTGTCCGATCTCCTGTGCAAGACCACAGCCAATGAAAGCGTATTCCGAAATCTCGAACTTGTCCTGAGAGCTCGTGAGACTAGGTGCCCTGTATGGTCTTGTTCACAGAAACTGACTAGACTGTGTTCAGTGTTCGCAAACATGTATCTTTTCAAGGAAATCACTTCCTTTTTCCCATCACACAGCTGCGGCTCTTTCACGAACTGCCTCGGCATCCCCCTCACAGAGGCTGGCGCAGATTAGGCGGCGAAAGAAAAAGACTAGGGACGACATGTTCTCGGAACTGATGGCTTGCTCCAGAGCCGAGGCGGCCGAGCAGAGACAGTGGAGGGAGACCCTATGTCAGCACCAGCGCTCACACAGCGAACGGGAGGACAGGTGGCGGCAGGAAGACCAGCAGGCGACTCAAACGCTGCTTGGGCTAATGAGGGAGCAAACGGACACGCTCCGGCGCCTTGTAGATGTTCTGCAGGACCGCAGGCAGGAGCAGAGAGCCCCCCATAACTGTATCTGCAACCGCCTTCCCCCGCCACAAAGTCCTGTCCCCCCCTCACCCAAAATCACAAGAAGGAGGGGCGCTAGGGGCCGTGAAAACTGTCACTCCACCCCAGCAGAGCGCTCATGTACCAAACAGCTGTCATTCCCTAAAGTGTGAGAAGTGCTTCCCTTCCTGGATCACCCAGTCCCAAATCCAAGTTTCATCCCCCCACTGTGTAGTTGAGTATTAAAAGTAGTTTGTTGTTATTCACTGTTTCCGTCACGTTTTCCTTGTCAGAAGACTTTGTGTGAAGGGGGGGAGGGGTTTTTTAATTGCATAGGACAGCCTCCATTACCAGGGTACAGACTTGGGGGCAGGATCAACAGCAGGACACACACAGACTGCAGTCACTAGGCACTAGGGTCATTCTGGGAGGTGAATGCTGCCCCGGGTCAGTCTGTGAGGTGTATGCTGCCCCAGGGTCCTAGCGCCTGACATCCACAAATGGCAAGGCAGGCTGCCCTTACCATGCCCTTCCCCCCTAGCCACGAGCCTCTCCGATGCCCTGAGCCCCAGCAAGAGCCCTCATCCACAGACACATACTCACCCTTCCCACACACCCCTCACCCCTTCCTACGCCCCAACCCCCAGTCCAGAGCCTGCATCCAAACTCCGTCCCAAAGACGGCACCCCTCACCCCTTCCTGCAAACCCACCCCTTCCTGCACACCCACCTGCAACCGTCCTCCCCCAGAGACCACTGTAGGAGCAGGAGCCTGTCATTCCTCTAGTGTAGAAGCGGTCTGGACATCAGTGCACACCGTACCCACCACAGTCTGCGTCCATGTTTCAACCCTTGAACAGGAATTCATAATTAAAGAAAACTTTATTAATAATCAGTGTTCCATTAAAGTTATTTTAAAACGTGTGTTGGAAGGGGGGAAACCTGGAGAACGGGGTATGTAACTGCAGATCGAAGTCAACAGTCACTGAAACAGGCTGAGGTTCAGCTTCTCTGTAAATCAACTGGAGAGTCATAGGTTACCCTGCTCTCCGAGGAACCTATCTTTCAAAGCCTCCCGGATGCACAGCGCTTCCCGCTGGGATCTTCTATCGGCACGGCTGTCTGGCTGAGCGTAATCAGCAGCCAGGCGATTGGCCTCAACCTCCCATCCAGCCATAAAGGTCTCCCCCTTGCTCTCACAGAGATTGTGGAGCACACAGCAAGCAGCAATAACAACGGGGGTATTTTTTTCGCTGAGGTCCGAGCGAGTGAGTAAGCTCCGCCATCTCCCCTTGAGACGTCCGAAAGCACACTCCACCACCATTCTGCACTTGCTCAGCCGGTAGTTGAAGAGTTCCTTCTCACTGTCCAAGGTGCCTGTATAGGGCTTCATGAGCCAGGGCATTAGCGGCTAGGCTGGGTCCCCGAGGATCACTGTAGGCATCTGCACATCCCCAACCGTTATTTTGTGGTCCGGGAAGAAACTACCTGCCTGGAGGCGTTTAAACAGACCAGAGTTCCTGAACACACGCGCGTCATGAACCTTGCCCGGCCACCCCACGTAGATGTTGGTAAAACGTCCCCTATGGTCCACCAGTGCTTGCAGCACCATAGAAAAGTAGCCCTTTCGGTTAATGTACTCGCTGGCCTGGTGGGCCGGTCCCAGGATAGGGACGTGAGTGCCATCTATAGCCCCACCGCAGTTTGGGAATCCCATCGCGCTGAAGCCATCTATGATGACCTGGACGTTTCCCAGGGTCACTACCTTTGAGAACAGTTGCTCAACGATTGCGTGGGCTACTTGAATCACAGCAAGCCCTACGGTAGATTTGCCCACGCCAAAGTGGTTCGCTACTGACCGGTAGCTGTCTGGCGTTGCAAGTTTCCAGAGGGCTATGGCCACTCGCTTCTCCACAGTCAGGGCTGCTCGCATCCAGGTGTCCTGGCGCTTAAGGGCAGGGGACAGCAAGTCACAGAGTTCAAGGAAAGTGCCCTTACGCATCCTGAAGTTCCGCAGCCACTGTGATTCATCCCAGACCTGCAGCACTATGCGGTCCCACCAGTCCGTGCTTGTTTCCCGGGCCCAGAATCGCCGTTCCACACCATGAACTTGACCCATTGCCACCATGATCTCCACTGCGCGGCGTACCCTGCTTTGTGAGAGGTCTGCACCACTCTGTGACTTCCTGTCCTCACCGCGCTGCCGGAGCCTCCTCGCCCGATTTCTCAGCAGCTGACTGTGGAAGAGGTGGACGATAAGGTGCGAGGAGTTGACAACGGCCATAAGTGCAGCGATGATCGCAGCGGGCTCCATGCCCGCAGTGCTGTGGCGTCCGAGCTGTAACCGACCAGAGAAGGGCGCGAACAGATTTCCCGCCGGCGCTTTCAAGGAGAGAGGGCGGGAGTGACGGTTCAATGATGACAGTTACCCAAAACCACCCTCGACACATTTTTCCCCCCAGCATGCATTGGGGGGAAATCCCAGGATTCCAGTGGGCAGCGGGGAGTGCGGGAACTGTGGGATAGCTTCCCACAGTGCACCGCTTCCAAAGTTGACACTGGCCCCGTTACTGTGGACTCACACAGTCGAACTAGTGTATTTAGTGTGGATACACAACTTCGACTTCATAAGGTCGATTCCGCAAATTCGAATTAAGTTGATTCGAAATAGTCTTGTAGTGTAGACGTACCCTAAAAAACAAACACAGCTACTGTTTGCTCGAGCAGAGGCAGGCAGAGGGATCCCTTTGGAATGTTTGGTTGAGGAGAGAAGCAGCACGGCGTGCGGGAGGGAAGGGGGGGGTCCGTTTCGGAGCAGCTGCTTATCTGGTCTGTGAGAGGAAAAAAACAAAGAGGGCTATTTGCATTTAGTGAATGAGAGAGGGGTGGGGAAGGGGTCGGAACTTGCAAGGCAGGGAGCTGACACAGTGTCAGCTCCAAAAATCCACTCTCTCTGTCTCCCCCACGCTCCCTGTCACACTCCACCCCACCCTCCTCTTTTGAAAAGCATGCTGCAGCCACTTGAACGCTGGGATAGCTGCCCATAATGCACCACTCCCAGCAGCGCTGCAAATGCTGCAAATGTGGCCACACTGCAGCGCTGGTAGCTGTCAGTGTGGCCACACTGCAGCGCTTTCCCTACACAGCTGTACGAAGACAGCTTTAACTCCCAGCGCTGTACAGCTGCAAGTGTAGCCAAACCCTCAGATCTATTCAATTAAAAATTATCAATGCAAGTTATATTCCCCTTGCAAAATGCTGAAAACTGAATTCACTGACTTTGACACCTGCTAGAAATGCAATACCAGTGCAGAGAGTTTAGCATATAGTGTTATGTTGGAAGGTGTTAATGACTGCCATCAATCACAAACTACCTAGGGCTTGGCTACACTTGCAAGTTGCAGCGCTGGTAGAGGCTTTCCAGCGCTGCAATTAGTAACCGTCCACACCTGCAAGGCACATCCAGCGCTGCAACTCCCTGGCTGCAGCGCTGGCTGTACACCTGGCCAGGTTGGGGTGTAGCGATTGCAGCGCTGGTGATCCAGCGCTGCTCATCAAGTGTGGACACACACCAGCGCTTTTATTGGCCTCCAGGGAATAAGGAGATATCCCAGAAAGCTTTTAACTAAATTACTCTCTTTGTTTTGTTATGCAGCCTCTCTTTGTTTTGTTGTGAACTCCGATCGGAGCTTGAACTGCTTATCTAAAAAACAAACACTGATCACAGCAAACAGGAGCTATCTGTACCTGGCTGTGAACGATCAAATGAGAGGCAGGGAGTGAATGTTTGCTTGACAGGCTGTTTGCAATTAAGACCAAGGGTTCGCAAACATTTTGTGATTTTTCAATCCAGGAAGCTAAACTGTTGGCTCCAAAAATCCACTCTCTCTCTCTTCCCCGCTCCCTGTCACAGTACACCACAGGGAGTGAGTGAAACAGCGGGGAGTCCGTGTTGGAGGCAGGCTGTTTGCAATTAAGAGTTAAGACTAAGGGCTCGCAAACATTTTGTGATTTTTCAATCCAGGAAACTAACACACAGTGTTGGCTCCAAAAATCCACTCTCTCTCTCTTCCCCGCTCCCTGTCACAGTACACCACCCTCCACCCCCCTTTTGAAAAGCACGTTGTTGCCACTTGAATGCTGGGATAGCTGCCCATAATGCAGCACTCCCATCAGCGCTGCAAATGTTGCAAATGTGGCCACACACCAGCGCTGGTAGCTGTGAGTGTGGCCACACACCAGCGCTGCTCCTACACAGCTGGATGACCAGCGCTGCAAACTACCAGCGCTGCAAACCCTAAGTGTAGCCAAGCCCCTAGGTAAAGTTGATGGGTGTGCTAACAACCATTCTTTCAGGCTAAATAAAGGAACAATTAAATGCCCCTTTGTATAGCAATAGCTGAAACAAAAGAAGCCAATGCCTATGGCACAAGGCAAAGCCCCTGCAGCCTGGGGTTTCCCTAGGGACCAAGCAGAAACACAGGGATTGGGGCATTGACTGGTTGCAGTGTGTCTAAGCAGAAGCCAAGAGGAAGCCAAAGGTGAAGTGGTGAATGTGGCCCTAGGAGGAAGCCTTGGGGCACAGGACTGGCTGGAAAAGATAAACTTGCCTTTCTGAGCAATTAAACTGCCTGCTGTTGTTTGTTCCTACTGTGTCCAGGGAAACAGCACTTTGTGTACATGTTTTGTAAATAAAGCTGTTGCACAACTAGAGTGACCAGATGAGAGGGAGAAAATATCGGGACACATTGAGGGGGGTGGGGGTGTCCACCGGCAGAGCAAAAAAAAAAAAAAAGCTGAGTGCTGCCGGCAGAGCAGCGAGGGGAAAAAAAAATAAAAAAGGCGAGTGCTGCCGGCGGAATGAAATATCGGGACAAATTGTGTCCCAGTCAAAGATCGGTCGGGATGCGGGACAAACGCCTAAATATCGGGATGGTCCCGATTTTATTGGGACGTCTGGTCACCCTATTCACAACAGAAATACCTGACTATCATCAATTTCTCCTCCTAACAGAGATAGCCTGGCAAGGCCCCAAGTAGTGCCTAATCACTCAGACCAAGGGTCAACAATATAGTCTGGATTTGCATGGATCCTATTGTCACAAGATTACTTGCTCCTCCAGCCCTTTCAGGCAAGAGGGGCTATTGGCAGTTCAGGGAGGGAGTTCATTTCTTTCTTAATTATTTTCACTCATAACTTAGGCAATTGTTCCCATGGTCACAGTGTTCCTTCCTGTGGATAGAGCTCTCAGGCTTCCTGCTCTGGCTAGCTATGTTCATGGAATCCCTTATATGTACCGCTAACATTTTGTGTTATACATTGCACCATGTATTCGTTTTGCTGTATTGATCTGAGGGGAAAATAATTATATATTTAAAAACCAGTGAGATTGGCAAGGCCCAGAGAAGGCCAAGGATATAGAGATATAATGAGGTTTGCATACATGGAGAAATTGTAAACTCAGGATTTATTTAGTCTTATAAGGGGAAGAATCATAGAGGAGTCAACTGAGAGATTTTTAGATCCTGAAGGGTAGAACAAAACCAGATCATCTTTGCACTGCTCCATACTCCTTCAACAGCAAGGAGACGTTGAATGCAGCTAATGGCAAGTGGGTTTAAAGAAATAAAAGACTATCCAGCTTCATGCTGTAGTATGTCTCATGATGGAGACGAATCATGATTCCGGTGAAGTCTTCATTGAAACTGCTGGACACCCACAAACACTAGCTCACAGACCCAGAAACCCAACCTGTCCTGCCCACAATCTCCGCACAAGATTCATCTAAATCTCGGCCTAGATTAATAATCTTGGAACAGACTGTTGATTGTATTGCACCCCCAGGGCTGGATGCTCAGTTTAAGCATATCAGCACAGTTCCAATTGCTTCAGTAGAGCAGCACCAATTGACCCAACTGAGTGTATGGTTCATTGCCTTAACATGTGGAAGTTAGTGAGACAGGAGACCAGATTCCAGAATACAGGAGCCAGATCTTAAGAGAGATCGGATAATTTTATGACCAACAAACATTTATGATATAGTTGTACAGGGCAAGAAATCATGGGCTCAAATTGCAACAAAGAAGATTTAGGTTAGATTTGAGGAAAACATTGCTAATTGTAGGGGTAGTTAAGCACTGGATCAAATTACCTAGAGGGTTGTGGAATCTCTGTCATTGGAGGTTTTTAAGAACAGGTCAGACAAATATTTGTCAGACAAGGTCTAGATCAGGGTTTCTCAATGATCGGTCCCTGAGATCTCCCTGACACAGTTTAGGAAGGCAGCAAGCCAGTCCCTGGTATCAAAAAGGTTGAGCAACACTGGTCTAGAGAGATAATACTAAGGGCTTGTCTACACTGGCAATTTACAGTGCAGCAACCTTCTTGCTCAGGGGTGTGAAAAAACACCCCCCCGAGCACTGCAAGTTTCAGTGCTGTAAAGTACCAGTGTAGACAGTGCACCAGCGCTCCCAGTGCCGGTAGCTACGCCCCTCATGGAGGTGGGTTTTTTAGAGCACTGGGAGAGCTCTCTCCCAGCGCTGCGCCGCAACCACACAAGCTGTTATGTCCTAGGGGCAGCCGGTGTAGGAAGCAATCACTTGAGGCCAGAGAGCAGACAGCTAACCAAAACCTCCATTTTATTTACAGAAACAGAGAGCTCACTCAGCCGGTTGAAACCGGCTGAGCTATCCCTTAATAGTCTAACTCAGTTGCCATAGTAACAAAACCCATGACAACCAAATACACAACATATTCCTCCCCCCCTAATAAGAACATCCCCTAAATAAAACACACACTAAACTAGAGAAGGAGGGTAGACTGCCTCCATTCCCGGCTAAACCCTGGGGATTATTTTGCCCCATAACCGTGGGTTCGCCCTAACTAAAGATCCAGCCGATGAGGAGGCCTTCTGTCTCTAGGTGGATTACGGCGAACTTCTGGTGTTGTTGCACCCGAAAGTACTAGGGGCTCAGGGTCCGCAGCACGAATAGGTGAGGAGGTGGTATCAGCTCGTGCTGGGCAAAGGGGTATCTCAGCTGCCGGCAGTAATGGAGGAGAACAGTCAGGAACAGGTGACTCATGATTCGGTGTCTCACCAGGAGGGGTGAAGTCAGACCCCTCAACTGCAGATGGGTCCTGAAGACTGGCATGACCTGGCAACAGCTGATCTACATGTCGCCGCCAGGTAAGATTCTCTGCAGTCCGGACTGTATAGGAAACAGGTCCTGTTTGAGTGATGACTGTGGCCGGGACCCATTTAGCTCTGGAAGTATAATTCCGAGCCAAAACTGGCTGCCCTGGGCTAAAGGTTCGGTCTTTTGCTCTGGGTGCCCGTCTGATTACTTGATATTGCTGCTGATGTTCCACAGTTTGTCTGGGTTCAGAAGGTTTCAGCAGATCAAAGCAAGTGCGCAGCTGTCGTCCCATCATTAGAAAGGCTGGGGAAGCCTGGGTCGTAACATGAGGTGTGTTTCTATAGGAAAGTAAGAAGGTATCCAGACGCTTTTGAATGGAGTGTTGTCCCTTTGCTGATTTCAAAGCGTTTTTCATTGTCTGCACAAATCTTTCAGCTAATCCGTTGGTGGACGGATGATATGGTGCTGACGTGATGTGGTGTATCCCATTTGCCTTCATAAAATTTTGAAACTCCTGAGAGACGAACTGCGGTCCGTTGTCGCTCACAAGTTGTTCTGGCAGACCAAAACGACTAAAGAGTCCTCGTAGTTTTTGGATAGTACTCTCTGCAGTAGTGGACTGCATTATAGAGACTTCTGGCCATTTAGAATGGGCATCTACTGCCACCAAGAACATGCTTCCTTCAAGGGGGCCAGCAAAGTCAACGTGAATACGTTGCCACGGGTTTTCAGGCCAGTCCCATGGGTGTAGGGGTGCCCACTGGGGTGCATTTCTTACACTCTGACATGACATACAAGCTTTTGCCTTCTCTTCAATAGCACTGTCCAATCTAGGCCACCAAAAATAGCTTCATGCAATTTCCTTCATGCGCACTATTCCACAGTGACCGGAATGTAGCTGTTCTAACATCTGTGATCTCAGGGGTGGTGGAATAATGACACGCCTCCCCCACAACAAACAACCAGATTGGACCGATAACTCCGTCCGCCTGGACATGTAGGGAACAAGGTCGGGTGAGACCGGAGAGGTTTGTCGAGATTTTCCATGCATCACCAGGTCCATAACTTGGGATAATACTGGGTCAACGCGGGTTGCCTTCTTTATCTGAGTAGCAGTGATGGGTGTATTCTCTACCTGTTCAAAGTAGAAGATTTCCTTTTGGGCACTATCTTGATGTTTGACCAGTAAAGGCAACCTTGAGAGGCCATCTGCATTGCCGTGCAGAGTGGATTTCCGATATTTGATTTCATATGTGTGTGCAGAAAGTATCAATGCCCAACGTTGCATACGACTAGCAGCTAATGGGGGAATGCCTGTGTAGGGTCCAAAAATTGATGTCAGAGGTTGATGGTCTGTAAGAAGAGTAAACTTTCGCCCAAACAGGTACTGATGAAACTTCCTAATTCCAAAAACAATTCCTAATGCCTCACGTTCGATTTGGGCGTAGTTAGTTTCTGCTTTGCTTAGAGTGCGTGAAGCAAAAGCAATAGGTCTTTCTTCTCCCGAAGGCATAATGTGTGACACGACCGCTCCCACTCCATAAGGGGAAGCATCGCAGGCCAATTGCAGGGGTAAGGATGGATCAAAGTGCGTTAGAACTTCAGAATTTAACAATGCATCCTTAGCTTTGTTAAATGCAACATCACAGGCTTCAGTCCACTTCCAGGCCTTGTTCTGCCCAAGGAGCTCATGAAGTGGTTTTAGCAGTGTGGCTAACTGTGAGATGAACTTTCCATAATAGTTCAGTAGTCCTAGAAATGAGCGTAGCTGGCTTACATTTCGAGGTGGGGGAGCCTCCACAATAGCTTTAACTTTTGCAGGGGCCTTATGAAGACCTGCAGAATCGATGATGTGTCCCAAATATTCAACAGAGGGCTTGAAGAATTCACACTTGTCTTTGCGAACTCGTAGGCCATACTCTTCCAGTCTTTGTAGGGTAGCCTCTAAATTCTTTAAGTGATCCTCTTCATTTCTTCCAGTGACCAGGATATCATCCAGATAGCACTGAACTCCTGACAAGCCACACAAGATCTGGTCCATAGCCCTCTGGAACAGGGCGGGAGCCGATGTGATTCCGAAGGGTAGGCGACAGTATCGATAAAGCCCCTTATGAGTCACAATAGTCAACAGCTCTTGGGACTTTTCATCAATGTGCATCTGTAAATATGCTTGACTCAGATCAATCTTACTGAACTTTTGTCCCCCAGCCAGGCCTGCGAAGAGGTCATCGATGCGGGGAAGCGGGTATTGCTCTGCACACAACACTGGGTTGACAGTGACTTTAAAATCACCACAAATCCGGAGAGAGCCATCTTTCTTCACGATTGGAACGATAGGAGTGGCCCATGAGCTATGGGTAACTGGTATTAGGACTCCATTGGTGACCAGGCGCTCCAGGTCTGCTTCAACTTTTGGCCTGATGGCATATGGCACAGTTCGGGCTTTCAGATATTTTGGTGGACTGCCAGGTTTAATGTTCAATGTCACAGTGATTCCCTTCATACCTCCCAAATCATCTCCAAAAACAGCAGCATGTTTCCTTAGTATAGGGGTTAGACTGGTTTCTTCTTTAGTCATCCGGTGCACTTCTGCCCAGTTCAGCTGAATCTTCCCAAGCCAAGACCTACCCATTAAGGCTGGGTAGTCACCTCTCACCACAAACAGTGGCAATTTAGCCGCCTGTCCATTGAGCTCCACCTTAACATCAATAGTGCCCAACATGGGCACAGCTTCACCTGTATACGTCTTCAGAACAGTTTTTGTTGCCTTAAGCGGAAGATGCTGTAGCTTTTCCTTATACACAGTCTCAGGAACCAGCGAGACAGCTGCACTGGTGTCTAGTTCCATGCGTATAGGTTGCCCTCCAATAAGGGGATTACCCAGTATTCATGTGAGCCCGCTGCCAAAGACAAAACATGCAGTGGCACTTCCTCTTGTGAGGAGGTGTCACCTTGATCATCCTGGGTCTGCTCTAGGGTATGCAAGGTTCCTCTTTTTGTCGGCCAGACCACAGGCCTCTTTTTCTTTTGTTTACAGGCATACTCAATGTGTCCCTTTTTGCCACAGTGTCGACACACCAGGTCCTTACACCAGCATTCTGATGCCTGGTGACTCAGCTTACCACAGCGGTAACATTCTTGACTCTGCACCGTTTTGTGGGTCAGTTCTTGTGACACTTTTTGCACCCTAGGGGATGCACCGATGTATTGTGCCTCCCTTGTAGCCAGTTCCATGGAGACAGCAATATCAACAGCCTTCTGTAATGTAAGCTGAGCCTCTGTCAGTAGGCGCTTCCGTATAGCTTCACTGCAGAGGCCACACACTAACCTGTCACGCAGAGCATCATTTAACATCTCTTTAAATTCACAATGTTCTGCTAGCTTTTTTAAAATGGCTACAAATTGTACAACTGTTTCATCTTCCTTTTGGTCTCTTTTGTGGAACCTATATCTTTCAACAATTACCAGTGGTTTTGGGGAGAAATGAGACCCCAGGATTTCCACAATGTCACTGTAAGATTTAGTCTCAGGCTTAACAGGGTGTAGTAAGCTGCGTAGCAGAGAGTAGGTTTTAGCCCCTACAACAGTTAAGAATATTGGCACCTTCTTCGCTTCTGTAATGTCATTTGCAATACCAAAAAGCTCAAAACGCTCAGTATACACATGCCACTGCTCTGTATTCTCATCAAAAGGCTCCAGGGGCCTGGTCAGAGTAGCCATGGTTATTAGTTTCACTTTCACAGTCAGTGCAAACAAGCAGCTTTTTTTCTTTGTTTGGTCTTTACCTTGACTTCTACTTCCTTCTGTTACTGGAGCAGCACCGGAATCCCATCCTCGTCGCCAGTGTTATGTCCTAGGGGCAGCCGGTGTAGGAAGCAATCACTTGAGGCCAGAGAGCAGACAGCTAACCAAAACCTCCATTTTATTTACAGAAACAGAGAGCTCACTCAGCCGGTTGAAACCGGCTGAGCTATCCCTTAATAGTCTAACTCAGTTGCCATAGTAACAAAACCCATGACAACCAAATACACAACACAAGCCATGTTAAAGCATTGCCATGGCAGCACTTTAGCATTGCCAGTGTAGACTAGCCCTTAGTCTTTCCTCAGTGTGGAGGCCTCTTTCAGTCCTACATTTCTATGGCACTATGCTAAAGGCCTGATCCAACTCCCATAAAACCAATGGAAAGGTTTGCACTGACTTCAGTAGAGATGCATCGGGTTTTTCAGAAAGAAATATTTAAACTGCATACTTCAAGTTATCAACTGATCTATTCAGGGGGCAGGAAAAATCAGCTCTTTCCTAGACACTGCACAGCTGTCCAGAGGAATTCTGAAACATCATGCCTAAGCCACCACCAGAGACCATTAGTCTGATTAGGGACAACACAAATGTAGGTACAAATCCTACATAGAACTCAAAGTATTTTTTGTACAGAACATTTTGTAAAGGGAATTTTGATTAATAGATTCAAAAGGCACAAAAATAGACTGGCTCTGCTTCATACATATCAATGCCTAGCTACCTACACAAAAGGAATTAAAAGACAACAGCAATTAAAAAATAACCATAAAATTTAGCAATCAGATTGCATTATTTACAGCCATTAGAAAAGCAATAGCAATGACTAAGCCAGTTTGCCCTACCAGATGTAAACAGATACCATTTATTGTTTCCACTCATTTGAGTTTGCAGTTCTTGCACATCGTCCAAATGTTTAGATCTTCACTCAGTCATTAAAGATTTCTATTGGGCATGTTACTCATGGATTGTAGTTAAACCTTCAACCCAGACAACATGAAGGACGTTTGATGTGTGTTTGCACTGACTTATCTGAATAAAGGGAGAACTGTTGCTTTAAATTATGTTTGCAGTGACTCTGGAAACTAAAGTAAACACAGTCCTAGGGAAAACTTTTGCTTTCCGACATGCAGTGGTTGGTTTCAGAAAGCGCTGGGGCTGAAGGTCGTAGATATTGCCAGCAGGGATTTCCCACTCCAAGAATCAGATGTTTGCTGTAAGTACCTTTAAAAAAATCTTTGGGAATATAGTACAGAGTCACTGGTAAATGGATGGTAAATGACCACATGGAGAGAATGAACCAGCCATGACAGATTCTCATTAGCAGGTGAGAGAAATTCTGTTGGGGGGTCGGGGGTGATTGATGATGTTGACAGGGCACAATTGTGAGGAAGGAATTTCAGCCAACAAACAAGGACATAAATGAGGAGTCCCAACTGGCACAGACAGGGTGCCACTGTGTGTAGCTTATACTGCTGGAATGCTAGTGGACAGAGAGGAAGGACACACACCATAGGCACAGAACAGCCAGCACAAACAGGTCACGCAGAGCATGACTTACTCTGCTGGGGGAGCCTTTGTACAAAACAGGCATTAACAATTTAGAAGAGAAAATGTAAAGATCTAAGCAGCAAACGTTCCAGGCACCACCCACCCAAATGACATCTCTTCTTCCAGGCCCATGACACGGGTTGTGATTCTGTTCCTGACAGCTATTCATCTGCAATCTCTCACTAAAAAACTATTTTCCTTCTTATCCTTATCACCAGAATGAGCTTTCCCATTAGACTGCCAGTAGTTCAGCAGCAAAATCCTTGCAAAACTGTTCAGCATACAATACAGTAATCCCGCGGGTCTCAAACATCATTGCAGCAGGACCCCCTTCTGACAACAAAAATTACTTCACGACCCCGGAGAGGGTAGGAGGGGAACCAAAGCCTGAGCCTGCCTGAGCCCCGCTGCTCCAGGCGGGAGGACCAATGTCGAAGCCCAAGGGCTTCAGCCCCTGACAGGGGCACCTGTAACCTGAGCCCTCCCACCCAGGGCTGAAGCTGAAGCCCAAGCCCCACCCCCCAGGGCTGAAGCCCGTGGGCTTTAGCTTTGGCCCCAGGCAGTGGGACTCGGGCTTCGGCCCTGGGCCCCAGCAAGTCTAATACCAGTCCTGGTGACCCCATTAAAATTGGGTCACGACCCACTGTTTGAGAACTGCTGATTTAATCTACTCTTTCCTCATCAGTGAAGTTTTGTTTGTTTGTCTGTTTTGTTTAAAATGCAAAGCCCATTGGGGCTCAAAATCTCATAAGAACAAGCTTTCTCCTGAGATTTCAATCTATTGATGGGCTCGGCTGTGTCAGAGGCGCTGTGTTATATTATCTCCTAGACTGGCACTTCCAGTCCTGGCTGAAAGCAGGAAATTGCACTAAAATGAAAAAAAGATTAAAAAATGATGGTAGCCCAACACTTTTGAACCTGCAAAAAGCCCAGGTTGGTTCAGGTTCACTTTGAGAGATGGGTGAAGGTTCAAGTCAGTTCTGATTTTCTCCAGACTCAGAAGTATTGATATGATTGAATGTAAATATAGGAGCATGTGTAGAACAATACTGTCAGTGAGCAGAAAAGTCCTGCCCAGAGATACACAGAATACACATCTTGTTATCCTCTGCCATGGTTAGGGGGACATTTTCAGTGCTGGGTGAAGGGATTAGCTATACAACCGCCATTAACTTTCACAGAGATACCCGGCTCCAGCAGTTCTGTACTGAAAATTTACATTTTGAAATAACTTATTCAAAAATTTCTATAAGCAGTTGTTACCCATCGTGTGTATTACAGTAGTTCCGAGCCGCAATGATTTCAGACTTCTGAGTGGCTCTAATCCTTTCACAAGGCAATGGCCCTCTGAGGCCTGAAGTAACACAAATTGACAGGAGCCAGTAAAAAACAAAACTGGACTCAGCCCATAGAAGAAATTTCCCCCACCGAAGCTATCCACCAAGGAAATGCACGAGTACAAATAGGCCTAGGAGTGCACCCAGAAGATCAACAAACTTGGGCTTTGCCTGTCCAATAGGGAAGCAAATTCCAGAATCAAGGTCGTGCTCCAAGAGCTTATCTGTACCAACACTTAGTGTGCAGCAGGCGGGGGCGTCAATCCACCCTGCACTGGCCTGCGGCACACTAAACGTCCGTGTGGGCCCTGCTGCCGTGCACTAAACATTCCCTGGGCCCCTTTAATCTACTCCCGGTTCAACTCAGAGTGGATCAAAGTGCACTGCAGAGCTTGTAGTGCACCGCAGCAGGGGCCACATGGCTAGTTAGCGCGCAGCAGGCTAGCACAGGATAGATTCACAACTCAGCTTACCAGGGACTGTGTTCTTATAGACAAGCCCTAAGAACATTCTGCAACAGGCCCAGTGTACTAGTCTTGGAGACCAACAAGAACAGTGAAGAGCTAGAATTCCATCGAAAGGACCTGGTGACATGCATTGTGTGAAGTGCACAGAGATCTAATCCCTGCTCTTTCAGGCTATTCTTGCTGTATTACAGTAGTGTCTAAAGGCTCCAGCCCAGATTGGGACCCCGTCAAGTTATGTGCTGTGCATACACATAGCAGGAGACCGTCCCTCAACAGCTAACAATCTAAATAGACGAGACAAAGGGTGGGAAAAAATAAGGGTCCATTACTGAGGTCCAAGAAGATTAACTGACTTGCCCAAGGTTCCACAGGGAGTCTAGCAGAGCTGGGAACTGAACCCAGATCGCTTGCCTCCAGTGGTTTCCCCAGGAATTGAAATTAGGGGGGGTGTTCGAATTTACAGGGGGGGTGTCAGGACCAATGAGATATATAAAAGAGAGATGAATAAAGTAAATGTTTTGTTAGGATTATGCAAATTTAACATAAGAATAATGCAAGTTACACCAAAACACATAACAGGTCTAGATTTCTAAAAAATATATATAATTTTTAAAAAATGTATTTAATTTAAATTGACTTTTGAAAAGTAAGCCATCATGGGGTAAGAGGGAAGATCCTCTCATGGATCAGTAACTGCTTAAAAGATGGGAAACAAAGGGTAGGAATAAATTATCAGTTTTCAGAATGGAGAGAGATAAATAGTGGTATCCTTGAGGGGTCAGTACTGGGACCAGTCCTATTCAACATATTCATAAATGGGTAAACAGTGAGGTGGCAAAATTTGCAGATGATACAAAACTATTCAAGATAGTTAAGTCCCAGGCAGACTGCGAAGAGCTACAAAGGGATATCACAAAACTGGGTGACTGGGCAACAAAATGGCAAATTAAATTCAATGTTGATAAATGCAAAGTAATGCACATTGGAAAGCAATCTCAACTATACATACAAAATTATGGCATCTGAATTAGCTGTTAACACTCAAGGAAGAGATCTTGGAGTCATTGTGGATAGATCTCTGAAAACATCCACTCCATGTGCAGCAACAGTCACAAAAGCAAACAATGTTGGGAATCATTAAGAAAGGGATAGATAATAAGACAGAAAATATCATATTGCCTCTATATAAATTCATGGTACGTGCACACCTTGAATAGTGTGTGTAGATCTGGTCACCCATCCTAAAAAATATATATTGGAATTGGAAAAGGTACAGAGATGGGCAACTAAAATGATGAGGGGTATGAAACAGGAGGAGAGATTAAAGTGACTGGGAATTTTCAGCTTAGAAAAGAGATGACTAATGGGGATATGATAGAGGTCTAGTATCAGAGGGGTAGCCGTGTTAGTCTGGATCTGTAAAAGCAGCAAAGAATCCTGTGGCACTTTATAGACTAACAGACGTTTTGCAGCATGAGCTTTCGTGGGTGAATACCCACTTCTTCGGATGCAAGTAGTGGAAATTTCCAGGGGCAGGTTTATATATGAAAGCAAGAAGCAAGCTAGAGATAACGTGGTTAGTTCAATCAGGGAAGATGAGGCCCTGTTCTAGCAGTAGAGGTGTGAAAACCAAGGGAGGAGAAACTGGTTCTGTAGTTGGCAAGCCATTCACAGTCTTTGTTTAATCCTGAGCTGATGGTGTCAAATTTGCAGATGAATTGAAGCTCAGCAGTTTCTCTTTGAAGTCTGGTCCTGAAGTTTTTTTGATGTAGGATGGCCACCTTAAGATCTGCTATTGTGTGGCCAGGGAGGTTGAAGTGTTCTCCTACAGGTTTTTGTATATTGCCATTCCTAATGTCTGATTTGTGTCCATTTATCCCTTTCCTTAGAGACTGTCCAGTTTGGCCGATGTACATAGCAGAGGGGCATTGCTGGCATATGATGGCATATATTACATTGGTGGACGTGCAGGTGAATGAACCTGTGATGGTGTGGCTGATCTGGTTAGGTCCTGTGATGGTGTCACTGGTGTAGATACGTGGGCAGAGTTGGCATCGAGGTTTGTTGCATGGATTGGTTCCTGAGCTAGAGTTACTATGGTGCGAGGTGCAGTTACTGGTGAGAATATGCTTCAGGTTGGCAGGTTGTCTGTGGGCGAGGACTGTCCTGCCACCCAAGGCCTGTGAAAGTGTGGGATCATTGTCCAGGATGAGTTGTAGATTCCTGATGATGCGTTGGAGGGGTTTTAGCTGGGGACTGTATGTGATGGCCAGTGGAGTCCTGTTGGTTTCTTTCTTGGGTTTGTCTTGCAGTAGGAAGCTTCTGGGTACACGTCTGGCTCTGTTGATCTGTTTCCTTATTTCCTCGTGCGGGTACTGTAGTTGTGAGAATGCTTGGTGGAGATTTTGTAGGTGTTGGTCTCTGTCTGTGGGGTTAGAGCAGATGCGGTTGTACCTCAGTGCTTGGCTGTAGACAATGGATCTTGTGGTGTGCCCGGGATGGAAGCTGGAAGTATGAAGGTAGGCATAGCGGTAGGTAGGTTTTCGGTATAGGGTGGTGTTAACGTGACCATCACTTATTTGCACCATGGTGTCTAGAAAGTGGACCTCCCATGTAGATTGGTCCAGGCTGAGGTTGATGGTGGGGTGGAAGCTGTTGAAATCTTGGTGGAATTTTTCCAGAGTCTCCTTCCCATGGGTCCAGATGATGAAGATGTCATCAATGTAGCGTAGGTAGAGAAGGGGCGTGAGTGGACGGGAGCTGAGGAAGCGTTGTTCCAGGTCGGCCATAAAAATATTGGCATATTGTGGGGCCATGCGGGTGCCCATAGCGGTGCCACTGATCTGGAGATATATATTGTCATCAAATTTGAAATAGTTGTGTGTGAGGATAAAGGCACAGAGCTCAGCAACCAGTTGTGCTGTGGCATGATCAGGGATACTGTTCCTGACAGCTTGTATTCCATCTGTGTGTGGGATGTTTGTGTAGAGAGCCTCTACATCCATGGTGGCTAGGATGGTGTTTTCTGGAAGGTCACCAATGCATTGTAGTTTCCTCAGGAAATCAGTGGTGTCACGGAGATAGCTGGGAGTGCTGGTGGCATAGGGTCTGAGTAGAGAGTCCATGTATCCAGACAGTCCTTCAGTGAGAGTGCCAATGCCCGAGATGATGGGGCATCCAGGATTTCCGGGTTTGTGGATCTTGGGTAGTAGATAGAATAACCCTGGTCAGGGCTCTAAGGGTATGTTGATTTGTTCTGGTGTTAGTGTAGGGAGTGTCCTGAGTAGATATAGAGGTCTACAAAATCTTGACTGGTGCGAAGAAAGTGAATAAGGAAATTTTATTTAATCCTTCACATAACACAAGAGCTAGCAGTCACCCAATGAAATTAATAGGCAGCAGATTTTAAAAAAAGAAAAGGAAGTATTTCTTCACACAATATAAAGTCAACCCAGGGAACTCTTTGCCAGGGGATGCTGTGAAGACCAAAACTATAACAGGATTTTAAAAAGAACTAGATAAATTCCTGGAGAACAGGTCCATCTGTGGCTATTAGCCAGGATGAGAGGGATGCAACACCATGCTCTGAGTGTCCCTAGCCTGTTTGCCAGAAGCTGGGAATGGGCAACAGGAGATGGATCACTTGATGATTCCCTGTTCCATTCATTCCGTCTGAAGCACCTGGCCTTGACCACTGTTGTAAGACAGGGTACTGGGCTATATGGACCATTCTTATGTAAAAATTAATTATAATAAAAATGTTTAGTACAGAAACTCCCCAACATAATGACCTTCCAAGATAGCAACAATGTGAGATAACAACCTTGGCAAATACTGCATTTTTTAAATTTTGGCCTACTGGGAAACATATTTATTTAAGTTTCCATTCCCAGTCACAAATCTAGCATTCTGGAGCAAAGTGACTAAAATATAGTCCAGCAAACAAATGTTTATTTAACATGCCCCTCACTTTTCCCTCCACTGCACTCCACTCACCGGTGTTGTCCTTGGTCAGTGGAGACTCAGAGTTCAGAGGTGCTTTCACGTGAGTACACCTCCCAGGTGGGGGACAAAAAGGCACAGTTTGCTCTGGCCACGGCTGTTCGTTGTGCCACCGTTCACTCCACCACTCTGTTGCCAATGGCCCTGCACAGTCACCTTCTGCTGTCACCTACCACTGTGACCTCTGTGAGTTGGTCTCTCGAGGTTCCACCAGCTCTCAGTGATTTCAGCTGAGCTCTCAGTGCGGGAACCTCGCTGCTAGTGCAGTCTGGGCTGTCTCTTATACAAAAACACTGTACCCACAGGAACACTGTCCCCACAACAGGACTAAGCACTTAGACCTGATTGTCAGTGATTTCGGCTGCAGTGGTCACTTAACAGAACAAAAGACTATCTATTGGAGCCTAATCAGCTCTGTCTTTAAACTGTGGAGAGGGACAGGTCCCCACCCTCTCTCTTGATGCCTTCAAATCATCACAGGCTAAGTACAGTTCTATTGCCCTTTACTCATACAATAAGAACAAATTTAAAGTTTATTAGAGAATATTTAAAAATAAACGATACAAAGTGTTTGAAGCGTCAGTTATTGTGTCATTGGGGGTAACATACAGGTTGTAGGGGGATGTTAGCGTTTTGGTATTGGACGGCATATACATATACACAGTCTGTCATGTCCCCAATGCGGGGTATACGGTGGGTGAGTTTAAGGTACAGCCAGCAAGCAGTGAGGGTACATCACTCATACAAACAGGTTATGGATAGTCGTGGGCATGAATAAATGAGCGGACTGGGTAATGATGATAGGATGACCCTCACAGGGCAGAGTTCAGTTTGGTTGTTTCAGGGCTCAGGGGATAAAGTCCATCCCCCCGTACCCCCACATTCAAGTGGTTTGTAACCCAACCCCAGCCAAAATCTATCTTTTGGACAACACAGCTCTGTTTGCTGGATACCTATGTAGATTAGGTGTGAATGTAAATATAATCTGACCCTGAAGCCTTAGCCCCAGCTCATCACTAGCTGTCAGGGAGAACTCATTTAGACTTCGCTTACAAATCATCATTTGAAATTATTAGGTTGGCCAACATCACCGAAATGAATGCACTGACATCATAAAAAACAGCTGTATAAGGAAGCAAGGAAGCTAGTCTATGTTCATACTTTTCAAATCTATTATACTTTTTCAGATACACATATTTTATCAAACACTGTATAAGCTTTTGAAGTATTAATGTTTCAGTTTAAATTCAGATTTCCAAACAGTCACTAAATTGGTATGTAACTAGCTCACAAAACTAGGGGGGGTGTTGGGAAAATTCAGGGGGGGTGTAGGGAAATCACTGCTTGCCTCCCAGTCCATTGCTTGAAACGAGACTCTCTAGGGTCATCCTACCATTGCCCAGTTCACCCACTCACTTCCTAAAACAAGGCATTAGGGAAGTTGTTAGAAGAGCCCTGTGCCATCCTCTACAAGCAGAGGCCATTACTGCTACTGTATTAAGCTGGAAGGATAAAAAAAAATTAAGTGGAAGGGAGAAAGCTGTGGAGTCAGTTTCATGTCATGCTGCTGTCAGCGGAAAAGGTTTGAACCTAGGACAACTATTCATGGCACAATCTGTCAAATTAATGCTTTGCTCCAGTTCCATTTCAATCATGTCTGCTTGCACTGTCAATGCTAGCAAGCAGAGTTCCCTGCTAGCCTCATTAAGCAATGGAGCAGGCTGGTGAGCCTTCACTCTGTGATACACTTGGACAGGACACGGGATGACAGGCTGGTGAAGGAGGGTTTGACTGTGCTGTCTTTTTATTTGTCAGGCTACTACGGACAAGTGTTGTGCTCTGAGCCAATAATAAAAGTAACCTTCTGATAAGGTACAGGCTAAACGTTGACACATACAGGTCAAGTCAAATTTACTTTAGACTATTACACTTGGAAGGGAGAAATTCTCCTGCCTGTAACTATACAGCTCTGGTTTTAAGCCCATGTCTGGAAGTGAGGGGAAGTGCATATGCACAGGATACCAGATGATCGTAGGGTAGCATCCAATCTTATGAGTTAGCCCCTTGAGGTAGGTTCTGTTGACTGACCCCCGCCCCAGCCCTGTTTAGGGGGTGGTGCCATGTCACCCCCACGGAGGGCTGGCTGCATGTCAGGCTGCACTCGCTGTCCCAGAGCAGCCTGGCACGCACACTGGGCCAGCCAGAAAGACAGTACAAGATTGATCTTCAGGCCTTTTGCACAAGTTTGCACTTGGCCCAGCCTCCTCCTTCCCTTCTCCCTAATCACACAATCTAGCCCTTCATCTGACTGTTGGGCTTGGCAGGGAGGAGATTGCCTAAAGAAGAGTCTGGCTCTCATGACAGTTCTTTGATGTGGAGAAAGCACAAGCTGCAGTGACAAGTAAGGAGAGATTTATAAAACTCCATTAGGGAGTGATCAGTGTGGCAGAGCCCTGCAGCGGGACTGGGCTCCCATGGGACCCACTGCCATAATAGCGGTAGTGGGTAAAATGTACTTTGTTGTGGGCAGGATGGGGTGGGCAAAAAAACCCAGTGGTAATTGCCCACTAAAACATTAATCTCTCGTCAGTTTGTCATAAATAGAATTTCAGCAATGTAAAGCTGGTTTGTTTGTTTTTAAATAAAGGTTTTAATACTTCAATTTATCCAAGGAGTAGAAAGATTTGATGTCTATTATAACAGGAGTTAAAGTATTTTTACATGGTTTGACATTATATATTAACCAACCAGGTTTTTGGTTTTATTGGCTTTTTGGGGCGGGGTGGGGAAGGGGGAGAATCTGTCTCTCTTGTGGGATTTGCGGGATCTAAGGTTTTTGCAGGTGGGAGCAGGACAAAAATGTAAGAAACACCGTGGGAGCGGGTGGGAGTGGGAATTGCAGGGTGGGACGAGAGTGAGATAAAAAAAATAGTCCTACACAGGGCTCTATAGTCCTGGTTCCTTTTCATACCCACCCCATATAGTTTATTGCCAGAAGCAAGCCTACAGTTCATGGAAAAAAGCCACAGTACACAGCTTAGACTTTGCCCATAAATGTTTCAGTCTTCAAGAGTCAAAGGTGACTGATTTAGAAGCGACAGTTCTGGGCCATGATGAAGTGACCTGGGTTTTAATCAGGAACAAAGACATGAGACGCGAGAGTTAATGGCAGGCTGGCTTGTCAGGGTCCACTAAAACATGGCAGTAGGAGATGTGTCTGGTTTGGCGATTTTTAAACCAGGCTATGTAGTAGGCAGACGAGCCTATTGCCCTTGGGACAGACAACACTTGCAGTGCCCAGGAAGAAAATTAGAGCTGTGCCCATTTCTATTTCTAGATTTGCCCTGGTTACATGTGAGACACTCATTATGGAAAAAACAAGCACTGAAGGTTATTTCAACTACAGAGGAATAAGAACTCACTGGAAGTTGTACTGGAAACTATCCAGACTGTAGCAGGGAAAGAAGAGAGCTACGGTTGACCAAGCACTGAGTAACTGAGGCCATGTCTACACTATGGAGACTACAGTGACATAGCTATGGCATAATCCCATAGCGTAGATGCACCCTGCAGTGACAGAACAGAAGTTCTTCTGTCCCTGCATTCTTCTGGTGACCTAGCTGCATCTAACCCAGGATTTGTGTAGGCAAAGCTATGGGGCTCAGAGGCATGGATTTTTCACATCCCTGAGCGCTGTAGCTATGTCAGCCTAAGTTTTAAGTGTAGACAGAGCTGGAGAACTCTGCGGTCACTGAGTGGAGTATGCAGGTGAACAGACTGGCACAAAAGGTGCTAGGAAAGACACTAAGAATCCTATTGGGCTGGTTTTGACTTAGACTGGGTTTTGAATGTCAGGGAGATCTGGATTGCTATTACTGCTACGGTGGGCTAATCTTGTAAAAGCACTGGGCTACATTCAATCCTGGTATATAGGGGCAGCATGTTTGTAGAAATTTTGATGGTGTCCAGAACGCCCAGAGCCCACTCCCCCAAACTCTGCCCCCCCAAACTCCACCCTCCACCTGCCTAAGTCTCTGGGAGAGAGTTTGGAGGCAGGAGGAGGGTGTGGGAAAGGGGGGGGGTGCAGGCTCTGGGAGGGAGGTTTGGGGCCGGAGGTGGGTATCAGAAAGGGGGGGGGGTGCAGGCTCTGGGAGGGAAGTTTGGGGCTGGAGGGGGGGTGGGAGTGCAGGCTCTGGGAGGGGGTGAGGGGGGTGCAGCACTTACCTGGGGCTCCTAGGCAGGACGGGCCAGGGGGGCTCCGTGTGGTGCTACCCCCAGGCACTGCCCCCTCAGTTTCTTATTGGCTGCAGGGGCGCTTGGGGTGGGACACAGACCCACCCTGCCCAGGGGTGGCAGAGAGGGGCCGGCAGCCATGTGGAGTGAGCAGGCAGGAAGCCACTCAGCTCTGCTGCACAGCTGGAGGTGAGTGGGGGCCCCGGGCCATTTTAAATGGCCCAGGGGATGGGGGGGCGCCCGGGGGCGGAAGGCAGGCCCGAGGCCCGTGGTGCCTGGGCACCAGGAATATTCCTGGTGCCCCGGCACCACAGGCCCATAGAACTCGCCACCCATGCTGGTATTAACTGATGCAATTCTCTTGCTGACCTGTTTTGTGTGTGTGTGTCTTTAGTGCTCATGAAAGGTACCAGACTGACAGCTCTGGAGTAGGGCATAGGCAACACCCGTGGAAGCATCCCTGCTAATTTACCTCTACCCACATGAGTCACCTCGTGCAGGCCAAGGGGGCATGTTGTATGCAGTATTGCTTTGGAATGTGTAACGCAGACTTGCTGTTTCTGCTCTCTATGGTTAACAACGCCATGTGGACTGTTATGGGGGAGAACCTTACAAGAGTTGAGGTCTTGGGTGTTGCTCTTCCCAGAAGCAGTGAAGTATCATCTACCCTTTTTGTACATCACCAGCATATGGTACTAGTTGTGCTCTGATGCCTGTGTTACCAGTGCATTCACACTTGGGGGCCCTGCATGCACATATCCCGCTGGCCAGCTATAGCACTACACCCTATTTATTACACTTTATAACACTGCTCCTGGCCATGTGCATTCACTACCAACAGCAATTGAAACCGATCGCCAATTGACTTCTCACAGATACGTTAACACCATCATCCCTCTGCCCAAGGAAGAGCAGGGGGCCTTGCATCCTGCTTCCTCTAGTGGCTTCTAAGTGGAGGTGGGCAGCACCAGAGGCAAAAAGCAGGAGGCAGAAAGAGAAGGGGGTGACTGAGAGGCAGAAAGTTGTCAATATGCAAAGGTAAGGCAACAGGGCAGGAGGGAGCAGACCAGGGTTTGCACAGGGTTTCACAGAAACACTCAACCCAGGAATGTACTTTTACTATGACATGTGCACTAATTTAAGGAAATGAATAAAATAAGGTCAGGCTTTTGTTAATTAATTATAAGGTGTTATAATGAAAACTAGAAAGGCCTGTAGATTTCCACTCATGCTTCTCAATATACTTTAAGAATTAGGTTGACTCTCCCTACACAGTCGCAGTGTATATGGCATGGCCCCACAGGGTGAATGCTTTCATGTAAGAGAGAGCTCTCAGCTACTTCCACTCAGTGAGACCCAGGGGATGAAGCATAAATTTCCGTTGGACAGGATTGGAGACCTAGGAAATTAACAAACGTGTCTTTGAAGCACCGACTATGTTTCTAAGCTGTATTATGAGCTCGATATGCGATTTTAGTCTTTGTTTTTGCCATATAAAGAATCAAGAAACAAAGTATAAACAAAAATAAAAGATAAGCCATTCTGCTGGCAAGAAATACATCACGAGTGGCCAACTGTGGCTCGCGAGCCACATGCAACTCTTTTACCATTAAAGTGCAGTTCTTGGTGCCCCACTGCCCCCGTCCTCCCCATTCTCCACCTACCAGACTGGGGTGGGGAGACCTTGGGACCTCTGCCTTGCACCGCGGTGGTGGAGTAGGGGCCTCTGCCCAGTGGGGAGGGGGGTCTCGGGGCTTCTGGCTGAAGTCCAGCGTCCCATCAGGCACTTCCCATGGGGCTGAAGCCCTGAGCCCCAGCAGGTGTGCCCTGCCTCCTGAACTTCTGACGATTGTCGCATGCAGCTTGGAGGGCCTGTAAGTCTGGCCACCCTGAAATAGACAGTTATTTACTGTTATATATACACATACATTCTGTATATAGATAATTAGCCAATATAGGAGTTGCTACAACTACCCCTATAATTATCTATGGATCCCCCTTTGTTAGGGCACCTAGGGGTGGTGAGCAAGGGTGGCAGGTTTGTATAATTTTTGGTGGTGTCCAGAACGGGTACAATTCCCACCCCCCACCACCTGCCTAAGGCTCTGGGAGGGAGTTTGGGTGCAGAGTGTGGGTTCTGGGGTGGAGCAGGGAATTGGGGTGCAGGCGGAGGTGTGGGGTGCAGGCTTTGGGAGGGAGTTTGGGTGCAGGAGGGGTGAGGGGTTGGGCTCTTGGAGAGAGTTTGGGTGCAGGGTGCTGGCTCTGGGTGGGGGCAGGAGGGGTGCAGGGTGCAGGCTCTGGGAAGGAGTTTGGGTGTGGGAGGGGGTTTGGGTGCAGGAGGAGTGAGGGGTTGGGCTCTGGGAGGGAGTTTGGGTGCAGGGTGTGGGCTCTGGGCTGGGGCAGGAGGTTGGGGTGCAGGCTCTGGGAGGGAATTTGGGTGCAGGAGGGGTGAGGGATTGGGCTCTGGGAAGGAGTTTGGGTGCGGATGGGGTTTGGAGTGCGGGCTCTGGGCTGGGGCAAGAGGTTTGGGTGCAGGAGAGCGTGCAGGGTGCAGGCTCTGGGAGGGAGTTTGGGAGCAGAAGGGGTGAGGGGTTGGGCTCTGGGAAGGAGTTTGGGTGCAGGATGTGGGCTGTGGGATGGGGCAGGGGGTTGGGGTGCAGGAGAGGGTATGGGATGCAGGCTCTGGGAGAGAGTTTGAGTGCAGAAGGGGGTTTGGGGTGCAGGTTCTGGACTGGGGAAAGGGGTTGGGGTGCAGGTTCTGGGAGGGAGTTTGGGTGCGGCAGGAGAGGAGTAAATTAAACAGAGGGGCGGGGAACAGGCAAAGCTTTCAGGGATGATCACTAAATGAGGTTCCGTCCTGTCTCGTAACATCTGATGACCCACAACTAAGTCAATGTCATACGAAAACCTGCACGCCAGCCCAGAGTCCCCCACAGGCCTAATCAGGCCAGTGGGACTGGAGCTCAGCATATAGGGTTGGTATCCTCCTCTGCGCAGCTGATTGCTCTGCTTGCGGATGGATAGTGTCCAGCCCTGGCTGGCTCCTGGCTCAGGGTATGGCGGCGGCGGGGGGGGGGGGGAGGAAGGAGGAGGAGAAAGAGGTTATGGGCGCTGCTTGTTTTCAGCCTCCATGTGCAGGGGCGGCTCTAGGATTTGCGCTGCCCCAAGCAGGGCGGCACGCCGCGGGGGGCACTCTGCCGGTCGCTGGTCCTGCGGCTCCGGTGGACCTCCTGCAGACGTGCCTGCGGAGGGTCCGCTGGTCCCGCGGCTCCGGTGGACCTCCCACAGGCATGCCAAGCAGGCTTAGCCTCCCTAGGGTGTGTATTAAATAGACAGTTTACAGAATGAGCTGTATTAGCTTGAATTCTGTGAAACATGAGGGAGGAAATCAGTGGTTACTAAATGAAGGCTGTAAAGAAGGGATGAGATTTGTTTTCAGGTGCAAGTACCAGAGTTACAAAATAAGTAAAACCATTGAAAAAGAAGTTGAGAGGGTACAGCAAACGTGCATTTGTTTGTACATTCAGATCATGCTATAAAAAAAAAAGCCCCACACTCTCTGAAAGGTTGTTAGGTCAAAATATTGTACTAAAAATGGCCTCATTTGGTTTATTTTGTTTATTTTTAGAATGACAGAAATGCACAAGGCATGGTTGTTATGTTTGTGTTTTACATTTTCAGATAGAACAGGAGAACTCATTGCTTTCAGACGGGTAAAACCTTCCAGATGAGGCCACTGCTAAGCGGCTAATACTTTTTAAAAGCAAATTAATAGATTTTTAACACCACAAGGGACCATAATGATCATCTTCTAGTCTAACCCACGGCATAACAAAGGCCACAGAACCTCATCCAGTAATTTGTGCATTAAACCCATCATTTCTAATTGAGCTACACCATTTCTTTTAGAAAGATGTTCAGTATTGATTTAAAGGTTTCAAGTGACAGAGAATTCGCTATGGCCCTAGGTAATTTATTCCAATGGCTAAGTAACTTCACAGTTAAAAATTTGCACCTTATGTCTGGTCTGGATTTGTCTTGCTTCATCTTCCAACCACTGGATCTCATTATGCCCTTTTCTGTTAGCTAAAGAGCTAGCTATCTACTATTAGAAACCTTACTCATGCAGTTACTTGTAGATCAAGATCAAGTTACTTCTTAACCTTCTCTTGGATAAACTGAACTGAATAGTTTCAGTTTCTTAAGTCTCTGACTATAAGGCAGGTTTTCCAAACCTCAAATCATTCTTGTAGCTCTGTCAACATCCTTTGTGAACTCTGTCCTCTGGAATTTGACATAGTATTCCAGTAAGAGACTCACTAATACTGTATACAAAGGGAATACCACCTTCCTACACCTTGTACATGCAAGGATCACATTGGTTTTCTTAGCTACACCTTTGCACTGGGAACTTACACTCAATTGGTTATCTGCTATGACCCCATATGTCCTTTACAGTGTCACTGCATTCCATGAGAGAGAGAGTCCCCTACCTCATAAGTGTGACTTACATTCTTTGTTCCTAGATATATGACTTTGCACTTGGCTGTATTAAAATGCATGTTGTTCAAATGCACCCACTTTACAAAATGATCCCCATTGACCTGTCCCCATCATTATTTACCACTCCCCCAATTTTTCTGTCATCTGAAATTACCACCAGCCATTTCCCCCCCCAGATCATTGATAAAGACATTGAATAGCATCAGGCCACGTCTCTGTGGGACTCCCACTAGAAACATCCCTATCGCATGACATCCCATTTACAATTACTTTTTGGGATCCATCAGGTAACCAGTATTTAATCAATTTAATATTAATTTCATATATTGCTTTTTTAAAATCAGGATGTCATATAGGACTAAGTCAAATACCTTACCTATTATGTCAACAGTTATCAACCAAGTTTATCAACCAAACTTGTAACAATCTCTTTAAATTATATCAAGTTTATTTGACAACACCTATTTTCAAAAAACCAACAACCCATGTTGATTAGTATTTATTACACTACTATACTTCAATTTTTTTTTAAATGATTATGTCCCATATCAGCTTTTCCATGATTTCACCTGGGATCAGTGTCAGATTAGCTACCTTAAAGTTACCCGGATCATCCCATTTACTCTTTTAAAATATTGGCACAACATTAGCTTTTTTCCCCCAGGCCTTTGGAGCTTGCCCTGCATTCCAAGATTTGTTAAAATCATCATCAATGGGTTAGAGAGCCCCTCAGCCAGTTCTTTTCATTCTTGAACTTTTAAAGCTTGAAATCCCCAAAAAGCTGAGTTTCAGGCCAAAAGCTTGAGATTGCGATGTGCTATATATGTTTATGGATTTGATTACTATATTCTTGCCTGTACCTGTTGGGTATGCGCATCAGACAATGTGACAAGGAGTCTCTATGACAGTGTCCCGCAGAGAATAAGTCTATAGTATCAGACTATAGCAATGCCTGTTATTTCCTACATCAGGGAGTCTCTGCACAGCATGGCTGGTGGGGGGAAGAAACTAACCTGTTTCTAAGCAATGAACTAGAGTCATCGTTGCTCTTCTAAACTCATCAGCAACAACTGTACAATTTTGTTGAATCAAGTACTTTTTATAAAAAAAAGTTTGTATAACTGACCTATTCAGTACAGTGAACAAAAATATTTATAAAGCAATAAACCCTTCAGCAACCAGACACGTCTCATCTGACTGCAGCTCCCACACCACAAGGAAGATTAGGCTGGTAGGCAGCTGCCTCTACCCAAAAGTCTGCCTCATCTTACTTCCATTCCCAGACCACAAGAGGTTAGGACAACTGGCCTACACTGGGATCAAGCAAAGGGTATAAAAAAGCCAGAGAACCGATAGCCATGCTGTTCGATCTCAAGAGATCTCCAAAGTTAAACAAGGCTGGTCACGGGCAGTACTTGAAACGGGAGAATTCCAACAAAACAGAGTCCCAGCAGAAAGTGGTGTCGGTGGTTACTGGGAGGGGCACTCTTCCCCAAATGTCAGTACTAAATTAATGGTCCAGCATGGTGTTAAGAGGACCATAGTCTTGGAGGTGACATCTTTTGGGTGAGAGACAGAGGCAAGGTCCTCACCATCTGCAGACACTGAAACATGCTCTGTGATTTGCAAGAGTATCAAAGGAAGGAGGGAGTTAAAATTTCCCCAGGAGACTGTGGCTAACTGGTGAATTCATTCACAGCAGGTCTAGAAACACTACAGCAGTGAAAAGGCTGGCAGCTATCAGCACTTGGCTTACACTAGCACTCCCACCTGCTCCCCACCGTTGTTATCACCAGTCGTAAAATATAAAAGTAAAATCCCCTTATAATGTAGCTGCCACTACCTAGAATGACTGATCTTTCATGGGATAACACAAATGCCTGAGCAAATGGGGTGAAGAGATCCACCATCACTGAAATACGCCTGCTGCCTCAGGTTTGAGGGTCAAAAAGTCCACACAGATTATTTCCATTGAAAATATACACAAATACATAAGAACAGCCATACTGGGTCAGACCAAAGGTCCATCAAGCCCAGTATCCTGTCCTCTGACAGTGGCCAATGGCAAGTGCCCCAAAGGGAATGAACAGACAGGTTATCATCAAGTGATCCATGCCTTGTCACCCAATCCCAGCTTCTGGCAAACAGAGGCTAGGACACCATTCCTGCACTTCCTGGCTAATAGCCATCGATGGACCTATCTTCCATGAATCTATCTAGCTCCCTTTTGAACCCTGTTATAGTATTGGCCTTCACAACACCCTCTGGCAAGGAGTCCCAGAGGTTGACAGTGTGTTGCGTGAAAAAATACTTTGTGTTTGTTTTAAACCTGCTACCTATTAATTTCATTTGGTGACCCCTTGTCCTTGTATTATGAGAAGGAGTAAATAACACTTCCTTATTTATTTTCTCTATACCACTCATGATTTTATAGACCTTTATCATATCCCCCCTTAGTTGTCTCTTTTCCAAGCTGAAAAGTCCCAGTCTTATTAATCTCTCCTCATATGGAAGCAGTTCTATCCCCTAATCATTTTTGTTGCCCTTTTCTGAACCTTTTCCAATATATCTTTTTTGAGATGGGGCGACCACATCTGTACGCGGTGTTCAAGGTGTGGGCGTACCATAGAGTTATATAGAGACAATATGATATTGTCTGTCTAATTATCTATCCCTTTCTTGATGATTCCCAACATTCTGTTCGCTTTTTTGACTGCTACTGCACATTGAGTGGATGATTTCAGAGAACTATCCACAATGACTCCAAGATCTCTTTCTTGAGTGGCAACAGCTAATTTAGACCCCATCATTGTATATGTATAGTTAGGATTATGTTTTCCAATGTGCATTACTTTGCATTTATCAACATGAAATTTCATCTGCCATTTTGTTGCCCAGGCATCCAGTTTTGTGAGATCCTTTTGTAGCTCTTCGCGGTCTGCCTGGGACTTAACTATCTTGAGTAGTTTTGTATCATCTGCAAATTTTGCTAGCTCACTGTTACGTTAAATAGAACTGGGCTCAGTACAGATCCCTGGGGGACACCACTATTTACCTCTCTCCATTCGCAGAACGGACCATTTATTCCTACCCTTTGTTTCCTATCTTTTAACCAGTTACCAATCCATGAGTGAACCTTCCCTCTTATCCCATGACTGATTATTTTGCTTAAGAGCCTTTGGTGAGCCAGCTGGTCTTTATACTGGTCGGGCCAGCTGGCCTTTCATCTTTCATGTACTGATGCTGGTATTATGCTTATTTCTTGTATTTAGCTTCAACATCTCTGGCTTTATGTAGCAGATAAAAAAGTACTATGCTTGGGACAAATCCAATTCCCAGAACTAGTCTGATCATGCAGCCCCATAGTCTGCTCCCATTGTGCACTAGGTACTAGCTGTTAATTCACCACCATCTTTGAGTCCACAGAGGGTCCCCTGGCTTTCAAATATAAACAGTTCCACTCCCTTAGAAGCAACCACAGCTACCTCCTTCCCCCACACATCCATGACTGACTTTTCTTCCAGGAATCTTATCAATTCTTAAGGTTATGACCAGTTTCTGGAGCTTTGTCTAACACGCCAAGTTCAGCCAACTCTCATACAACAGCATCTCCATCACAGAGTAAAGCTTCTGCCCGAGCAAATTCTTCACACTCTAAATTCTCTCTCGAGTCACAAGGAAAATCTTTAGTACTGCTTTACATGCAGCATTTGGCCACATCATCTTTATTTGCTCTGTCTTTTTTTATTATGATTATTATTATTTTAAATAAATAGCCTCCTATTCTCCCAGAGCTTGCCCTTTGGGCCTGTAAACCAGCATATCTGTCTGTAGGAGTCCTTGTGGCACCTTAGAGGCTAACAAATTTATTTTGGCATAAGCTTTTGTGGGCTAAACCCCACTTCATCAGACGCATGGAGTGAAAAATACAGTAGCAGGTATAAATATACAGCACATGAAAAGATGGGAGTTGCCTTGCCAAGTGTGGGGGGGAGGTCAGTGCTAACGAGGCCAATTCAATTAGGGTGGATGTGGCCCATTCCCAACAGTTGACAAGAAGGTGTGAGTATCAGAGGGAAAATTACTTTTTCTAGTGACCCAGCCACTCCCAGTCTTTATTCAGGCCTAATTTGATGGTGTCAAGTTTGCAAATTAATTCCAGCTCTGCAGTTTCTTATTGAAGTCTGTTTTTGAAATTTTTTTGTTGAATAATGGCCACTTTTAAGTCTATTATTGAGTGACCAGGGAGACTGAAGTGCTCTCCTACTGGTTTTTGAATGTTACAATTCTTGATGTCAGATTTGTGTCCATTTATTCTTTTGCATAGAGACTGTCCAGTTTGGCCAATGTACATGGCAGAGGGGCTTTGCTGGCACCTGATGGCATATATCACATTGGTAGATGTGCAGGTGAATGAGCCCCTGATGATGTGGCTGATGTGGTTGGGTCCTATGATAGTGTCCCTTGAATAGATATGCGGACAGAGTTGGCAACGGGGTTTGTTGCAGGGATTGGTTCCTGGGTTAGTTTTTCTGTTTCCTTGTTGGTTTTGTTGATACAGACTAACCTGGCTACCCCTCTGAAACCTGTCAAGTATTTCAATGACAATGCACCTAGGTAGTGATTTGTAGTGGCACCCAATTTCAGTGTGGTCTGTAGGTGTGTGTTGGTAGTGGGTCTTAAGAACAGACCCTCAATATATTGCTTTTCAGGGACAAATCCCCAGACTCTAGGACAAATTCTGAATGTCTCCAGAGAATTCAAGAGTTTGCCTTGGTTCACAGAATTGGCTTGACTCATTCATTCACTATTCTACTAGCAATAAGGCTGTTGGATGGCAAATACCAAATGAGAAAATTATTGTTGCAAATTGAGTACACACTGTTTATACTCCAGCAAATAACATCTGTTAATGCTCTTTGGGTTAGAATATCTACATGGGAATTGAAAGTATCACCTCCATATTTAACAGCCCTTCATGAACTCATCACATTCACAGGAGACTGTTACAAAACTACTAGAATTTTCTGAGGGTATCAGCAAACATGTGGACAAGGGGGAATCCAGGGGATATAATGTACTTCAGGGGGGTCTCAAACTGGGGGTTGGGACCCCCTCAGGGGGTTGCAAGATTATTACATGGAGGGTCACGAGCTGTCAGCCTCCACCCCAAACCCCGCTTTGCCTCCAGCATTTATAATGATGTTAAATATATAAAAAATTACTAATTTATTGGGGGGGGTTCACACTCTGAGGCTTGCTATGTGAAAGGGGTCACCAGTACAAAAGTTTGAGTGCCACTGATGTATTGGACTTTCAAAAAGCCTTTGACAAGGTTCCTCACCAAAGGCTCTTAAGTAAAGTAGGCACTCATGAGATAAGAGGAAAGGTCCTTTCATGGAAACAAAGGGTAGGAATAAATGGTCAGTTTTCACAGTGCAGCAAGGTAAATAGTGGTGTCCCCCAAGGATCTGGACTGGGATCAGTGCTGTTCAACATATTCATAAATGATCTGGAAAAACGGGGTAAGCAGTGAGGTCAAAGTTTGCAGATGATACAAAAATTACTCAAGATACTTAAGTCCAAAACTCACTGAAGAGTTACAAAGGGATCTCACAAAACTGGGTGACTAGACAACAAAATGGCAGATTAAATTGAATATTGATAAATGCAAAGTAATGCATATTGGAAACCATAATGCCAACTATACATACAAAGTGATGAGGTATAAATTAGTTGTTACCATTCAAGAAAGAGATCTGAGAGCCATTGTGGATAGTTCTCCAGAAACATCTGCTCAGCAGTCAAAAAGGGTAACAGAATGTTAGGATCCATTAAGAAAAGGATAAATAAGACAGAAATCATAACAACTATATAAATCCATGATACACCCACACCTCAGCTATAACATACAATCCTGTCACCCCATCTCAAAAAAGATACTGAATTGGAAAAGGTACAGAGAAAGGCAACAAAAATGATTACAGGTATGGAACAGCTTCCATATGAGGAGAGTTTAAAAAGGCAAGGACTGTTCAGATTAGAACAGAGACAACTAAGGGGGGGATATGATTAGAGGTTTATAAAACCATAAATGACATGGAGAAAAATGAATAAGGAACTGTGATTTACCCTTTCACATAAACACAAAAACCAGGGATCACCAAATGGAAAGAATAGGCAGCAGGTTTAAAACAAATATAAGGAAGTACTTCTTCATACAAACTCTCAGTCAATCGGTGGAACTCATTGCCTGAGGATGTTGTGAAGGTCAAAAGTATAACTGGGTTAAAAATAATTAGATAAGTTCATGGAGGATAGGTTCATCAGTGACTATTAGCCAGACCATCAGGACACAACCCTATGTTTTGGGGGGCCCTAAACCTTTGGCTGTCAGAAGCTGGGAATGGACGACAGTGGATGGATCAGTGGGCACCAACCACTGTCAGAAGATAGGATATTGGACTAGATGGACCCATTGGTCTGACCCAGTATGGTCATTCTTATGTTCTAATAGTTTCAGCTATTCAGATGGTTAAATTTCCCACAAATCATGAAAATCCTGCTCTCCTCCACTGTGCTCATTTCTGTCCAGACACCATTGGGGGGTGGGGGTGGCTCTTAGCCTATCAATGACTCATCTGTTCAGTCTGGACACCATTCACTCCCATTGGGGAGGGAGAGGGGGGAAGTGCCTCTTGCAGAAATAACATTAATTGCTTTGTTTCTTTTTTCCCCCAACATCAAACATGTTTAATAAGAATGTAGCTGCACCTTTGAACAATCTATGTCAGTAAGATTCACCTAGTCATGCAACATCTAATTCTGTACAAGCCTCCTTTCTTTAAGCACAAGAAGGACATCTGTGTGCTTTCAGCAGATAACTGAAAGGAATGAGAAGTCACACACACAAGGGCCTCCTCATTTCTATAAGTATTTCCTCTGGAGACTTGGATGCAGTGGAAATTATCCCACTGTGGCTAATGACCCCTCTGAAGACTCCAACCCATTGTTTATGAAGAAACAATCCAGTTATCATTTGTTACACACTGACAATGATTTCAGCACCAGTATAGGACGCGAGAGAGTGTCTGCCTCAAGGTGCTCACAATCTAGGCAGGTGAGACAAAGGGCAAAGCACAGAGGGATTTTGGTTTAAATTATATAGTTACTGACTTATTTGTGGGGGACATCATGGCAAAAGCAAGTCTATGGGGGGAGATGCGACTGAGGAGTGGGTGGTGGTTTGGAGAGCAGGGTTGTGAGGGCAGGCTAAGCTTGATCTGTCTCCTATTCAAGTCAATGAAAAAAACAAACAAAGAAAAAAAACAACCTTCCAGTAACTTTAATAATGCAGGATCAAGCCCTCTTTGTACTGGTTTGGGGAGGAAACATGGGAAAAGGGGGCAGTAATAGCATCTCCCTTCTTTGTGCTCTCCCCTATTCCATTCTACTAAGCCATGGTAAGTAATACACTCAGTGAGTCTCTTCACCTCAGAGTCATTTAAATACCCCAAATTAACAAACATTTATTGTCAATACATGTCCTATTTAAATGTAAACGCCCAAGAACAGTCCAAACCAAATCCCAGCTCCAAACGCCCCTGAACTTCAGGGAAGTTTGGATCAGAATCAAACTTTGTGGCTGGCCTGTATATCTGTAATGGGCTGAACAGATCCAAACCTTATGGCTCACACTAAGAGAGCAAAAGTGAACCTTCTCACCTGCACACACTAACAAACCGCTGTGAGGACTGTCCCAGAAGCCGGCTGTTAAATATTTATAGCTCGGTGGTACAGAATTTAACTTGACCTTTTGGTGTCACAAGTTGTTGTGCCTATTTCTGAGTGAGCCCAGAGTTATGCCACCTGTCTCTTTCCCTTGGCAGCAGCTCATAAAGGAACAGCTCTTCCTAATATCCTATTAGCTCCTTTGGGCCACAGAAAACTGCATGTGCTTAGAGAGCCTCTGTCAGCAGTAACGAGGATTTAGAGAGACAGGGACAAAACACTGAACAGTTAAACAGTCCACTCAATCTTGACCCAGTTTTTGCTGGGGAAGATGGTAGAGTGGTCCCAGCCTCTCCTCCTGTCACCATGCCTCAGTGGGTCACAGCTGAGGATGCCAGATTCAGGACAACTGTTAAGAACTAGGACAGACTCACCCCAAACTGGTGGTTATTCTACCATTAGATATACCGAGCCAGCAACAAAAGTAAACTTCTGTCACATCACACTCGTTAACCAGAAGTAAAAAATGCAGTCTCCTTAGGCAGTCCAGCCCTTGTCTCACCACGCAGACATAAGACTTGATGATGAGTGGTTACTGAAAATGAATGTAATCAAACAAAGGGTTCTTCTGATCTCAAAAGATTAGTCATGTAGCCAGGTCACTATGTAACTCAGATTTTACCCAATAATCAGGCTGTTGCCAATCCTTTAGTAGCTAAAAAATAAACCTTTAGATTTTAAGAGGAAAGAAGTAGAAGAGAGTTAAAATGGTTAATTGATCATATACATACAATCACAGCAAGGTGTGTAGCAGTGATGGAATAAGCTGCTGGTTTGCAAATGTCTCTCTGGAAATTACCCAAACAGCTTGGGGGTCATCAGTCCTTGTTGATAGCTTTCTTGTTAAAAACTAGTCCAGATTTGCAAATTTGACACCATCAGCTCAGGATTAAACAAAGGCTGTGAATGGCTAGCCAACTACAAGGGAGGAGAAACTGCTTTTGGTGTTCACACCTCAACTGCTAGAAGAGGGCCTCATCCTCCCTGATTGAATTAACCTCCTTATCTCTAGACTGATTCTTGCCTGCATATTTATACCTGCCTCTGGAAATTTCCACCACATGCATCTGATGAAGTGGGTATTCACCCACGAAAGCTTATGCTCCAATACATCTGTTAGTCTATAAGGTGCCACAGGACTCTTTGTTGCTTAGTCCAGAGAAATGAAGCAGGATATGAAGACAAAATGGAGATGTTTCCAGGTTCTTGTATACCCTCTTCCATGTGGATGGAAATTTACTGTCCCAAACAGCAGGGGCAGCTCTAGCTTTTTTGCCACCCGAAGCACGGCAGTCAGGCGGCTTTCGACGGCGCGCCTGCGGGAGGTCCCCGGTCCCATGGATTCGGCGGCATGCCTGCAGGAGGTCCACCAGTCCTGCGGATTCAGTGTACCTGCCGCTGAATTGCCACCAAATCCGCGGGACCGGCGGACCTCCCGCAGGCAAGCCGCTGAAGGGAGCCTGACTGCCGCCCTTGCAGGGACTGGGAGGGCGCCCCCCGCGGCTTGCCGCCCCAGACACGTGCTTGGAGCGCTGATGCCTGGAGCCACTGCTGCCAAACAGAGTTCCCAGCACAGTTTGTGGAAAAGTACAGACCCAAGATGGAGTCCAGGGTCACATGAGCAAGTCACATGCCCTTGCATGGTTTGATGACTCACAAGGGCAAGCCACTGGCCACTTAGAGGCTAAGGCAGCTGCAGGAAGAGCCATCTGGGCGGAATGAGTTTCTTCTATGGTCCATTGTGAGAGTTAAATTGCCTTTGATAAGCCATCAACACAAAACTGTCTGGCTGCAATGCAAATTTTACCTAATGGGTGTTACCCCAGGATCAAACATATCTGAAATACTGGTACATAATCAATATTCATAACCTTAGATACAAAGATGATACATGCATACAAACAAGATAATCATATTTGATAGACTAACTTTTCCATTGATACCTTACATGACATATTTTTGTATAAGATGTGTTGCAACAGTAGTAGCAACATTGATATACGTGGTCATATTTCAATCCATAGCCCTTCCTCCTCTCCAGCAAAGCACCTCTGAAACCCATAGGAATTAGCAAGAGCTAAAGGCTTAAAAGCTGCTCAGGATCAGCCAGCCTCTTAAGAGTTACAGAGCCCAAGGCACCTTTTGCAAGAGTAGGGGTTACGTCCCCATTTCTGTGGCCCAGCAAATTATCAGAGTGATAAGGGGTAAGAACTACCTGCGATGCTCCATGACTTATCCTTGACATTCATCCTGGGCAATCCCTAGATAGTACCGGGTGTTTGGCTGCTAGAGAGGCTGGTCTGCTTGAGATGCTTCAGAATATAGTCATGTCCATATACAAATCCCATAGCACAAGGGTTGCTGGGGTCCTCCGTGGCAGAATGCTCATGTTTCACTAAAGGAGCATATAAGGAAGCCTTTGGGAAATAAAATCATATTGCATTTGCAATCTTCGTTGTCAAATAACCCTGCCTAGTAGTTTCTCCTCAACACAAATAGTTAGGAACTCTGTGCATGTCTGTATCACAGGAAGGTATGTGTTGTTACTTCCCAATCACTTACTCACATGTCTCACAAGATGCAAGAAAGGGGTCAATTTCTTACATTAAGGGAACCCTATACAGAGGTAAACGGGTATTATAAAGAGGAGAGTGATAAATTGTTCTCCTTAACTACCAAGGACAGTACAAGAAGTAATGGGCTTAAATTGCAGCAAGGGAGACTTAGGAAATGTTTCCTAATGTCTAACTTAACGATCAGGGTAGTTAAGCACTGGAGCAAATTCCCTAGGGAGGTTGTGGAATCCCTGTCATTGTAGGTTTTTAAGAACAGGTTACACAGACACCTGCCGGGGATGGGCTAGATCAGTGGTTCTCAAACTTATTTGATCCTGCCCCCTTCTTTGTGTTTGTAATTATTAGTGCTCCCTCTCCTATGCCCCAGGTGCCCAAACAGCAGCCACCGCTCTCTGGCCACCCAGCTCTGAAGGCAGAGCAGAGAACGGCAGCTGCTGGCTGGGCAATACCATGCCACTCTTACTTCTCCACTGGTGCTGGAGGCAGTGCTGCCTTCAGAGCTGGGCACCTGGCCAGCAGCTGCTGCTCTCCGGCTCCCCAGCTCCGAATGTGCACAGTAAGTTTCCCCTAAAGCTTCTCATACACACTCCAGAATATATTCCATGGCCCCCAAGGGTGAGCATCCCCCAGTTTGAGAGCCTCTAGTCCTGACTCATGATTCTCTGACACTACCCAGTAAAGTTTCCATTTTTAAATAGTATCAGAGGGGTAGCCGTGTTAGTCTGGTTCTGTAGAAGCAGCAAAGAATCCTGTGGCACCTTATAGACTAACAGACGTTTTGCAGCATGAGCTTTCGTGGGTGAATACCCACTTCTTGCATCTGAAGAAGTGGGTATTCACCCACGAAAGCTCATGCTGCAAAACGTCTGTTAGTCTATAAGGTGCCACAGGATTCTTTGCTGCTTCATTTTTAAATAATTTGTTCTGAATAACAAACTCATTGTACCAAGATTGTGATGTTTGTATCATATGGGATGATGATGTGCTAGTCCAAATTAATGTTCAGGACACTTCAAGAAGGCTTGGAAGATGTGGGAAGACCCCCTTAATCACAATGGACCAAAATAAATAAATAAATCAAGGCAGGCGGCAAACGCTATCATCATAGATGGATGGTGCACTCTGATTTCGGAATTAAGTGGAACTTTCTCTGTTTTTTGTTTGCTTGTGTTTCTGATTCTAAAGCAGAGAGATCTGATGGAGTCTATGGAGGTTACAGGTCTGCTGCCGTTCTGTTCCTAAACTATATCTGTTGTCATGGAGACAGAAGAACTGGAAGAGGTGGAAAGGCATTGCAGAAAAGCAACCAGTGGTGTCAAAAAAGGCAGTTCTCAGCAGACAGCCTCACAGCCTGGTATGAATTCTGAGGATGAGGAGAAGTCAGAGGGTGCTGACCATGTGACCCAGGACAGTGAGTCACAGATTCACTACATTCCCATTCAAAGAAATTCCAAGTATTATCGGTCCATGAGGCTACGGACCAGACAGAAAGAGAGGAATAACAGAGAGGGAATGAATGCTAGGCATCCTGTAGGTGAGTACCAGACCCAGAAGTCACTTCTCTTCCTTTTTCCACTGCAATTGGGAATGATGGGAAGAGAGGGAGCAGGCCAGTGGGGTGGGAGCTCCTGATAGATCAACACTAGAGAAAGTGGGGGATTCCAGAACTCTGGTTTGAGCACCAGCCCTTGCCCGAGCACCAGCCCTTGCCCATCTTCCACAACAGGAGTTTCAGTGCCAATAGATTACTAGTAGCTAGACTGGAACTGCCAAATAGCTGATTCTTTAAACACGTTCTCATTGCAGAGAACCTGAGCAGGCTTGGAACCCATGTTCTGCCTCTCAGCAGGGGGAGGAGAGGGGGGGAGAGAAATGTTTAAGCAGGGAAGGCCACATAGCAAGCAAGGAAGGAGCCAGTTCACAGGATCACACAGTGAGGACGGAGTGGAGAAAGCGAGACCTGTACAAAAGAAGAACTGTGCAGAGCATTGGGGAAAATCAACAGAGTGAACAGGAAGGCAGAGTGGCAGAAGAGCACACTGCCCCATCCCCAGCAAGTGAGCCATGCTTCCCCTGCCAGCATAATGGTCATTTCCCACACCACCCAGGGGCGGCTCTACGAATTCCGCTGCTCCAAGCAGGGCGGCGCACTGCGCCGCTCGCGCTGCCGGGCGCCGGGGGACCTCCCGCAGACGTGCCGCTGGTCCCGCGCCTACGGTGGAGCTTCCGCAGTCATGCCTGCGGGAGGTCCACACGAGCCGCGGGACCAGCGCACCCGCCACAGTCATGCCTGTGGGAGGTCCAGTCGTCCCGCGGCTCCGTTGGACCTCCCGCAGGCATGACTGCGGAAGGTCCGCCGGACCCGCCTGCCACCCTCCTGTTAAAATGCCGCCCCACGCGCGTGCTTGGCGCGCTGGGGTCTGGAGCCGGCCCTGACACCACCTATGGCAAACCCAGGACAAATGGCTACAAAGGGAGGGGTAGTAATTAGTCCCAGAGGGTTAAAAGGCCTCACCATATCCACTGAGGGGAGATAGCCATGGGGAAATAAGGTTCAGCTGGAACAGGGGTTACCAGGGAACTAATTAGGTTCAGCTGTGTTGGGGACTTTAACTCCGACAGCGAAATTCGTTGTCTGTTCACAGAGAGACAGGCAACACCAGCAAGGTCCGATCAAAAGCCCTTTATTGACAAGTGCACGCATCAACAAAGGGCCGCTCGTCTCCAGTGAGAACCAGCAGCACTTTTCAGCTTAGTATTAGCCTATATAGACACTTTTATTACGTCATACATCACTCACTTGAGCAAAACCCACCCCCCTTTGTTTAACAACTTAAAACTAGACACTTTTAATATACACACATGCCTAGACTTTATGTCTACAACTTTAGATTATTAATTATATCTTAACAACACCCAAAAGTTAGAAATACAGGGGAGTTTTTAAACAAACCTATAACTCAACCAAAAAGTTAGAATCTGAACCGTGGGATGCTAGAGTTTCTTATCAGCTCTTCAAACACTGTCCTTAGCACAGCTAATGGTATGCCAGCAATGCAATCCCTGGTTTATCTCAGGCTTATCTCACGTTTTCCAGGGCTCTGTAAAACAATGCTGCTTCTCAGTACTTTTCCACTCTGGGATTACCCAGAAACCTCTTTTAGCCTGACTTTAGTCAGGTTGGCATAACTGTTTTGCCTGCTATATTTTCATTCAGGCCTAACAGCTGGCCCCAACTACTGGAGACCTTTTTAAACCCTCCCTGGTGTGGAAGCAGGAGGGAGAGTGAGAGAAGCAGAGAAGCTGCCAGCAAGTTAGGTGCAGCAAGGCTCTGAACCCTTCCAGCAAGGAAGGCTGCACTCTGTCCCCAGAAGGGGAGAAAACCAGCACAAGGGACTGACTGAGGGAAGGATCAGCCAGACCCTGTGCTACTGGGAAGGATTTGCTTTGCCCAAGCCGGTATCTCCAAGGCTAAAAAGGACTGAGCCTGCTGAGGAGAAGCAGGTACTTTGCCACACGTGGTGTCAGGGGTGGGATGTGATAGTGAGTGAGGCTCTGTGGCAAGCCATCTCAGGGCAAGGTAAATATCACACACACACACACACACACACACACACAAAGGAGGATGTAGTGAAGGCATTGATACAAGCCACTGCGGCTCAACAAGAGGCTACCAGAGTACAGGTGGCGGCCCAGCAAGAGTCAGTACGTGTCCAACAGGAGACAAACCAGTTGATGATGAACCAGGCGGCCCAAGATTGAGCCACCTTGAATGAAGTAGTGAACCAGTTGAAAGCCCTGACCACGCTGATACACAGGGCCCAGGGGACCCGGCCGCTACAGGCGAGCAACTATTTACAGAAGATGACAACAGATGACGACATAAAGGCATATCTCCTTGCATCTAGAGGACGGCCCTGTGGGAGGCCTGGCCCCAAGACCAGTGGGCAGGCCTCCTGGCTCCATTCCTGTGTGGGGAGGCCCAGAAGGCCTACTTCGACATGACCACAGAAGCAGCTATGGATTACCCCCAGCTGAAGGCAGAAATCCTGGCGAGGTCAGGCGTGACGCTGGCCACAAGGGCCCAGCGCTTCCATGAGTGGAAGTACCGGGATGACAAAGCACTGAGGTCCCAGCTATTTGACTTGATCCACCTTGCCCGGAAGTGGCTCTGCGCTGACACTCTAATGCCCAAATCTAGGAGAGCCTATGCAATGTGAACTGGGAGATATAGGGGGACCATGTGATCTAATAAGTCTAGTCAGGGTTGCGATGATCCCTCATAGATACACTAGGCCCATTAAGATGAATGGTATAGAGACGACAGCATTAATAGACTAGGGAAGTGCAATCACGTTAGTCTCGGGGAAGCTGGTTAGGCAGGACCAACTATCCCGGGCCAAATGCTTGGGAATATCCTGTGTGCATGGGAATGTCAACTATTATCCAACCATCCCCGTAAGAATAGAAGTTCTCGGAAACCCCACTAAGTTGATGGTGGGAGTAGTTCCGAAACTCTCCTACCCTGTCCTTATCGGACAAGACTTCCCAGGGTTTGATAGCCTACTCCCCGGGGGCGAGGTAGAAGAAAATAATGACCCTGGGACCCAGGGTGTGGCCCAGATAGCTGACCCTCCCCCAGCCTTCCATGAGTTTAGCCAGAATTTGTTCTCCCTGCTGGGGAAGTCCAGGAAGACTCGGAGGGAACGGAGGGTGGATAAAAGGAGGGGGACGAGGATCCTGACCCAGTACCAGAAGTGTATGCTGGCAGGGGAAAGAAGGGCCTCAACTGACAGTGGGACTGGGTCGGCCATCAACAACCCTATCGTTGGACCTGGTTCCCCAGGGCCTTTCCCCCAAGGGGGAGATGGAGGTAGATCTCCCAGAATTTGGACAAATGGGGACCGCACTCAGGAATTTTGGTCAGGATCCGGCCAATGATCCCATATACCACAATATTCATAAAGAAGTAGTTGAAGTAAATGGGGGTCCCCGAGGAGGGGAGAGTTAAGGGCCCAGGGCCATATTATTTGATTAAGAAGGATCTGCTATATAGAGTAGTCCGGGTCCAAGACCAAATCATAGAACAACTCTTGGTCCCCCAGAAGCATCAGAGGGCTGTATGGATCTGGCCCACAGTCATCTGTTCGGGGCCCATCTAGGGGTAGATAAGACCCTTGATCAGATTCTACAGAGGTTTTTTTGGCCTGGCATTTATGTGGCAGTCTGGCAATATTGTACCTCCTGTCCGGAATGCCAGATTCATGGGCCCCGACCACACTTAAGGGCCCCTCTGGTACTTCTGCCAATTATCGAGGTCCCATTTGAGCGAATAGCTATGGACATAGTAGGGCCATTGGAGAAGTCAGCCCGGGGCCATCAGTACATTCTGGTAGTACTAGATTATGCCACCCGATACCCCGAGGCCATACCCCTATGGAATACTATGTCCAAGGCCATAGCCAAAGAATTAGTCCAGATTTTTTCCAGAGTAGGAATATCTGAGGAGATCCTGACGGATCAAGGGACCCCCTTTGTGTCTAAGCTGATGAAGGACCTGTGTACAATGCTCCACATATGGACCCTTAGAAAATCGGTCTACCATCCCCAGACCAATGGCCTTGTTGAACGTTTTAATAGGACATTGAAAAACATGTTACGGAAAGTGATTAGTCATGATGGGAAAGACTGGGACACTCTGCTGCCTTACGTGCTGTTTGCCATACGGGAGGTTCCTCAGGCTTCCAGTGGATTCTCCCTCTTCGAGCTGTTATATGGTCGCCACCCCAGGGGCATACTGGACCTGGCTAAAGAAGACTGGGAAGAACAGCCGAACCCGGGGAGAAACGTTGTTGAACATGTGCTGCAGATGAAAGACAGAATAGCCCAAGTAGCCCCCCTTGTGCACAAACACATGGAGAAGGTCCAAGGGGCACAACAAACTTACTACAATCGCCAAGCAACGACCCGGAAGTTCCAGGTGGGGGACCGGGTGATGGTGCTCATACCCACAGCGGAGCTATAGGAGAAGTCGTCGGGTCGCCGGAAGCTGGAGCAGATCTACCATATAAATCTGCTGAAACCTTGGCAGGATAGAAAAGCTCCAGTGGTTGTGCTGGGGGCACCATCCTTTAAAAGCAACCAGCCCAATGTAGTGGGAATATCCCCAGAGTTGATTCCGGAAGAACGATCAGAAGTGATCAACCTGATCAAATGCAACCAGGATGTGTTCTCGGAAAAGCCAGGCAGGACTACTGAGGTTCACCAGCACATCTTCACAGAGCCTGGAGTGAAGGTGAACGTCAAGCCATACCGGATCCCGGAGGCCAAGAGAGAAGAGATTAGGAAAGAGGTCAGGAAGATGCTGGCCTTAGGAGTCATCGAAGAATCTCATTCAATGGTCCAGTCCCGTGGTTTTAGTGCCTAAGACGGATGGCAGTATGAGGTTCTGCAATGACTTCCACAAGCTGAATGAGGTGTCCCAATTTGATGCGTACTCTATATCCAGGATAGATGAGCTGATTGACAGATTGGGAAAGGCACGGTTTATGTCTACCCTTGACCTTACCAAGGGCTATTGGCAGGTCCCCCTGGCCAAGGCCGACAAGGAGAAGACAGCCTTTGCAACTCCAGAAAGACTATATCAGTACACTGTTCTCTCCTTTGGGTTGCATGGGGCCCCCGCTACTTTCCAATGGCTAATGGACAAACTGTTACAACCCCATGGAAAGTTTGCGGCAGCCTATCTCGACGACGTCATCATATATAGCCCCGACTGGGAGACGCACATGGAGAAGGTAGAAGCAGTCCTGGACACCCTGAGGAAGGTAGGACTGACTGCAAATCCCTCCAAATGGTCGATCGGGCTAGCTGAGGCCAAGTACCTTGGGTATATAGTGAGGAGGGGCTTGGTGAAGCCCCAGCTCAACAAGTTAGAAGCTATACAGAAGTGGCCCCGACCACTCTGGAAAAAACAGTTCAGAGCATTCCTGGGACTAGTGGGGTACTATAGGCAGTTCATTCCCCACTTCACCACGAAGGCATGCCCATTAACGGACCTAACCAAAGCTCGGGGCCCAGACATAGTAAAATGGTCTGCTGCAGCCAAAGCTGCTTTTGCAGATCTGAGGACAGCCCTCTGCACAGACCCCATACTAGTAGCCCCAGACTGGGGGAAGGAGTTTACCCTACAAACAGACGCCTCTGAAGTAGGGCTGGGTGCAGTGCTTTCACAAATGGTCGGAGATGACGAACACCTCGTCCTCTTCCTCAGTAGGAAGCTTCTACTAGGGGACGGAAATATGCCATAGTGGAGAAGGAATGCCTGGCAGTAAAATGGGCCATAAAGCCTCCACTACTATCTACGTGGACGGAGGTTTACCCTTGTCACAGACCATGCCCCTTTGTAATAGGTGCACCAAAACAAGGACAAAAACGCGAGAGTAACAAAATGGTTTCTGTCACTTCACCCCTTCCACTTCACAGTAAGACATAGGTCTGGAACCAACAAAGCAATGTGGATGGCCTCTCGAGGGTGCACTGCTTTCCGACCCAAGTAGCCCAACCCCTTAGTGTTGAGCTGGGGGGGGGGGCAATATGTGGCAAACCCAGGACAAATGGCTACAAAGGGAGGGGTAGTAATTAGTCCCAGGGGGTTAAAAGGCCTCACCCTATCCACTGAGGGGAGATAGCCATGGGGAAATAAGGTTCAGCTGGAACAGGGGTTACCAGAGAACTAATTAGGTTCAGCTGGCCCCCAACTACTGGAGACCTTTTTAAACCCTCCCTGGTGTGGAAGCAGGAGGGAGAGTGAGAGAAGCAGAGAAGCTGCCAGCAAGTTAGGTGCAGCAAGGCTCTGAACCCTTCCAGCAAGGAAGGCTGCACTCTGTCCCCAGAAGGGGAGAAAACCAGCACAAGGGACTGACTGAGGGAAGGATCAGCCAGACCCTGTGCTACTGGGAAGGATTTGCTTTGCCCAAGCCGGTGTCTCCAAGGCTAAAAAGGACTGAGCCTGCTGAGGAGAAGTAGGTACTTTGCCACACCCCAAACAGAGGCCTGGGGTATTCTTTCCAGAAAGTGGGCATCTTCGGCTTTCCCAGCCAAGGGGCCCACCTGACTCAGCAAAAGGGCTCATTCTGCCCTGCACAGAATGTGTCCAAGGAAAGTTCCTTCCCTTCTCCAAGTCAGCTTATGAGCAGACAGCACAAGAGCAAGGAGCTGCTGCTTAATATTCTGCTACTGTTCTCAATGAGGTTCCTGGACAGACTGTCTGTATCCAACGCAGACCTCACATCCACCCTGTCAGTACAGCAGCAGAACGAGCTCAGAGTGGCTCTCTCTGCATCTCCTGCTTACCCACCACCACGTCACTGCAGCAGAACCAGCTCAGAGGGGGGCATTGCTCCTGCAGACCCATAACATCATTGCGCCGGACCAGTGTATAGAGTGGCATCTCTTCTGTTTCACCACAGCACCACTGCAGAAGGACGAGCTCAGAGCAATGCTGCTGTATTACGTGCCCACTACAGCATAAGTGCAGTCTTACCTGCTTGGAGTACTGCTTCTCTGCATGCCCACTGTGTCATTCCATCGCTGCAGTAGGAGCCGCTCAGAACGGGGCTTTTCTCCTGCACGCCTGCAGCAATAGTTCAAAAGGGTCATTCAGAGCAATGTCTCTCTTCACCAGGCAATGCAGCAGGATTTGCTAGGAGCAATACTTCTCTCCCCTGCATCACTGTAGCAAGCCCAGCCCTGAGCTATAGTTTCTCCAGTCAATTGGGATGACATAAGCAGCTCTCCTACTTCTCCTTCACCAAGACGGATGCCATTCTCTCACAGCAACTGGGCAGCGTATGCTTTGACACAAGCCTGTCTCATAACAGGAACCTCTTCTCACAGCATTTGCTGAAGTGCCTGGAAACAAGGAATGGGTGAGCTCTTTTATCTTAACTTCAAACCCACTTGAATAGCACAAAGTCCAAAAGTTTGACTCAAATGTTAATCTGTTCACATTCCACTAAGGAAAGACTCTGAAACAAAGAAGAAGAGAAAGTAAGAGAAATCTAGTGAAAAAAGTAGGATGGAATACAGAACAGGAAGAAAAATCCAGTTTGAAAGCAAGAAGTGAGAGCAGAGAATGGGAGTGAGAGAAAAACAAACAAAGAAAACTAAACCCAGCATAGACAATGGCCTAGTTTTGGGGGTGATCCTAAGAGACAACATAAGTTTTCCTTTAGCTAGCAAAAGAGGTTGGATTTTGTAACCAAGCTCCTCTGGCAGGGGAAGAGCATTTAAAGGAGAGGAAAGAAAGGCATGAGAACTCAAGCTAGTTTTGTGAACCCCCAGAAACTGTGCCACAGGTTAGCAAAACCTTGGACTTCAGCCATTCCTTATGGAGACCCAGTGGCATCAACCAGGAGGGCATCTCTGAAACATGCTTCATTTAGGGCCCGGACCTGCACTCACTGAAGAGTGAGAGTTTTGCTACTGATTTAAAGTGGGAGCAGGATTAGGATTTAATGCAAAGTAAATCTAATAGAAAATATCCAGCCCCCAAAAGTGAGATGCACCTTTCCCTTTCTCTGATTGCCATGGTGAGCCATGAACTTGATTGGGATTTCTACCGCAGCTTTCGTTCCCTGGAAAAGCCATTCCGGCTCCTTTGAGGGAAAGAGGAGGAGCAATTAAAGGTAAAGCTGCTCGTCCTACTGAAAGTTTACTTCATTTATCTTTCAGTAAACTGAACTCTTCTATTTTGTGCCTGGAAGGAGAGAGGTACTGAGGTCCTGGCATGGCAAAACAGAAACCAGCACACCCTAGAAGTGCACAGTTAACCCTGTCTCCCTAAATAGTGGAGATGAAAGTCACTGGCTGCTGGGGGCAAAGTTTTCAGTGGTTAGACGCCCACTTACATACACAAAAATGCATTTGTATGTCTACATTCATTTTCTCATTCGAGTGCATACGCAATTGGGGTAAAGCATTATCATCTGCAGGCAAGTGTATGCACATGGACCTCAAGCCTGCTTGTTTGAAAAGTTGAGCCTTAGGAATCAAAATGCAGCCCATTCTCCCACCTCTTTCAATGCAAACCAGTTGATACCTGGAGTACATGTAAAGATTGTCCCTCTTTTCTGTCATAGCTTCACTCAAAAATGGAGACAGCAGAAGCAAACCTCTGAATCTGGATGTATTATCTCGCAAGGGACCCTCAGTATCAGTAAAATCTGAAGTGAAAAAGTTGGAAGAACAATGGACACAAAGGTAAGGAGGAAAGCAAGAGGGTGGTGAGGATTGCCTAAACTGAACAACAGGGAAGCAATGTCAGAGCTACCAGGCAGAGAGAATACTGTTTCGGAAAGGGACTGAGCAAAATTATATCCACCAGTTCATCTCATCTCAACTTAAACTGCAATGCTGTTTTCATCTTTAAAAATTATACTCATCTAGCACCTAAAACTTTTATGCCAAAACTTTATCAGCATGAGTTTGGAGGCAAAGAGTGAAGGACAGGAGGGGTGGAGAGAAAGAAGAAGGGAGTGAGGAAGATGGAAAGGAAGAAGGGGAGAGCTCCTTTCGAGTGGCATTCATTTTGTCTTTGCAACGCTTAAAAAAAAATAGCTTTCCAGCTTCTTCAGTTTTCTTTCGAGGTACAACATGGTATCATCAAGAGCTGGTAATAGAGTTTTGTACTAAGGTACTCCTATTTGCCCTAAATCCCTCACCTATGGAGGTAACAAAGGTTTTGATCCTGCAAATCTTTCTTCAGAGCACTACAGAGAGGTGAAGGTTGACAGACTCCATGATAGTGTGAGCAGACACTATGTGTGGGCACAAGGCTGAAGAATAGGTGCAAGTCCTCCATAGAGAGTGAAACCTTCACTCTGAGTTCACTCCCTTACGTGCCTGTGTAGACTTAAGTGAGATCCTTAGCATGCAGATGAGGAGCTTAGCTGTGCATACTCCTCTTTTGCCTCAGTTCTGCTGCTTGGCAGGAAGAAGGGGTGGTTGCAGTGCAGGACACTCTCAAATACAGGATCATGTCTCCTGCACTCTGTGCTTTTACATTGTGTTTATATGCACGATACTGAGTCCAAACCTACATTGTCAAGAATCAAGCCCTGAGACTTAAATACCAGATGCATTACACTGGGTTGTGTGGTGCCACTTATGGGCAAATGAGTATCAAAGAAAGATTCTTTCCAACAACTTTACCTAGGACAAGGACTCCAATAGAGTTTTAATGCCTAACAAATAAATCAGTCAAATCATATTTAAATAAAGTAAATTGTCCTGGCTGGCACTGGGTGTTCTTTGGTATTAAACTGAGCACTTGAAATCAGACAGCTGCAGTATGCTGGAGTGTTAAACCCATCTGCCTTCCTTTTCCTCTCCCACTGGCATAATCCTGGCTGTCAGCCTCTGACGTCCTGACACTGCCAGTTATGCAACTATAAAGCATGCAAATTATGGTCCTAACTCTGGAGTCAAGAACAATGAGCTGCTTCCTGTGAACCAAATTTAATATGCTGGGGCTCGCAGAGCCTGACAGGTCAGTACAGGTTACAAGTCATGTGTCTACAGAAAGCAGGCAGTGTGATGGTGCTGAGGAAGGATCATATCTACTGCAATTGGGCAGAGAGATTTGGCACACAGAATAAGACCCGAGTTTAAGCTCCTAAACTGAGACCCTGTCCTTAGCTTCCCTTCCATAAAAACAGCTGTAATTTACAAGAGCACCACTGGAAATATTAACTTTGGAATAACTACAGGAATCTGGGGATATCACTTCTCTCCAAACATCACAATTCTTACCATTTTACCTTGGAAAAGAGCTAGCTAAGAAGCCTAAAATGTTATGTACAGTCTAAGAAAGTGTAGAACATCTCACACCTAATATCTTACAGAAAAGAAAAAGTTGGTGCCTGTCAGCTAAGGTTTATCTGAGAGAAGGAGGCTATGGGCTTGGATAGTAGGGATGCTTCCCACTGGAGCAGTTACATAGCCCCATATGGTGTCTCGGGGGATGCAGCACCAGGTTGCTGGTGGCAGCTGCAGCAGCTGGGCTGCTTTCTTGTTACTTTGAACAGTGACATCAATACTGCAGCATCTGTGCCAGCACTGAGGCTGGGCAGGCACAAGGGTTTTTTGTTTTTTTTAAACCCAAGGATTAAAATAACCAAAGTCTGCAGATTTATCAAGGAATGTGTGTGGAATTTACAACCATGGCAGCTATTTCACAGCACACAGCAACAGGACAGGGCATGAGCAGAAATTATTCAGAACAGGGCATGAGCAGAAATCCTATAGCCAGTTGGAATCACAGGGGGGAATTTGCTACAGGTACAGTAGGAATAACCTATTTATCTGATCTTGATTTGGACAGGACCTTGGCCTTAACACCCTGTTCTGGGATTCTTAATAACCACAAGTAGCAAAGACCTTGGTATTGTATCTCATTCAAAGCATAGCAAATTGTGCTACAATAATGCTTAATAAATTAATTAAAATAATGAGTGGTTTATTGACCACAAACACTGACAGTGATGGTTTTCGGGGTACCCAGAACTGTGAGTCACCTTGTTACTTGCTACCTCCATCATGACGGAGTCTTGCTTGTGCTTAGCTGGGTATCAGTTCCCTAACATCACCAATCTCTTAGCCACTCAAACATGCCTCTGGACTATGCCAGCCCTTTGCCTTGCAATTTAATAGGTGCACCCCAGTCCCTTTGAAGCATTCCCCTGTGATATGCAGCCCCGACACTGGCTACTCACAGATATACCAGGCCTTCTGCCCCAAAGGAACAGTATGCACACCAGCTTGTAAGATTCAAATCAGGATCAGCACTGTACTTAACTCCACAGCCCTGAGATATTTATAGTGAAAACCAGAGTAAGTTTATTGTCAAAGATTCAAGTGATAGTGACTAAGGGTACGTCTACACTACGGGACTATTCCGAATTTGCATAAACCGGTTTTGTAAAACAGATTTTATAAAATCGATTGCGCGCGGCCACACTAAGCACATTAATTCGGTGGTGTGCGTCCGCGGTCCGAGGCTAGCGTCGGCTTCTGGAGCGTTGCACTGTGGGTAGCTATTCCCTAGCTATCCCATAGTTCCCGCAGCCTCCCCCGCCCCTTGGAACTTCCGGGTTGAGATCCCAGTGCCTGATGGGGCAAAAATCATTGTCGCGGGTGGTTCTGGGTAAATGTCGTTAGTCACTCCTTCCTCTGGGAAAGCAACGGCAGACAAGCATTTCGCGCCTTTTTCCCCTGGATTGCCCTGGCAGATGCCATAGCATGGCAATCATGGAGCTTGTTTTGCCTTTTGTGACTCTCACCGTATGTGTACTAGATGCCGCTCACAGAGGCGATTCAGCAGCGCTACACAGAAGCATGCTTTTGCTTTTGCATGACAGCAGAGATGGTTACTAGCCATATTGCACCATCCAATCCTTCCATAAATTGGAACTAAGATGATCATGGCTACCAGTCCTTTTGTACCATTTGCTGCTGTCATAAGTGCCCCTGGCTTCTCTTAGCCAGGGGCGCAAAAGCCAAAATTGGGAATGACTCCCTGAGTCAATCCCTCCTTTTTGGTATCTAAAAATAGAATCAGTCCTGCCTAGAATATAGGCAAGTGTACTAGAGAACCACTGTATCATAGAACCAGAGAGCACAGCTGCTCTGTGTCAGATCCTGCAGAAATTATGATCTGTATGCTATTCACAGGGGGTGCTCCTGTAACAACCCCACCTGCTGATTCCGTTCTTCCCCCAGCCTTTCTGGGCTACCGTAGCATTGTCCCCCCACTTGTGTGATGAAGTAATAAAGAATGCAGGAATAAGACATGGTGACTTGTTAGTGAGAAATGAGTGGAAGGCAGCCTCCAGCTGCTATGATAGTCCAGACAGGACATTAAGCAGTGTGTAGGAGAGAAGCCCAGCATCCCTCTGCTAGTCCAGGGGCAACTGAATCTTTTCTTTACACATGAAGGGTGGGGGCTGATGGAGCTCAGCCCCCTGTTGCTATGATGACGATGGTTACCAGCCATATTGCACCATCCACCAGAAAAAATTAGGGCCAGGCGCCCTTGATCAACCTGACGGATGCTAGTCAGCATGGTTACTGCCCCATGTGCCAATAGGCTGATGACGAGGACGGTTACCAGTCCTTTTGTACCATCAGCCACCCATGGCAGGGGGGAGTGAGGATGTTGGTGTTGACGGCTGCAGCATCGTGTCTATCTGCAGCATTCAGTAAAGATAGGGTGACATGTAAAAGAGTCAGAGGATTGTTTTCCCTTTCGCTTCTGGGGGTGGGGGGGGGTGAGTAGATTGCCAAGCTATGCCCTGACCCATCGCGGACACTGTTTTTGACCCTAGAAGCATTTGGAGCTCAGCCAAGAATGCAAATACTTTTCGGAGGCTGCAGGAACTGTGGGATAGCTTCAGTCCTCCAGTCCATGAGCGTCCATTTGATTCTTTGGCTTTCCGTTACGCTTGTCACGCTGCAGTGCGCTGAGTCCCTGCTATGGCGTCTGTCTGGAGATTTTTAAAAAAGGATTCTGAATTTCATCTTCTGTAACGGAGCACTGATAGAACGGATTTGCCTGCCCTTACAGCGATCACATCCGCATGGTCCGTGCTGGAGCTCTTTTTTTATTTTGATTTCGGACTGCATCGCCACCCGTGCTGATCGGAGCTCCACGCTGGGCAAACAGGAAATATTCAAAAGTTCGCGGGGCTTTTCCTGTCTACCTGACCACTGCATCCGAGTTCAGATTGCGGTCCAGAGCGGTCAATAGCTCCCGGAGGCCAATACCGTCGATCAGCGTCCACACTAACCCTAATCCGATATGTTAATACCGATACTAGCGTTACTCCTCTCGTTAGGGAGGAGTACAGAAACCGGTTTAAAGAGCCATTAAAATCGATATAAGGTGCCTCCTAGTGTGGACGGTTGTGGCGTTAAATCGGTTTTACGCTCCTAAAACCGGTTTAAACGCCTAGTGTAGACCAGGCTTAAGAATATTGGAAACAAATGGTTACATACAAAGCCAAACCATAACATGCACATGCTTTCTAAACACTAAACTAGCAGGTTAACCTCCTGTCTGAAAAAGCTTAACTAACCCAAAGTTCTCTGCAGCATTTTCAAGCAACGTTGGCTGAGATCCTGTTTTCATGAATAAAACATGCTGTTCATTTATTCTGTAAGTGCAGGATGAGGGGGTGTGTTATTTCCCTCTTAGATATACCCCCGAAGTTTATTGTCTTTGTACACAACCAGAATACCTCCCTCCACCCCTCTAGCTTGTTTTTTCCTGTGTGCTCCTTTCTTGTTGACTTTGTATGTAACTAGGCCTCTATTTTGTTAGTTTACAATGCTTAATTTACATCCTGACACAGAGCTACACATTTCTTCCCACCTATTTTTCATCTTTGCTGGTGACTCTACCTTGATACAGACTTTAAAACATATTTTCAGTTTACATACATAACTCCTTACATAGTATCCATACATAAATTTCACAAGACTATTAAGGTCCAGTGTGACATTGGCTTTCATTTAAGAGCCCATGTGATGTTCTTTGGTGAATTTGAATGTACATATCAGAATCAGGATATTCCTGTAACCCCTTTGCCAGTTGGCATTCAGGGGTTCTTGGGTCACGCTGACTTTCAGAAACATTAAATTAAATAAATCCTACGATGTTTCAAGTTTCCTCACATATTTTTAGTGTTACACAGGGGGTCTCTTCTATTCCTGTGTACTTAGCACACAGAGGAGGGAGACTACAGAGAAACATGAGTTACCATTACTGAACTAGAAGAGGCTCACAAAACAAGAGCAGTCCTCACAGAAGGACCAAGGTTTTGCCATCTGGCCCTCCCATTCAGATCACTAACCTCCTCAGCTACCCCATTCTACACCCTTCTCAAGCTCTTGTCTACCTATAATTCTTCCTGAGTGCTTACTGGCTCCACCTAGTTCTCCCCAGCCTCTCCTCAGTACTCTCCTACCCACAGTCCCTGCCAAGCACTCTTTGCTTCCTCTCAATCTCTAGCCTTGCAAGGTGTAGAACTTCAGGCCCTTTTGCTATAAGCCCCATACTGCCCACTCTTTTGGCTTTCCCCTGGACACTATAGAGCTCAGCTCCTTCTGGTACCGCTTCCTGGTCTCTATGGTGCCCACTGCCATGGTACCAGAGGGAGCTGTACTAAACAAAAGCATCAGGTGCTTCTCTCCTCCCCATAGTTGGCTGTTGTGGACACTAGCACAGCTCTTCAGCTGGAGATAGTTGTGGTACTGATCAAACAACATTGCCTGATGCTACCTCCATCTGGGTTCCCGTTCACACAATCTTTTCAAATATCAGCCTCTACATGAGCATCCCATAAGTAGACCAGCAGATAGAGCAGTTATTTGAAGATGGGTGCCATCTAGTTTGCATCTTTCCTTTATCATCAGCTAATAAGATGCTGATCAGATACTTAACAGAATTAATAGTAACATCAAGGGGGAAGGAACACAACGCAAAACAGGGAAAGAATTGGTTAATGAATATTTAGATGTATTCAAGTCAGCAGGGCCTAATGAAATTCATCATAGGGTTCTTAAGGAACTAGCTGAAGCAATATCGGAATAGTTAGCTATTATCTTTGAGAACTCCTGGAGGACAGTTGAGGTCAGGGCCGCCCGGGGGGGGGGGCAAGAGGGGCAATTTGCCCCAGGCCCCGGGCCCCACAGGGGCCCCCACAAGAGTTTTTCAGGGCCCCTGGAGCGGGGTCCTTCACTCACTCCAAGGGGCCTGGAAAACTCTTGCGGGGCCAGGCCCAGGAGCTTCTTCCGCTCCCGGTCTTCGCTGGCGGGGGGTCCTTCCACTCTGGGGCGGAAGGACCCCCCGCCGGCGAATTACCGCCGAAGCGGGACCCGCCGCCGAAGTTCAGCTCGGTCTTCGGCGGTAATTCAGCGGCGGGGGGCCCTTCTGTTCCGGGACCCGCCGCCAAAGTGCCCGAAGACCCGCGGTGGGGGCCCCCCGCCGCCGAATTACCGCCGAAGACCGGGCTGCACTTCGGTGGCGGGTCCCGCTTCGACGGTAATTTGGCGGCGGGGGGGGCCCCGCTGCGGGTCTTCGGGGCACTTCGACGGCAGGTCCCGGAACGGAAGGCCCCACCCCCCCACCGAAGACCCCAGGCCCCCGGAATCCTCTGGGCGGCCCTGGGTGAGGTCCCAGAGGACTGGAGAAGGGTAAACATAGCATCTATTTTTAAAAGGGAGAACTAAGAGGATCCAGGGAATTATAGACTGGTCAGCCTAGCTTCAATACTTAGAAAGACACTGGAGCAAATTAAACAAACAATCAGTTCAAGAGCATCTAGAGGATAATAGGGTTATAAGGAATAGCCATCATTGATTTGTCAAGAACAAACAAATAATGCCAGACCAACCTAATTTCCTTCTTTGACAGTGTTACTGGCCTAGTGGATGATGGGGAAGCTGTAAACATGATCTCTCTTGATTTTAGTAAGTGTTTTGACAGTGTCCTACATGACAGTCTCATAAGCAAACTAGGGAAATGTGGTCTAGATGGAATTACTATAAGGTGGGTGCACAACTAGTTGAAAGACTGTACTCAAAGAGTAGTTAACATAAGAACATAAGAAAGGCCGTACCGGGTCAGACCAAAGGTCCATCTAGCCCAGTATCTGTCTACCGACAGTGGCCAATGCCAGGTGCCCCTGAGGGAGTGAACCTAACAGGCAATGATCAAGTGATCTCTCTCCTGCCATCCATCTCCATCCTCTGACGAACAGAGGCTAGGGACCACCATTCTTACCCATCCTGGCTAATAGCCATTTATGGACTTAGCCACCATGAATTTATCCAGTCCCCTTTTAAACATTGTTATAGTCCTAGCCTTCACAACCTCCTCAGGTAAGGAGGTTATCAATGGTCTACTGTAAAACTGGGAAAATGTATCTGGTGGGGTCCCACAGAGGTCAGTCCTGGGTCTGTTACTATCCAATATTTTCATTAGTGACTTGGATAATGGAGTGGAGAGAGTGCTTATAAAAATTTATAGATGACACCAAGCTGGGAAGGGTTGCAAGAACTTTGGAGGACAGGATTAGAATTCCAAATGACTGAAATTGCCCTCCCTCTTGGGGTTAGGGTGCCCTCTCTTGGCAGCATCAGGGAGTTATGTCCATCAGCCATTCTACCTTGCAGCCACACAATCACCCAGATATCAGTTCAGGTCTCCAAAAAAGAGAAATTGACACACCACCAGTCAGCTTGTTTCCCCGGGCTCCTGGCTAGGGTACACAGCAGACACTAGGGCTCCAGCCCTCCAGGTGCAGGCACAGCACTTCACCCCTCTATGGCCCTCTGCCTCCTGGCTGGGGTGGACAGCAACAATTAGACAGTCAATGTCGCTGGCCTACCGGCCTAAACGTTAGTGTGCTGCCAGCCCTAGCATGCGGCTAGGGTTAGGAGGACCTGGGTCTACTCTGCTCCACCAGGTCTCAGCCCAGGGCCCTAGCAGTGGCAAGTGATCACACCACTGGGCTGGCGGGGAAAACGTGGTTGCTGCCTCACGTCCCAACAGCACAACTGGACCAAAATCTGGTTTTGCTGAGCTACTTCCTTCCTACCAGTTCCTGCTGTCACTGCTCCGTCACTGCTGGGATCTGGTGCTCAGTCTCAGGGTACGTCTACACTTACCTGCCGGTTCGACGCGGAGAGTTCGACTTTTTAGAGTTCGAACTATCGTGTCTGATCTAGACGCGATAGTTCGAACTCCGGAAGCGCCGCGGTCGACTCCGGTACTCCACCTCGGCAGAAGGAGTTGGCGGAGTCGACGGGGGAGCCGCGGAGTTCGACCCCGCCGCGTCTGGACGGGTGAGTTGTTCGAATTAGGGTACTTCGAATTCAGCTACGCTATTCACGTAGCTGAATTTGCGTACCCTAATTCGAACCCCCTTCTTAGTGTAGACCAGGCCTCAGGCAGGCCTTCCTCTGGTCTCTCCCCAGGATCTTCTGTCTCCTGGGGCAGTGGGTTGCCTTTTCTCCACACTGCCAGTCACGGGCTCTGTTGAGGGCTCAGCTCCCTGGGATGACTTTCTGCCACCTTCCCTGGTCTGGCCTCAACTGAGCTGCAGCCCCCACACTTGGTTGGCAGCACTCACTAATACCCCACTCTGCCTCACTACACAGTACTTAACAAGTTGGAGAATTGGGTCTGAAATCAACAAGGTAAAATTCAGTAAAAACAAATGGAAAGTACTACACTTAGGTGGAATAATCAAATGCACAAATCCAAAATTGGCAATAACTGGCTAGTCAGTAGTACTGCTGAAGAGGATCTGGGAGTTACAGTGGATTACAAATTGACTAGAAGTCAAAAATGTAATGCAGTTGTGAAAAAGGCTAATATAATTCTGGGGTGTATTAACAGCAGTGTTGTATGTGAGACATGGGAGGTAATTATCCTGCTCCTATTTAGCACTGGAGAGGCCTCAGCTGGAGTACTGTCCAGTTCTGGGCATCACACTTTAAGAAAGATGTGGACAACCTGGAGAGAGTCCAGAGGAGAGCTACAAAAATTATAAAAGATTTAGAAAACTTGACCTGTAAGGAAAGGATAAAAAAAATAACTGGGCATATTATAGTCTTAAGAAAAGAAGACTGAGCAGGGACCTGATAGACTTCAAATATGTTAAGGGCTGTTATACAGAGGATGATGACCAATTGTTCTCCATGTCCACTGAAGGTAGGATAAGAAGCAATAGGCTTAATCTGCAGCAAGGGAATTTTAAGTTAGATATTAGGAAAAGCCTTACAATTATAAGCACTAGAATAGGCTTCCAAGGGAGGTTGTGAAATCCCTGTCACTGGAGGTTTTTAAGAACATGTTAAACAAACACCTGTCAAGGATGGTCTAGACTCTAGGCACACTTGGTTCTTCCTCAGCGCCGGAGGCTGAAGTAGTTGACTCTCGAGGTCCCTTCCAACCCAAGATATCAACAGAATCAGAGAAATGTAATTTAATAGATTCTTGTAATGGCACAACGACACTACTACCTTTCATTTTCCCATTGAGCTAGAATCTAGAAATTTGATACACATTAGGAGCCACCAACTACAAGGGAAAAGTAACAAAATGTGAAATTTCACCTTGTCATACCTCACCACAAGGTTACCAGTCTAACAAGATACTTAAACTAGATTATTTCTATGTTCATGCTGGATATGAAGCCTCCAATCTGGAGACAGAAAGATTAGCTGAGGTAATCAGTTATGTTTGTTAGATCTCAGCCAACACAATTGTCAAAGGCACTGCAGCAGCTAACAAGGATAGAGCCACCTCTGTCTGAAAGGTGGACTACTATCAGCTCATTTGTGTGCACAGACACACACACAACAAAGAATATACATGATAATGTAGAATGGCACAAAGTGTTTTGGGACATGATTTTGGGTGGGCCACATCACTCACACATGGTGACTCTATGAGAGGCTGATACACGTCATCCCAAACACATGTTGATAAAACCTTTATAACTGCACCACCCTGATTTATGTACGTCCCATATTTTTACAGAAAAAAATATACAATTTTTTAAAGATGTTTTAAAATATATATTTTTCATATCCCTCCGTCTGTACAACCTCAGTGCCTGGCAAGTTTAACTGGACATACTTGCAGGGAATGGAAAATTAAAACTAATAAATTTTAAATATCTAAAAGTAGCTTTTCTAGACATACAAAGGCCATAACTTTAAAGTGTAATATTTCAGGATCTGACAGAGCTAGAAGCAAGTGGAAAGCTTCTTTTGAATAGAATAAAACTCCTGTTTGTAGCATGCTGCATGGTCACACAATAAACTTACAACTGGAGAAGGACTGAATATTGCCCATACTCAACCTTGGGCCAGTATAATTTTTGTAGAAGGTGCAGGGAGAAGGGAGGAAGGGAATTCCTTATTTGGGGGGAAAAGGAGGAAACATTTTTGAGGTATTTTTTTAAAATGGTGTCACTTTGAGCTTGATAAGTTTATGGAGGGGATGGTATGGTGAAGAGATTGCCTACAATGACATGATAGGGCAGGGGTCGGCAACCTTTCAGAAGTGGTGTGCCGAGTCTTCATTTATTCATGCTAATTTAAGGTTTCACATGCCAGTAATACATTTTAACATTTTTAGAAGGTCTCTTTCTATACGTCTATGATATATAACTAAACTATTGTTGTATGTAAAGTAAATAAGGTTTTTAAAATGTTTAAGAAGCTTCATTTAAAATTAAATTAAAATGCAGAGCCCCCTGGACCGGTGGCCAGGACCTGGGCAGTGTGAGTGACACTGAAAATCAGCTTGCGTGCCGCCTTTGGCACACGTGCCATAGGTTGCCTACTCCTGTGATAGGGCTTTCCCAGGTGTTTGGCTGTTGGGTCTTGCTGACATGGTCAGGGGTCAACTAATCACCATATTTGGAGTTGAGAAGGAATTTCTCCCCAGGTCATATAGACCCTGGGGCTGTTGTTTTTTTTGCCTTCCTCTGCAGCGGGGCATGGGTCACTTGCTGGTTTAAACTAAAGTAAATGGTGGATTCTCAGTAACTTGAAGTCTTTAAATCATGATTTGAGGACTTTAATAACTCAACCAGAGGTTATGGATCTATTACAGGAGTGGGTGGATAAGATTCTGTGGCCTGTAGTGTGCAGGAGGTCAGACTAGATGATCACAATGGTCCATTCTGGCCTGAAAGTTTATGAGTCTATCTAGCTGCTCAGAAATGTGGGGTTCTACATGCTAGATCAATCTCTGGAGAAATTGGCTACTTGGCAGAGTGCAGGCAAGTCAAAGGAACATTATAAGCAATGTTCCCTCTAATTTTTTTATATCCATGTGCGGAATGAATTTTGCTATGTTAACCAATATGGAGATGATGTGTGGTGGGGGTGGGGCCAAGGGGTTCAGAGTGTGGGCAGGAGCTCAGGGCTGGGGCAGAGGGTTGGGTGCGGTGCGGGGGTGAGAGCTCCAGCTGAATTTGTGGGCTCTGGGGTGGGACTGGGAATGAGGAGTTTGGGATGCAGGCTGCCCTGGAGCTGGGGCCAGAGGACTCCCCCGAGTCCTTTCCCCACCAGCAACAGCTCTGGAAAAGAGGTGCTTCTCCCCACCGGCAGCAGCTCCAGGGCCTGAGGAGAGGCCCGCAGTAGCCCTGCATGCCCCCAACTTGCTCCCCTCCCCAGGGAGATGGACCTGGCTGCAGGGACCTGAGCAGAGTACCTGAATGGAGCAGGGCTGAGGAAAGGCAGAGAAGCTGGGGAGCTCCAGCCTGGAGAGCCCCAGGTTGCAGCCTAGCAGAAGGCCAATGGGTACTGGGGGTTGCAGAGGGCAGCCCAGGGGTAGGCAAAGGCAGCAGGTCCAAACCCAACCTTGCGGGTGATGAGTAGGCTGATACTGCAGTCTGCCCCAGAGTGCGGGGGCTAGACAATGAATGGCAGTAGCCTTATACTGAGACAAGGTGGGGATAGTGGGTGGGGGCTCCCCAGGGAGGGGAGACCCTGAGACAAAGGGATTACTGCCAAGGGGCAGCACCCCAGATAACAGGGCACTGGGACCGGGAGGGACATGGGGGCCAAGCGGCAGCGGGACACCAGCCTGCAGAGGGCGCTCCGGAGGCTGGACGAGCTAATTCCCAGAGACAACCAGCAGGAGGCACCACAGGAGTGAGTCCTCGCATCGCTACAAGCATTTTAAAATCATAGGGACACAGGCCTGGAGAGGACCTTGTGGCTTACTGAGTCCATTCCTGAAGTCCCTTCCAACCCTGATATTCTATGATTCCTCTGCTATCACAGGCAACCCTGTCATATAATTGCATTCATAAATGTATCAAGATCCATCTTAAAATTAGTTCAGTTTCTTGCTCCCACTACTCCTTCTAAGAGGCGCTCTCCCTCCCAGTGCTCTGGGGCTGGGAGGACTGTGGTTAGAAACTTTCCTCTGATTTTGTCTAAATTTATTCATGGCCAGTTTATAACCACTCTTTCTTGTGCAAACATTGTCCTTTATCTTAAATAGTTATTGGCCCTCTCTGGTGTTCGCCCCCTTATGTATTTACGGAGATCGGTCATAACCCTTCCCCTCTCATCCTTGGTTTTGCTAGGCTAAACAAGTCAAGTTCTTTTAGTCTCCTCTCACAGGCTCTCCATTAGAGCTGAGTGAATAACTGATTTTTTGGTTCAGGGTCTGAAACAGAAGCTTCAGTGCCAATAGCAGTAAATTCAGATTTTAACATGTCACATTTCCTGCACCTAATTGGAGTTACTGAAGGATCATGTGCATTCCTTCCCTAATGATACCATATTCTAATTCCTATTTTAACAAAAAACATTTAAAATAAATAAAACCCATTAAAAAAAAAGACAGCCAGTGAAGCCTCCAAACATATTTAAGCCAACAGGAACCAAAAATAAATTAGTAACTGTTGTGTATTTGGTTGTCATGGTTTTGTTGCTATGGCAACTGAGTTAGCTTATTATGGGTTAGCTCAACCGGTTTCAACCGGCTGAGGTGCTCTCTGTATATATGTAAATAAAATGGAGGTTTTGGTTAGCTGCCTGCTCTCTGGCCTCAAGTGATTGCTTCCTACACCGGCTGCCCCAAGGATACAACACTGGCGACGAGGGTGAGACTCCGGTGCTGCTCCAGTAACAGAAGGAAGTAGAAGTTAAGGTAAAGAACAAACAAACAAAAAAGCTGCTTGTTGCACTGACTGTGAAAGTGAAACTAAAAATCATGGCTACTCTGACCAGGCCCCTGGAGCCTTTTGATGAGAATACAGAGCAGTGGCATGTGTATACTGAGCGTTTTGAGCTTTTTGGTATTGCAAATGACATTACAGAAGCGAAGAAGGTGCCAATATTCTTAACTGTTGTAGGGGCTAAAACCTACTCTCTGCTACGCAGCTTACTACACCCTGTTAAGCCTGAGACTAAATCTTACAGTGACATTGTGGAAATCCTGGGGTCTCATTTCTCCCCAAAACCACTGGTAATTGCTGAAAGATATAGGTTCCACAAAAGAGACCAAAAGGAAGATGAAACAGTTGTACAATTTGTAGCCATTTTAAAAAAGCTAGCAGAACACTGTGAATTTAAAGAAATGTTACATGATGCCCTGCGTGACAGGTTAGTGTGTGGCCTGTACAGTGAAGCTATACGGAAGCGCCTACTGACAGAGGCTCAGCTTACCTTACAGAAGGCTGTTGATATTGCTGTCTCCATGGAACTGGCTACAAGGGAGGCACAATACATCGGTGCACCCCCTAGGGTGCAAAAAGTGTCACAAGAACCGACCCACAAAACTGTGCAGAGTCAAGAATGTTACCGCTGTGGTAAGCCGGGTCACCAGGCATCAGAATGCTGGTGTAAGGACCTGGTGTGTCGACACTGTGGCAAAAAGGGACACATTGAGTGTGCCTGTAAACAAAAGAAAAAGAGGCCTGTGGTCTGGCCGACAAAAAGAGGAACCCTGCATACCCTAGAGCAGACCCAGAATGATCAAGGTGACACCTCATCGCAAGAGGAAGTGCCACTGCATGTTTTGTCTTTGGCAATGGGCTCACATGAATACTGGGTAACCCCGTTATTGGATGGCAAACGTATACGCATGGAACTGGACACCGGTGCATCCGTCTCACTGATCTCCGAGACTGTGTATAAAGAAAAGCTACAGCATCTTCCGCTTAAGGCAACAAAAACTGTTCTGAAGACGTATACGGGAGAAGCTGTGCCTATGCTGGGCACTATTGATGTTAAGGTGGAGCTCAATGGACAGGTGGCTAAATTGCCACTGTTTGTGGTGAGAGGTAACTACCCAGCCTTAATGGGTAGGTCTTGGCTTGGGAAAATTCAACTGAACTGGGCAGAAGTGCACCGGATGACTAAAGAAGAAACCAGTCTAACCCCTATACTAAGGAAACATGCTGCTGTTTTTGGAGATGATTTGGGAAGTATGAAGGGAATCACTGTGACATTGAACATTAAACCTGGCAGTCCACCAAAATATCTGAAAGCCCGAACTGTGCCATATGCCATCAGGCCAAAAGTTGAAGCAGACCTGGAGCGCCTGGTCACCAATGGAGTCCTAATACCAGTTACCCATAGCTCATGGGCCACTCCTATCGTTCCAATCGTGAAGAAAGATGGCTCTCTCCGGATTTGCGGTGATTTTAAAGTCACTGTCAACCCAGTGTTGTGTGCAGAGCAATACCCGCTTCCCCGCATCGATGACCTCTTCGCAGGCCTGGCTGGGGGACAAAAGTTCAGTAAGATTGATCTGAGTCAAGCATATTTACAGATGCACGTCGATGAAAAGTCCCAAGAGCTGTTGACTATTGTGACTCATAAGGGGCTTTATCGATACTGTCGTCTACCCTTCGGAATAACATCTGCTCCCGCCCTGTTCCAGAGGGCTATGGACCAGATCTTGTGTGGCTTGTCAGGAGTTCAGTGCTATCTGGATGATATCCTGGTCACTGGAAGAAATGAAGAGGATCACTTAAAGAATTTAGAGGCTACCCTACAAAGACTGGAAGAGTATGGCCTACGAGTTCGCAAAGACAAGTGTGAATTCTTCAAGCCCTCTGTTGAATATTTGGGACATATCATTGATTCTGCAGGTCTTCATAAGGCCCCTGCAAAAGTTAAAGCTATTGTGGAGGCTCCCCCACCTCGAAATGTAAGCCAGCTGCGCTCGTTTCTAGGACTCCTGAACTATTATGGAAAGTTCATCTCACAGTTAGCCACACTGCTAAAACCACTTCATGAGCTCCTTGGGCAGAACAAGGCCTGGAAGTGGACTGAAGCCTGTGATGTTGCGTTTAACAAAGCTAAGGATGCATTGCTAAATTCTGAAGTTCTAACGCACTTTGATCCATCCTTACCACTGCAATTGGCCTGCGATGCCTCCCCTTATGGAGTGGGAGCAGTCGTGTCACATATTATGCCTTCAGGAGAAGAGAGACCTATTGCTTTTGCTTCACGCACTCTAAGCAAAGCAGAAACTAACTACGCCCAAATCGAACGTGAGGCATTAGGAACTGTTTTTGGAATTCGGAAGTTTCATCAGTACCTGTTTGGGCGAAAATTTACTCTTCTCACAGACCATCGACCTCTGACATCAATTTTTGGACCTTACACAGGCATTCCCACATTAGCTGCTAGTCGTATGCAACGTTGGGCATTGTTACTTTCAGCACACACATATGAAATCAAATATCGGAAATCCACTCTACACGGCAATGCAGATGGCCTCTCAAGGTTGCCTTTGCCGGTCAAACACCAAGATAGTGCCCACAAGGAAATCCTCTACTTTGAACAGGTAGAGAATACACCCATCACTGCTACTCAGATAAAGAAGGCAACTCGCGTTGACCCAGTATTGTCCCACGTTATGGACCTGGTGATGCATGGAACATCTCGACAAACCTCTCCGGTCTCATCCGACCTTGTTCCCTACATGTCCAAGCGGACGGAGTTATCGGTCCAATCTGGTTGTTTGTTGTGGGGGAGACGTGTCATTATTCCACCACCACTGAGATCACAGATGTTAGAACAGCTACATTCCGGTCACTGTGGAATAGTGCGCATGAAGGAAATTGCACGAAGCTATTTTTGGTGGCCTGGACTGGACAGCGCTATTGAAGAGAAGGCAAAAGCTTGTATGTCATGTCAGGGTGTGAGGAATGCACCCCAGTGGGCACCCCTACACCCATGGGACTGGCCTGAAAACCCGTGGCAACGTATTCACGTTGACTTTGCTGGCCCCCTTGAAGGAAGCATGTTCTTGGTGGCAATAGATGCCCATTCTAAATGGCCAGAAGTCTCTATAATGCAGTCCACTTCTGCAGAGAGTACTATCCAAAAACTACGAGGACTCTTTAGTCGTTTTGGTCTGCCAGAACAACTTGTGAGCGACAACGGACCGCAGTTCGTTTCTCAGGAGTTTCAAAACTTTATGAAAGCAAATGGGATACACCACATCACGTCAGCACCATATCATCCGTCCACCAACGGATTAGCTGAAAGATTTGTGCAGACAATGAAAAACGCTTTGAAATCAGCAAGGGGACAACACTCCATTCAAAAGCGTCTGGATACCTTTTTACTTTCCTACAGAAACACACCTCATGCTACGACCCACGCATCTCCGGCCTTTCTAATGATGGGACGACAGCTGCGCACTTGCTTTGATCTGCTGAAACCTTCTGAACCCCGACAAATTGTGCAACATCAGCAGCAATATCAAGTCATCAGACGGGCACCCAGAGCAAAAGACCGAACCTTTAGCCCGGGACAGCCAGTTTTGGCTCGGAATTATACTTCCAGAGCTAAATGGGTTCCGGCCACAGTCATCACTCAAACAGGACCTGTTTCCTACACAGTCCGGACTGCAGAGAATCTTACCTGGCGGCGACATGTAGATCAGCTGTTGCCAGGTCATGCCAGTCCTCAGGACCCATCTGCAGTTGAGGGGTCTGACTTCACCTCTTCTGGTGAGGGATCGAATCACGAGTCACCTGTTTCTGACTGTTCTCCATTACTGCCGGCGGCTGAGATACCCCTTTGCCCAGCACGAGCTGATACCACCTCCTCACCTGTTCGTGCTGCGGACCCTGAGCCCCTAGTGCTTTCGGGTGCAATAACACCAGTAGTTCGCCGTAATCCACCTAGAGACAGAAGGCCTCCTCATCGGCTGGATCTTTAGCTAGGGCGAACCCACGGTTATCGGGCAAAATAATCCCCAGGGTTTAGCCGGGAATGGAGGCAGTCTACCCTCCTTCTCTAGTCTAGTGTGTGTTTTATTTAGGGGATGTTCTTATTAGGGGGGGAATATGTTGTGTATTTGGTTGTCATGGTTTTGTTGCTATGGCAACTGAGTTAGCTTATTATGGGTTAGCTCAACCGGTTTCAACCGGCTGAGGTGCTCTCTGTATATATGTAAATAAAATGGAGGTTTTGGTTAGCTGCCTGCTCTCTGGCCTCAAGTGATTGCTTCCTACACCGGCTGCCCCAAGGATACAACAGTAACAAAGTTGACAAAAGTGTCAGCTCCAAAAGAATTTAGGAAAAAACATTCAAACCATCTCCCTCCACATAAAGAAGTGAGCCATGCATCAGACCCTGAAGATCAACATACATAAGTGTTGCAGGGTTGATACTCCCCATTGTAGGTAGGGTTGCCAGGTGTCCAGATTTCAGCTAGAATACCCGGTTGAAAAGGGACCATGTCAGCTCCTGTCAGCAGTCTCCATGGGCAGTAGGTAGGGGAGGCTGGGCTGCTCCAAACAGCCAGGCATGGCCCCACCCATCCTCCCCCTCCAGGGGCTGGGGCCACGCCATCTGCCTTCCCGGGGCTGTGGTGACGCTGCATGTTCTCCCTCCCGGCGCACCAGAGCTGGGGAGGCTGCAGCGGCACCACGCGCTCTCTCTCCCAGCGGTCCGGGGCAGGGGGGCCTATGGGCACTAGGAAGCCTAGGTCAAGGGCCAGCAGCCATGGTGAAGTGGCTCTGGTTTTGGGGAGGGGGGCGGAAGGGGCGGTGCCTCAGGTGGAAGTGGTGAGGCTCGGGGCTAGCCTCCCCCACCCAGCAGTTCACATGCCCCCCTGGCAGGCTCCCTACCTGACTCCACACGGCTCCCAGAAGCAGCGACATGTTCCGAGGCAGAGGCGTGGCTGGGGGGGGGGGGGACGGTGGCTCTGTGCGCTGTCCCTGCTGCTCCCATTGGCTGGGAACTCTGGCCAGTCGGACCTGCGGGGGTGGTGCCTGCGGCCAGAGGCAGCACTCAGAGCCGCCTGGCTGCATCTCTGCCTCGGAACATGTCACTGCTTCCAGGGAGGTGCCTGAGGTGAGCACCACTCGGAGCCCACTCCCTGCTCCCCCTCCTGCATCCTAACCCCCTGCCCCAGCCCTGAGCCCCCTCCCAGAGCCTGCACCCCACACCTCTTCCCACACCCCAACCCCCTGCCCTGAGCCCCCTCCCACACCCAAACTCCCTCCCAGAGCCTGCACCCAGCACCCCCCACACCCCAACCCCCTGCCCTGAGCCCCGTCCTGCACCCCAAACCCCTCATCTCCAACCCCACCCCAGAGCCCACACCCCCAGCTGGAGCCCTCACCACCCCCACATCCCAATCCCCTGCCTGGATCTCCCTACTGAACCCTGAACCCCTCATTTCTGGCCCCAGACCAGAGAGGGTATCCCCTACCACACCCCAACCCCCCATCCCAGCCTAGAGCCCCTTCCTGCACCGTGAACCCCTATTCTGGAGCCCACACCCCCAGCCGGAGCCCTCACTTCTTCCTGCACCCTAACTGCTTACCCCAGCCCAGTAAAAATGAGTGAATGAGGGAGTGTGAGGGAGGATGGAGTGAGCGGGAGGAGAGGGGCCTTGGGGCAGGAGCAGGGCAAGAGTGTTCAGTTTTGTGTGATTAGAAAGTTACCATCACACAAAACCAAACACTCCTGCCCTGCCCCTTCTCCGAGGCCCACCATCCACTCACTCCATCTCCCCTCCCTCTGTCGCTCACTCTTCCCCACCCTCATTTCCCAGTCAATGGGAGCTGTGGAGCTCGGGGCAGCGGCAGCACACAGAGCCCCCCGGCCAACCCTTCACCTAGGAGCCAAGGGACATGTCACTACTTCCGGGAGCTGCGTGGAGTCAGGTAGGGAGCCTGCCAGCCCCGCCAAGTGGTCTTTTAACAGCCCGCTCAGTGGTGCTGACCAGAGCTGCCAGGGTCCCTTTTCGATTGGGCTTTCCAGTCAAAAAACAGACTCCTGGCAACCCTACCTAGCAGCTGGAGTCCATGAGGCTGTCCTGGTCCTCAGGGTGGCGAGGCCTAGCAGCCAGTGTCGTTGGTGTCAGGCAGTAGTGTCCAATGTTCACAGTCTCAGGCAATGGTGCCTAGTACCTTGGGCAGTTGCCATACCCAGGAGCAGGTGTGGCAGCGGGTAGGAAGACCTGGATCCACCCTATTCCATTGAGTCCCACCTCCTGGGCCCTATGGAATTGGTAGTCCTGGGTGATAGGTGCTGGAATTAGGGGTGCTGGGGATGCTCCCACACTCCTTGGCTTGAAGTGATTTCAATAATATACGGGCTTTAGAGTTTGGTTCACTGGCTCTCAGCATCCCCACTATACAAATTGTTTCAGCACCCAAGTCCTGGTTTCAAGTTCAGGTTCCAACCTCCACAAATGTGTTCCCTGGGCCACTTCCTGTGATTCCAGTTCCGGCAGCTCTGCTGGGAGCAGCAGCCATCTTTCTCCCTCTGACTCCACGGTTAACTGCGAGTCCTCAGTAGACTCGACATCTTTAGCCTCCACAGTCTGGAACTCAAGTGGCTTCCTGGCTGGAGCCTGCAGCGTGTGTCCGCTCTCTTCCTCAGTCAGCCCAGACTGAGCTGAGCTGCTTCCTTTTATATCCTGGTTTCAGCTGGAGCATGCCAAGCAAGGGTGAGAGGGTGTGACCAGTGAATGGTCAACCCTTGCTGGGCTAGTGTGGGATTGATATACCCCATCACAGTAAACTTTGTTGAATCAACAGAGAAAATTAGGTTCAGAAATGAGGGCTCACAACAGAAAATGCCCTGTGTTACCATGCTCCCCCAATACTCAGTATCCACATCTGAGGGCTGCTGGCAAAAGTATTCCTGCTAAATCTCTATTTTTAGGATAGCATGTAAGGAGGGAGGACTATCACAAACATAACTGCAACGCAGATCACATAGCAGCTATCAAACTGATGACGCTCCCAAGATTATTGAAAATGATAGTATATTTGCGTTTGGCAACAACAAAGAAAGTAGAACCCATTTCAGTAAATAAAGAGAAAACTAGATTGTGAGAGCAAGATATTTTGGCGGGATAATGTGCAGTTATGGCTATTCAGAGCAATGGGAATGTCAGTGTTGCATATGGATACAGTCCAAAATCTCCCTAGAAAAAACTTTTGTGGAATGTTTTCTTAGCTTGCAGGCCCCTATTCCATTTTTTCGTGAGTGCCTTGAGTAGAGCGGGATGCCTGGAGTGGATCTGAGTGGGAGTTCCTTGTTCCTGTCATCTTCTGGTCTCTTATTTGATTATTTCACTAGCTACAGACAATGGACAGAGCGCCTATGATACCCATTACTATAGTATCTGACTGCTTACAAATATTAATTAATTATTGTCACAAGATATTATTATCCTAATGTCACAGGTGGGAAACAGACACAGAGAAATTCAGGTCAAAGTATCCACTTCTTTTGGATTCCCAATATGAGTGCCTAGCACCTAATTTATCAGAGTAGTTAGAACTTTATATGTTCAAAGCACAGCTCTGATTGACTTCAGTTGTGGCTATGAGTGAGCAACACTTCTGTAAATCAGGCCTCGGGGCATGCACTCAGTCACCCAGAAAATGAGGAAGATGCAATCAGTGAAAAGTTTGGTTTAAGTGACTTTCCCAGTGTCAGATTGGAACTGTGGCACAGGCAAGTACAGAAACCAATTATCCAGGGCAGAATTCAATGGAAGGAACCTTGACATCATCCCTTCTCTTCCTGTAATCCCCTGCTACATTCACTACACACCTTCCAACTTCAGCAACAAATGAAGCAGGGGCCTTACAGACAAGTCTCCTTTACTACTCAATCCTGCCTCATCCCCAGGGCAGGTCCAGGTAGTATGGAAAAATTAGCATGTGACCATGTTATTTAAATACTATCAGAATGCATATGCAAAAAGGGGCCAAATTAAGGTTGCACAGGCAACCTTAATTCTGGCATTTCCTAACTTTTGACTGCTTGACTTTTGCATCCTTAATAATGTTCTTATTCTTTGCAGGTAATTTCCTAGGTTTTAAAAAAAGCAAACTGAAAAGCCAGAAATTCTATGACTAGGTTATTTACACACTCTATTTTCAAGTTCGGCAACTGAGTTGAAATTTTGTGTGTTTTGGAATGACCCAAAACAATTTTTTTTCAAAATTTTCATCAAATCAAAAGACTTGGGAAAAGTTTGTTTGGGGTCAAATGAAACATTTAATTTAAAAAGGTTTTTTAAAAAAAACTGTAATGAAATTGAAGTAAAATTCAAAACAAAATGTCATTTCAAATAAAAAAGTTGAAATGTTTAAACTTTTTTGGAATTTTTTCCCACTGACAAAGAATTTGGCGAATTTGACAAAAATTTGCAAAAGATTGTCATTAATCCAAATCTGAATTTTTTTGGCAACAAAAGTTTCATCCAAAAAAGTTGCTTCTAGGTCTATATTATTGCATCACAGGGAAACCTCCTCCCCCCACCTGGCTCTTTTTCTTACTCCCATTCACTTCACCTAGCCAGTCTTTACCTTTCAGGCTTCTCATCCCAGTCTCCTTGATCAGCAATTCAGTCTGACCTCTTGGGACTCCCCCCAGCTCCCACTCTCCTTGCCAGGCCACTCCTAACCCCTTTCCCCCATAACCCTGTAGCTGTTTGTCCCCAGTTTCCTTCCTTAGCCAGTTCCAGTCCCACCCCCTGGCTCTTCATCCAATCTCTCTCTTCTCCACCTTGGTTTCCAATCACATCCTACACTCACTCACATTCCCAGTCTCTCTCCCCAGGCTCCTCATCCAATCTGTGTCCCCTATTATCCCCTGCTCCCGGTCCCAGTCTCTTTGCCCAGCCATCCCAATTCTCCCCCTGGACACTGGCTCCTCGTCATTTCTATCTCTCTCCATCTCACCTCCTTCCCCCCACCTCACTGGTTCTCAGTCCCAGTCTCCCACCCAGCTTCTCATCCAATCTCAATCTCCCCCCCCCCCCGCTAGCTCCCAGGCCCTGTGTCCATCGAGTCCCAATCTCTGCCCCAGTTCCCACTCCTAGTCTGTTTCCCTCCCCTACCATCTGACCAACATCCAAGATCCCAGTCTACACACCCCTAAACTCTTGTCCCAATCTATTCCCCCTGCCAGTCCAGCTCTTGTCCCCTCTGCATCCTAATCAGGCAGCTCCCTCCTCCACATTCCCTGGGTATTGCAGGGATGTCATTGAGAACAAAGGACAGGACAATCTCCTTATTCTCAGTCAGATGCCTATAAGCCAGTTGTTTTCAACCTTTTGTACTGGTGACCCCTTTCACATAGCGAGCCTCTGAGTGTGACCCCCCCTTATAAATTAAAAACACATTTTTATATATTTAACACCATTATAAATGCTGGAGGCAAAGCGGGATTTGGGGTGGAGGCTGACAGCTTGCGACCCCCCATGTAATAACCTTGTGACCCCCTGAGGGGTTCCAACCCCCAGTTTGAGAACCCCTGCTATAAGGAGCACAACCCACAGCTCCAGACAGCTGCAATTACAGGGGAAATCCTGCTCTGTCCTGGGCTGGAACATGCTCACTGTGGACCACGTCATCAGGGAGTTTAGCTGCCAGGCTCGAACAAGTCTCTACTGAGCATATACAAAATGGATTTTTCAAAGGGTTATAAATTGGCCAAAGTTGGGTGGATTTTCATGGGGACAGCAAAAGGTACATCCCTGACACAAAGGCACATCTCCATGCCGAATTTCAAATCCCTGCTTGAAAGCATGGGGGCACAAGGATTTTTCAAAGAAAAGGTGACCAGAATTTTTTTAACATGGGCAAAACAATTCCATTTCCCCCAGCCTCATTCTAAGAAACGGCTGAAACATTCTGGCTGAAATTTGCCACAAAAATTCAGCTTAAGGTAGACACCCAGAATGGGAAATTTCAGCCCAAATGGTTAAAGTTTGGAAAAGTTATTATAAGCAACTGAAAACAGCATCTTATAAAAGGAAATGTCAGACAACCTTAATAATAGGGGTGCAAAGGACACCCAGAGTCAAAGATTGCTAATTTAAAAATAATAATCAGACCTAACTGGCAGACAGAGACACCATACAAAGAATACCTGAGGCAATACAGAACTGAAATGGGACAGTCCTGGGGGCTTGGCATGTCGAGTGGAGGGGCCACCCGTTTGCCCAGTGCAGGGTTGGTACACCCCATCAAATGATTGTCAGGAATCCCTGTTGCATCAAACAATCATGATCAAGGGGCTCAGGACCTCTGGCGGGCAGAGCAAACAAGTAGTCTGTAGCCCTTGGGCCTACTGGCAAGAGCAAACGATGGCAGCTGGGGCTCTGACCCTCTGAGCAGGGCAGGGCAGAGCAAACAATCAGTCTGCAGCCCCTGGGGCAGGGCAGAACAAACACTCAGTCTACATCCAGAGTCCCTGGTAGCCATGCCTAGTGGCAATTGCAAGCAAGGGTGGGAAGGTAGGGGAACTTGGGCCCACACTACTATACCAGGTTCTTATACTGCCTATTAAGGGTTCAGGCATTGGCTCCTAACACATTCCCTGGGTCACTTACTACCATAAATCCCACCTCAGCTGACAGTGGCTCGGCATCTCCATCAGTCTCTGTGGTCAGCTAGTCATCCACAGCATAGTCTAGGTCCACAGTCCCAACAGCCTGGAGAGTCAATGGTTCCACTGCAGGAGCCTGCAGCACACATCCTTCCTCCACCAGCCCTGACTTAGCTGGGATGTCTCCTTTTATCTGTCCCATGTGAGCATGCACAGCAGGGGCTTTGGGGAGTGGTCTCCTGGGCTCATAATGATTGGTCATCCCCTGTTGACCCAGTGCAAGGTTGGTACCTCACAGGGACACAGAGCCAAAGCAGAATCAGAAGAGATAGAAGTTAGAAGTGGGGGCCAAAAAACTTCAGGGATTGGGGAGTTCCACTGGTCCTACACTAGAAAGACATGGCCCAGGAGTAAAAATTGTGCACAGATGGTACCTTTAGAGTCTGTGATTAACAAAAAGAAAAAAAGAGACCTGATGCCTGAATTCCTGTGCAAAAATAACATATAGGACCTGATGTAACACTCAAAACACTCTACCAAAATAGAGAAGTTATGCTTGTACTACTCATCATTGCAGAAAACACTGCTCAGCAGACACGTGTTGTCTAACTGAGTCACAAAACATACTTGACTAGGTATAACCTTAGTGGAAGTTATAACTGACCCCACATTTCTCCTGTGAGTCAACTGGCCTTGGTTGAACAGGGCTGTTTGTCTGAGCCCCATTTGTAGCCTTTACCTATGCAAGTACCCGCCCCCACCGCCCCCCAAGTAAGGTCTGCTGGTCTGAGTCCTCTGTGTTTCTTCTTTTTAGTTTCTGTAGGAGGAAGATTGATGCAATAATAATAAATAATAATAATAATACATATAAAAACCTCTTTTTTCCATCCTCAGGAACAGCCAAGTGAGGTTTTTGTCAAGCTTTCCAATAAAATTCACTTTTGTGCTTAGAATATACATGAACAATGTTAGTCCAGTGGGTTAATTACTTTGAAAAACTATTAGCACCTCAAAATAGGGGTTTAGAATAAAAATCCAGCCATAACTATAATACTGAAAAAGGCAAATTATGAACTCCAGTAAGTTATCACATTTTTAATATAGCTATGGGCCAGGTCAGCCAAATTTAAAATCTTCTCTTCCAACAGCACTATGCTAAAGGTAAGGACATTTGGCAACCACCCCACCCCCTACTTCCTTGAAGAAATACACACAACTCACATTCCCTCTTCTTAGCACACAGCCACACTGAACATTCCCAGTGCCATGAGGACTAATGAAACGGGGAGAGGCACACATGGGGATAACTCCCAGTGTCTAGGTGCTTCAGAAAACCCCACAATTCCTAAAGAGGACCTGTGTTTTTTTGTTTTTAATGTAGAGCTCAGTCTTCAAGTTGCTTTGTGTCTGCTGTGACATCAGTCAGAGCAGAAAGCACTCAGCACCTAACAGGAGGTGCTCACCAGCTTGCAGGATTGAAGCTTCATTTTTAAAATGCACGTCATGCCAGTAGTCAGATTCTCTTTTTCCCACTCCTCTCCCCTGCTGGGTGTGGGGAGCCCTTTCTTCGGGTGTGCTTCTTAAGCATTTGTTCTGATTACAAGGAGCACTTCAGTTATAGACCTAGAGACTGAAGTAGGAGTAGGTGGTGTGTATTTGGCAAGGAAGAAAGGGCAACACTTTTCAAAGATTAAAGTTTAAAAATAAAAATATTCTTCCTAGGGGAAGGAAAATGAGCCTGTCAGTGCATAAAAATGGAACAGGTTTATATGGGACTAAAATGTGGGATGTTCCTTATTATCACAGTAGTGACCTCCCATGGTCACAGAAGGCATTCCATTCTCTAAACTCCTGTTTTCACCTCCTCATAGCTTTCATTAACAAAAATTTTGGACTCACATTTTTCATGCTTTCATCTGAGCCCAAAGGTGAGTTTATTGTGGAAAGTTTGAAGAAAAACCAGGCAGCCTGTCTTAATTACCAGGCAGTTATAGGATTGTGGAAAAAAAATGTTTTCTATTTTTGCATATAACCCAAAATGCTTACGTTTCTAAAAAAAAATCTGAAGAAGTGGGTTTTTTACCCATGAAAGCTTATGCCCAAATAAATCTGTCAGTCTTTAAGGTGCCACTGGACTCCTTGTGGCTTTTGTGGATACAGACTAACACAGCTGCCCCTCTGATACGTTTCTAAAAAGTTCAGATTTGTCATAGACTTAATCCCTGAGAGGGTGGCCCAGTAAAACAGGGCAACAGACTGACAGTCAGGATATCTGGGTTCTTCTCCTGACTCTGCCACTGACTTGCTGCAATTTTGAGCATCTTACATTATACCTCTCAATAGTAACTCAATCTCCCCATCTGTAAAATAGAGATAATACTTTCCAACCTTGTACCAAGTTTTCATATCTACAGAGAAAAAATGCCGTATAAGAATTAATTGTTAAAATATTTGGTTAAGAAATACTAGCACAAAACTTATTAAAGTTGAATTCATTAACCTTTTAACATGCATCAGTTTCTTGTGAGATTTATCTAAATAGGTCCCCATGAAAGTCATATTTAGAACTGTGTTTATTTTAGCACAATTGGTAAAAGTTTGTGCATTTTGCTGCTCTGGCACCCCATTGGTAGATACAGGTTTAGGAAGAACTATCTCACTCTTGGCCCTGATCCTGAGGCAGGAGTGAAGAATAGGCAGCTCTTAACTCTACCAGGAACAGGCTCATCAAAGTAATTGCCCTCCCTTGTAAGTATCAATTCTCTGACCCCCCTCCCCCACAGCTGTCAACCCTTCCAATACTCTTACTTCAGGGACAAGTGCTCAGCTTTCAATCACTATCCACTGATCAGACAGACCAGCCTCATTGCAACCAGTGTTCTTGACCACTTTACCTCATTTCCAAGCCTTTGGCCCTCCTCACAGTTGTCTGTCCCCCAGACCCCTCTACATGACTGATAAGTGCTGTCACCCAGCTTTCCTATCATATTGACCCTCTAACTAGTGACAAACTCCTGACCCCCACTCCTGGTCTCAAACACTCCTTACTCCATCAAATTCACAGATGTGACAAAACACAGAACCCCCTTCCAATTCTCAAACTTCCCATTGTGATAAGCCCCTGACTTTCCCTATTAGCTGTCAAATGCAATGTCTATCCCATGTAGGGTGACCAGACAGCAAGTGTGAAAAATCGGGACAGAGGGTGGGGGGTAATAGGCACCTATATAGGAAAAAGCCCCAAATAGTGTGACTGTCCCTATAAAACTGGGACATCTGGTCACTCTAATACCATGATCCCCCTTTAAGTTATCAAAACCCTCTGTGACCACTAGCAGCTGTTAACCTCTCCCAGCACACCCTCACAAAAGGCCAAATTCTTCAGTAACACTGGTTGTGATGCTTTAGAAAATCAGTGTATGTACAATTTATGAGTTCTGACTGGTATTATGAAATTGCTGTATCATGGATGTGGAGTTAGCCAGGTGTTGTCAAGTCTGTGTTACATAACCCCCAGACCAGGGACAAAGGAAAGCGGTTAACCTTAATCATTGTGCTCTGCCCAAACAATGTGTATGCTAAGAAGGGTTGCTTGAGGGAGGATTGCAAACCAGTTCAACTAAGTTTGCCTTGCAAGGCTAGGATTTTCTGGGTGGAATATTTCCCCCAAACAGGTGGCCAGAACTAGCCTTTAAAACTACAGAGACTGGATGAGTAGGGTGATACCTTGAGACACACAGGAAGCTTGGGCAGAAGAAGCATGTTTAATGCTTTCATAGCAGTGCGGGCTTGTTTAATTGAGGGATCAGTCAGAAAGAAGGAAACTGGGACACAGGTGAGAGAGACATTCCGTGGTTGAGAGAAACTGTGTGCAGGAAGGGGGCATCCTGAAGCCTAAAGAATGCTCAAGACTGGTGAGGAAACTGAAGTAGGGAAATACACATAGGTGTTTTATTGTTTGCCTATATCTTTATCTCTCTTGCAATATTTAAGTAAAGAGTAATTGTGTTTGGAAAACTTTCTAAAGTCTATCTGTGTGTCTATTTGCTTCATCAATACGTGCCCCCTCAAGAGTTAAACTATAAACCTACTAGAGCAACCATGGATGGAACTCTGGGAAAGGGTGTGCTTAAGCTACTAGGGAGTCTGGGAGTGGATCACCATTGGTCTTGGGGGCACCGTGGGCAGCTAGGCTATGAGATCCAATTTCCATAAAGGGGTAACAGCCTGCCTGTGCTCAGGAAATGTGCTAATGATGCCAAGGGCAAACAGAGTGCTACAACCTATTCTGCCAAAGGGAAGCTTAAGAGCACATTAATCTAGTGTTTTGGGTCCCCTCCCCAACACAGCAACCTGGAGTTTCCAGCCAAGAGGGGCTCTACCGGGGATGTGTGTGACAACCATTGTAAACCCAGATGGTATCCACTGGTGGTCAGTTGAGTTTCTCTGGGTTTATACCAGTGTAACTAGAAGAAGTTGGGCCAAATTATCCTGATGCATTATTTGGCAAATAATACAGTATAATAGAGAAAAAAATCTGCCTTTATCTATACATTGAGATCCACATATGGATTTCATTATTATTGCCTAAATTGTATGATTACGTATTGAAAAAAGCCATATTTATATATGCAAAGGGGTAAGTTAAGGTTTGTCTGGGAAACTTGGCTGAGAATTTCCTGTTTAAATCCTCAGATTTAATTTGGCATGAATTACCCTTTTCTCCTGGGAGTTAGCAAGTTGTGGCAGAGCAGCACCCAGCCTGTCCACAAGTTTTCAAATTGATCAGAAGGGTGTGACTGTATACTAAAGTTCAAGCGGAGTCAACCTTGAGGCAGCATAAAGATTACCTGAATGAAGACAGATTTTAGATTGCCGAAAATATTGATATTTGTCTGAGCAAAAAAAAAAACCAAACCTGTAAAGCTGACAATTCTTAGGTAGAGAGGGAGGTGCAGGGAAGAAAGGTGCAAAATCCCCTGTATTGGGGAGGAAGGTAATTGTTCTCTCTGTGAGGTAATTTGGATTTGAGAGAAAGTCCCTATGATGGGCGACTGGAGGAGGGAATTATTTTGAGTCTATCCTCCATCTCAGAATTTGCTTGCAGTAGAAGAAATGCACAATATGCACCAAATCCGGGAGTAATCCAAAAACGCTACACTTCCCCTCCAAAACACTCACTGGCCACGCTCTCTCTGCTCCAGGGTGTGAGGTGCAGACAAAGGGGAAGAGAGGTTCTCTGCCCCTAACTGAAGGGGTAGGGGACACCTCTATGTGTGGGAGGGAGACCTGTGCTCTGGGTTTGAGGGGCTAGGGAGAGGTCCTCTGTGAGTGTGCTGGGCTGGAGGCAGTAAGGGGTGGGTGGGTGCACACATCTCTGAGATCTGGCTGGGGAAAGGGATGGTGGCTGCTGGAATGGGGGTGGGTGGGGGGTGGGAGGGACCTCTGGTGGGGGGGGATGTCTGCCTCTGGGCGATGTACCCAGGGCAGTGGGCTCTGAGGAGTGCAGTGCTCTCTCAGGGGTGCTCCTGGGAAAGGGGTGCAGCTGTGGGAAGCTCTATCGGGGCAGGTGCTACCTCTCAGGGGGGTGTAGGTCTCTAGCTGGGGAGGGGACTGCTGGGGGAGTGTAGCTCTCTCCAGGGTGGTCCATCTCCTGGGGGCGCTAGCTGGGCCGTGGGGCATCTGGGGGCCTGGTCCATCTCTTGGGGGTTCTAGCCGGACCGGGAGGCGGGGTTCTGGGGGGAGCCAGTCATCTCCCGGTGGCTCACGAGGGGCCGTCCGTCTACCGGGGGCTCTAGCAAGGCTCGGGAGCTCTGGGGGGGCCGGTCGGTCTCCCAGGGGCTCGGGGGGCAGTCGGTGTCCGGGAGACTCTGGGGGAGCCAGTCAGTGTCTGGGAGGCTCGGGGGGGGGGGCAGTGGGTCTCCCAGGGGCTCGGGGGGGCAGTCGGAGTCCGGGGGACTCGGTGGGGCGGTCGGTGTCCCGGGGGCTGTAGCCGGGCCGGGGGTCCCTCCCCCGCGCACGCTGCAGGTCTCCATCTCCCTCCCGCGCAGGCTGCTGCCTTCCTACCCCCGTTGCCGTGGCAACCGCCCGGCCTCCCCCAACCCCGCGCCGCCTGCGGAGTCGCTCGGCAGCCGCCGCTCGGAGCCGGACTCGCCGCCGCCGCCGCTGTCACAACCTCACATGGAGCTGCTGGCTGCGGCGCTCAGCGCCGCCTGCGCCCTGGACCGCGACGGCTCGGCGGAGAGCGCGGCCGGAGCCTGCCCGGCCGGCAGGTGAGGGGCGGGGGTTGACGGCGGGGAGGGGGCGCCCCGCCGCGGGACCCACTCACCCCTTCCCGCCTGCAGGCGGACCCACCGCCGGGCTCGCGTCCCTCCTCTGCCCCCTGAGCCAGAGCGCGGTGACCCGCGGACCCTCCAACGCCCCCCCCGCAACCCAATCCTCCTGCCCCGCCCGGGGCTGTTCTCCAACCCCCCCCAGCGCCCCTGCTCCGCCCGGGGCTGTTCTCCACTCCCCCCCGCACCCCAATCCCCCTGCCCCGCCCGGGGCTGTTCTCCACTCCCCCCCGCACCCCAATCCCCCTGCCCCGCCCGGGGCTGTTCTCCACTCCCCCCCGCACCCCAATCCCCCTGCCCCGCCCGGGGCTGTTCTCCAACTCCCCCCGACCCCCCTGCTCCGCCCGGGGCTGTTCTCCACTCCCCCCCGCACCCCAATCCCCCTGCCCCGCCCGGGGCTGTTCTCCAACTCCCCCCGACCCCCCTGCTCCGCCCGGGGATGTTCTCCACTCCCCCCCGCACCCCAATCCCCCTGCTCCGCCCGGGGTTGTTCTCCAACCCTCCCAACCCCCCTGCTCCGCCCGGGGCTGTTCTCCACCCCCCCGGCACCCCAATACCCCGCCCGGGGCTGTTCTCCATCCCCCCCAGCCCCCCCAAGCCCCAGCCCCGCCCGGGCTGTTTTCCACAACCCCCCATCCCACTGCCGTGCCTGGGGCTGCTCTCCAACCACCCCCTCCCCCCTGTCCGGGTCTGCTCTCTACCGCCTCCGCCCACCCCTCCAACCCAACCCAACCCCGGCTGATCTCCACTCTCTGCACTTTCTCCCCTGCACCACCTGGCTGACCTCCAACACCTCCAGCCCTCCTCCACCCCCTTACTGACATGGTGTTGATCTCCATTCCACCCCCCACAACACACACACAACCAGAACTGATCATCATATCCCCTCCCCCATACGTATGCATCAACTGGGGCTGATTTCCATCACACTCCTCCCCCCGCAACCAGGTTCATCCCTATTTCTCCCCGCCATCTCCCTGTACCAATCCAGGCTGAACTCCAGCTGGAACCGATTCCAGTCCCCTCTCCCTACACCAGGGTATGTGACTGAACTGTCAGCATCCCTTCCTCCTGCCTCCTTCCATGTATTGGAACCGAGATGCATTCATCCTCTGTCCTCCCTACTCTATACAGACCTGAGCTGAACCCCAGCCACTCTCTCTCTCTCTTTTTTACACACACACACACACACACACACACACACACACACACACACACACACACACACACACACACACACAAAACCTCTACCTCTGCTCTGAGGCTGGCTCTATCCTTGCACAGCGCTAAGCTCAGTCGATGATGGGATCCCATACCTCAGCTCTGGGTGGAATCAGGGGAGGTTACTGCTCTCCTGCAGGGCCAAAGCCTCCACTCCCAGTGCTCAAAGACAGCCCCTGTGGCACACAGGACTTTTTTTGGAGCGGAAGGAGTGTGCCTGCCCTATGGAGGTGAATAGTAGAGTAGTTTTGAAAGATACACAGTCAGGGTCCCTAAATAGTGTGTCTTGCTGGCCACTGATGCTGGTAAGTGCCAGAGCCCATTGGTGTATGTGGAAGCTGGGTGTGTCAAATGCTTGGGCTGAGGGCAGCTCGACTGACAATGCCTGACTGTATACTATATATTTCTCTCCCAAAGAGAATCCCCTTCCACGGCCGGACTAGTGCTTATCCCTGATGAGAGCCCCGTGCTCCCAGAGTGCCCAGCTGCTCTCCCTGAAACCCTGCAAATGATCCACCCCATGACAACTGACTCCTGGAAAACCCTCATTGAACAAATAGGTAAGGGCCATGTTTGTTGTGCCATAAATTTACGGGCTGCCCAAGGCATTGTGCTGTCTGACAGAAATACTGCCCCTATTAACCCAGGTAATGTTCCTAGATTTCTAGAGTGTGAAGTCTTTGCTCATGCATTTCTGATGAGTGAAGACGCTGAATATAAATAAGAGAAAATGGTTCAAACATTTACATAAAATCCGTTAGAACTAAATTTGGCCTGAAATTTGTAAGAAGTGGTTCAAGTAGGTTATTTTCTAGCCTTTTAATCTTGAGGCAGAATTTATATTAGTTAAAGATACCATCCATTTAAGATTCTCCTGGATGTTAGCTCCTTAGTGTTCAGGTTGCCTGAACCTTGAAAACAGCAATAATTGGAGAGTAAAAACTAACCCCCCTAATAGCAGTCATATGCCACCCTCTGCTGCCCTCAAGATTTGAGGGCACAAGAAGTGGAAAAAGCTCCCCACAGGAGTGAGCTCCTCATCAGCCATCAATCCAGATCTTCACTGGATCCGAACATGGTTTATTATTATCAATCATTTATGATAGAGTAGCACCAAGAGGCCTTATCAGGACCCTGCTGTGCTAGGGACTGTGCAGGGAGAGCAAGAAACAGTCCCTGCCCCAGAGAGCTTACATTTAAATAGACTAGACATATAAATAGACAAACATAAAAACAAAAAATGAAAAAACAAGACATCTTTGCTACCTTTTTAAAAACTAAATTGGGGTATTCCCCCCACTCCCATTTTCCAGATGCTCCAGCAATTGCTGATCTAGTGTGCTCTTCTTCCACCCTGGCTACTCCACAGAGATAGATAAGGAAAAGACCAAATAAAAACCAATCAAAAAGTGCCTACAGGCCAAAGATATCTAAAGGCAAACCTTTCAGTTCATGCAATCCAGTTGCTCGTCCCTACAGGAAGCAGTGGGAGATTCCTATCTCCTCCAGGTCTTCCTGAGGATGGGAGCATGGACCAGGATTGCAACACAGCCACTTTTACATGAAAGCTAAATAAATACTGTTCTTTCAACAAAAATCTCAAAATACAAACTCAACATAAAACCCTTTTGAAAAAAGCAACACATTATGTATATACACAGTCAACCTCAAATGCAAATCCATATATTTACTTAACTTTATTATAAATACACTTTCCTATTAAGCATATTATTTGGATTACAGTAGCACCCAGAGGCACCAATTGGAATCAGCACCTCATTGTGCTGGGGCTGAACAAACATACTATAAGAGAGACAGTCCCTGCCTGAAAGAGATTATAAACTAAAGATCTGATCTTGTAATCTGATTCATGTGGATGGAATACTGCACCTGTGTGGAACCCCAGTGGCTTTGTCAGGCTGTGTGTGTCCACTCACATAAATCAGTTTTCAGGATTGGGGCGTAACTAGGGAGAAAATGCAACACAAATAGGGGTGTGAACAGAAGGAGGAAGGAAAGTATGAGAATAACAGGAATACAAAATTGCATATATTGGGGTGGCCAAGAGCCATATGCAGCTCTTTTACAGTTAAAATGCGGCTCACGGAGCCCCCCACACCCTCCCATTCTCTGCCTACCAGACTGGGAGGCAAAGCTCAGGGCTTCTGCCCTGCGGCGGGATGGTGGGCTAGGAGCTTCTGCCAGTGGCGACTGGTACCTGATGAGGTTTGCTCCCCTCTAACAGCTTGAGTCATGCCCCCCCACTCTCCCCGCTTACCCTGAACGATCCTCCCTGCAGATCCCAGATGTTTGCCACTGACTCTCCCCATGACTGCAGTGCCCAGCTTGCCAGCTCCAGCAGCTGCCGTGCAGGGAGGGGGCCCAGTGGCACCAAGTGACTGAGCAGGGCCATCAAATCCTGGCAAAAATCTGGGGGATGGTATGTGATTCAATGGGCCCTCCCAGGTGTCACCTCTGGTTTCTGCCCAGCAGGGAGTGGGTCTCCCAGCTTCAACCCTGCAGGGTGTGCCTGCTGGGGCTTGGGGCTTCAACAGGAGCAGGGCTGAAGCCCCGAGCCCGGACAGGCGCCTCCTGTGGGGTTGAAGCTTTGAGACCCCCCCTCCCCTTTCAGGGCTGAACCCCGAGCCCAGACAGACACCTCCTGCGGAGCTGAAGCCCTGAGACCCCCCCATCCCTGCAAGGCTGAACCCCGAGTCCAGACAGGCATCTCCTCTGGAGCTGAAGACCCAAGATCCCCCTCCCCACAGGGCAGAAGCCACTAGCCCCACCACTCCACCGCAGGGTTGAAGCCCCGATCCCCAGCAGGTGCGCCCCAGCTCTTGAACTTCTGAAGATTGTTGTAGTTCAAGTACTCAGAGGATCAGTAAATTTGGCCACCCCGGGCATATATTCTTAGCTGAATGTATAATTTGGAGACTTCAATGGCTTTTATATTTGTTTGATATTTTAAATAAGTGGACACTATATTAGTGAATCACTATCGGGCCACTTGCCCAGCATATACAACTTAACTCTCCAAAAAAACCACCAAATAAGTACATTATTAAAGCATTAAATTGTCTATTGTTAGGTGAGAAATAATCAGTGAATATATTTATCGGATTCTCTTTATAAGGTAATAGTTCCTGAAATGTAGATAACAAAAATATGTAAAATATAACCCCAAAATCCATAGGTCAGAGTTAAGGCTGTGTTATGATAAAACGCACATCTTTGTACTTGATGAGAATAACTTAGGTGGTCAGTGTAAAATATATGATTTACTTAGCTATTGATCTCCTTGTCTTTAGGTGCTTAAGTTTTTTAAAATATGTGGTAGGTAATTTAACTGTGGTCACTGAGCAACCCTAACTGGTTTCATAAATGATTTTTTTGTCTTTAATTATGGAGCAGCTGATAGCTGCTCTACAGTTAAGGCTGTATAGCTAAGTTTCTATGTAAAGCTTAATTTAACATCCTCTCTAAAATTCTCTCACACATAAAAAAAAGATAAACATTGCTGGGCCAACAGAAATATACAGACCACACTGAAAGACTTGTGGGGTTATACAAATCAGAGTCTTATTGTATAGTTGTGTTAGACACACATCTGTACTGGCAATGTATGTTATGAAGGGATAAGGTATGCTGACATTCTGAGTTTCTTGTGGTTTCCATCTGGGGCAGATTTAAGATTGTTGGGGTTTCTTACGTGGGAAGGGTTACCTTAACTGGTTCTCTCAAGGTTGAGGGGTTTTGGTTTTTTTAAGCATAACATATTCTTTTAAGGAATACGTTGGGGTTGAGGGTGGGGGGTGTAACTGAGCATTTCCTGATTTTCCCCATGTTTGGGTTTTGGAGTTCCATATTCTGGAGGCATGAAAGGATAAGGTGGCTCTGCTGTACAGCAGCAGCCTTAGCTCCACTTTAACAAAGCATTGTTATGTGGAAATCCAGTATAAAGTCCAAATAGTGACTCAGAAAGCCATGTTGTTGAACAGTCCAGGCTTTGATATCTTGGCAGCCTGGAAGAGATGCTCCAGGACATCAGAGTTCCAGAGGGGAGAGAAGGCTGGAGCCTGTAATGGGCCATCATGGGAAATCTGCTAGAGATTCTGATAAGCTATCAGGCAAAACCCTACAGTTGGTAGTGAGGAGGCTACTTGGACCACTGAGGACATTTACCAGGAGCAGGAGAAGTCTGCAGTTAGGTATAGGGTTATTGATGAGGAGAGGCTGAGCCTTGGAGGATGCTATGGAAAGCTTGGATCAAGGCATTGAGAAAGCTTGAGTAAGCTAGATGCCAGAAGAAGTCAGACAATATTTGTCAGACAAAATAGCTGAATTTTGGGTATAGTTCAGGGACCGTAGTGAACAGTTTTAAATTTGCATACACGCTGCCGGATCTATTGTCTCCTTCCTGCTGCATTTCTACTAATCTCCAAAGGCAGATGTGCTATTATAGTCTTAATTTAGTGACAATGTGTTAATGAAACGCTTGATAAAGATGTAAAAACAGTGCTAGACACCAAAACAACCTCATTGCCAAATATCAATCTAGGTACTTATATGGCCCTCATTACCTTAGTGTCTGAGCATCTCAAATCATAATGGATTTTATTTTCACAAGACCTCTGTGAGGTAGAGTATTACATTTTTACAGATGGGGAGCTGAGGCACAGGGTAGATTAAGTGACTTGTGCAAGGTACTACAGGGAGTCTGTGGCTGAGCCAAGAACCCAGTGGGACTTCCCAAGTTCCAGTCCATAGCCTTAGGCATTGGACCATCCTTCCTACCCAGCTACAAGAAATGCTGCTCCCAGGAAGCTAAAAATCTGCAAACTGATGTGTGTAAGATGTACTTGCCTACACCCCTGTTGTACTCTTTAGGAGAAAGATTGCCATCAGTCACAGACTGCACAAGGGTCAGCTGCAGTAGGTTAATTATTCCTATATCTCTATTAGTGGGATTTTTCTTTTATAGGCATAGAAGAGGACGAGGTCCTTGCCCATGGGAGTTTACAGTCTAAATTAGATAACATAAGTTAAATGGATAAAAAGGGGGAAAGGAAACTGTAACCAGTGGAGAGACATATTATGAGCTGAATCTCTGAGAACAATTCTCTGTTGTAGAGCCTTGCAATGTAACCCAACAGGACCTGACTACGAGTGTTGGGTTCAGGTTGAGTCTGAAAACAACCCAACCATTTCGGTCTTGAGTTGTGTTGTCTCTTATCCCTCCTCCTGCCTCACAGTGCTCTGTATGCGCTGTGAGTGAATGTGCTGAGGAGTCGCAGTACCTGTCATGTTGTTCTGTACCAGATATGGACTGGTCATAGAGCTTGCTTATACGCACCAGCTGTGTTCATCATAAGAGCCTTTAATGTTCTGCCAGGTATGTCTGAGGTTCATTTAAAATCAGTTTTTTATAGACAGTGCCACCTAGTGGCTGAACAGTTTAGCATTCCATTACATCTCCCCCTTTATGTTCTACATCTTTTTGGCCCGAGGGCCACATCTGGGTGGGGAAATTGCATGCAGGGTCATGAGTGTAGGGCTGGAGCAGGGAGTTGGGGTGCAGGAGGGAGTGCGGGGTGTGGGAGGTGGTACGGTGTGCAGGAAGGGGCTCAGGGCAGGAGGTTGGGGTACAGGAGGGATGTGGGGTGGAGGAGGGGGCTCAGGGCAGGAGGTTGGGGTGCAGGAGGGGTGCCGAGTGTGGGAGGGGGCTCAGGGCAGGGGTGCAGGGAGGGATGCGAAGGGGGTTGGGGGTTCAGGGCAGGGGGTTAGGGTGCAGGAGGGATGTGGGGTGCAGCAGGTGGCTCAGGGCAGGGGGTTGGGGTGCAGGAGGGGTGCCAGGTGCGGCAGGGGGCTCAGGCAGGGGGTTGGGGTGCAGGAGGGGTGCGGCGGCGGGTTAGGGGGCTCATGGCAGGGGACTGGGGTGTGGGATGGAGGAGGGGTTTGAGGTGCGGGCTCCGGCCCAGTGCTGCTTACCTTGAGCAGCTCTGGGGTGGCACCACGTCCCTGTGGCCCCTGGGGGACAGAGGGCTCCGCGCGCTGCCCTTGCCTGCGGGTACCTCCCCGAAAACTCCCATTGGCTGCGGTTCCCTATTCCTGGCCAATGGGAGCTGCAGGGCGCGGTCCCTGCAGGCAGGGGCAGCACGCGGAGCCCTCTGCCTTCCATCTCCCCTCGCGGCCACAAGGACGTGGTGCTGGCCACTTCTGGGAGCGGCGTGGGCCCGCAGCGCCACAGGGGTGACAATCCCGTGGGCCAGATCCAAAGCCCTGACGGGCCAGATCCAGCTCGTGTGCCATAGTTTTCCCACCCCTGTTCTGCATTCTTACCACTTACAGTATTTACACAGTCATACTGTCTTTGAAGTTCATTATTTCTGTATACCTGAAAAAACAGACCATGATGCTCGGTAATGATGTCCCCTGAATTTGAATAAATCTGCAGCTAGTCTCTTCCAAGGTCTGTCAGGTAGGGGTGTTGTTATTCAAGGTTCTTTGTGTTTTGTTTTTCTGTTAGTTCTACAATGTTCACATGCAGATACTTTATGTCTTTGCTGATGCTTGGCCACCACACTGACTGGTTAGCCTGTTTATGGCATTTAATTCTTGATGTTCTTCATGGATGAGGTTTAGGATTTCTCCTCTCATTTTGTTTGGAATGACGATAAGTTGCCTTTAATCATGAGTCCATTTGACTTGCTGAAGTCTTTTGTCACTTCCTTAGTATCCTTTTGATACTTGGGCCAGCTGCCCCAATGTAACTTAGAACTTCCTGAAGTTGCATGTCTGTCAAGGTTGCTTTCTGTAGCAGAAATAGTCTCTTTTCTGACACTGGTTTGTATGTGTCTACAATATATACATATGCCTTTACGTCATCTTCAAATTCACACGTAGCTGAGTGTGATGCTGGCCTCCATGACAGAGTGTCTGCTGCTACCAGATTTTTTCCAGGAATATATCTAGCAATTGAGTTAAATTACATTAATCTTAGCAATAGACATTTGCATCTTAGAGGTGCTTGATCAAGATCTTTTCCATTGATGAGTGTTACAAGTGGTTTATGGCGTGTTATCACTGTGGGTTTGTGGACATCATAGTAATTGGGAACTGAAGCTGTTGAGATACTTTTTTACCTTTTTGAAGGCAGTTTTTTGATTTGGCACCCATAGGCATGATGTGCTGGACTTTAACAGTTCATTCAGTGGTTTTGCCACTGTAGAAAGGTCTTGTAGGTATCGATCAAGATAATTTATCATCCCTGGTGTACATCTCAGTTCTAGTACATTCATTGGTGCAGTCAATTCTTGAATTGCTTTCACTTTCTCAAGGCTAGGATTGATTCCATTTTTGTTTATTGTCTGTCCCAGAAACTTGATTTGGGGCATGCAGAAAACACACTTTTCCTTGTTTAGCTTCAGTCTAGACCAGGGGTAGGCAACCTATGGCACGTGTGCCGAAGGCGGCACACGAGCTGATTTTCAGTGGCACTCACACTGCCTGGGTCCTGGCCACTGGTCCGGGGGGCTCTGCATTTTAATTTAATTTTAAATGAAGCTTCTTAAACATTTTAAAAACCTTATTTACTTTACATACAAACAATAGTTTAGTTATATATTATAGACTTATAGAAAGAGACCTTCTAAAAATGTTTAAATGTATTAGTGGCACGCAAAACCGTAAACTAGAGTGAATAACATGAAGACTCGGCACACCACTTCTGAAAGGTTGCCAACCCCTGGTCTGAACTGACTGCTTAGGTTTAGGACTTCAGTGAAAGAACACAACAAAACCTCAATGAAGATCCATATATCGGAATATCACCCATGAAACCTGCAACTCCATTTGTGTTCATTAACCGTTCTACCATCTTTCTTTGGAAAATTTTCAGGTGCACTGGTAATCCCAAAAGATAATCTTTGAAAACAAAATCTCCCAAAGGATGTGATAAATGTAGTCAGTTTAGCACTTTCTTTGGCTAATTTGCCAGAATCAGCTATGAGAATGCTGTACCTCCTCTCACTTTTGGGAGGAAGTCATGCAATGTTGGGACTGCTTCATTAAGTCCTTTAAGATCCACACATTCATATTTTTCCATTTTTCTTTATAACGGGTAGCATTGTGGCACGCTATGCTGTTGGCTCAGCAATTTTCTCAATTATGCCCATCCGCACCATTCTCTCTAACTCATTTTCCACTTTATGAAGTAATAGATAAGAATCCGGCGAGGAGTATGTACACTGTATGGTTCAGCGTTTGTCTCAAGTTTATTTGTACTGGATCGCCTTTCAAAAGCCCAATATCACCAAATATTCCATTGAGTTCATCTACCTTTCTAACTAAACCCATCATGGCTGCCACACTGTGGCTGAGAAGGGTGTTGGTCTGTGGTCCTTTGATCACATACACTTGAATGCAAAACTTTTATCTTTGTAAACTAGTTCTGTGATGAACTGGTTCATGCAATTAAAAATACCTCCATGGCTACTCAGAGCTGTGTCAGGTGACTTCAGCTCTGGAAGGGGTTAAAGGTGATTGTGAATCCCTTCTGAGATGACTGGTGAGGGCAGCTCCTAAGTCAATTGTCTTGCTATGAATATTCAATTTTACTCTCCAGGCAGGCTCTATGTCAATAGAAGAGCTAGAGCCTGGAAAAAAATGGCTCTTGATTCTCTGTAATATGAGTCAACTCCCTGACTGCTTTGGTGCGAAAACAGATGCAAAATGTGCACATTTCATGCATTTATTACACAGTGTGCCTCTAGCTGGACATGCATCATCTCTTGAGATATGACTTTTCCCACACCTTGTGTGTGTAGGCTGGAATTTGTCCTTCTTTAGCCTCAGAGTTCTCTCTCCTTGCCTCAGGGGTTTTATGATAATAAACACTCAAGTGTCTGTTTATAGTTTCTAAGCAGGTTTCAGGTTTTTCAATTTGCCTGTCTTTTATACTGTTTGACTAATTCTGACTGCTTTGCCATCTGTATAGCTGTGCCTAGGGTTAAATCTTTCTTGAGTTGTAGCTGCTATGAAAGATTTTTATTTGTTAACCCAATAATCAGCTTCTGTCTGATATTTTCATGTTTTTTCATTTCCAAAATTACAGTTTTCAGCCAACGTCTGCAGAGTTCTTATAAAACGTTCAACATTTTCCCTTGGTTCTCAAATTCACTGATGAAAACATCCTCTTTCATAAACCACATTTTTCTGGGATATAAAGTATGCATCAAACATAGCCAGAACCCTTTCATAGTCATTTGTGACTGTCTTCAGTAAAGTCAAAAGATTTAAAGATAGGGTCTGCTTGCTTCCACATAGCGTAAATTAAAAAAGATACTTATGTATCTTCAGTTTCTTTGAGGAGTTTGTTTGCAATTTGAAATCTTGCAAAATACTGCTTCCAGTCTGTTCATTGTGAAGGTTTGTCAAAGTTGAAATTCTCTGGGGTACGGAAGAATAGCATTGCGATGAGATCTTGCATCCTTTATTGCTGTTCCTTCTGTCTCTATTCTTAGTTTACTCCTGACACCATGTCACATTCTTCTGTACCAGATATGGACTGGTCATAGAGCTTGCTTATACACACCAGATGTGTTCATCATAAGTAGAGCCCTGCAAATCCGCAGGTATCCGCTTTATATCCATGGACCATTTTTGCGGATAGCAGCTTGGATGTAGATACAAATTTTTATCTGCGCAGGGCTCTGGAGCTGCAGCACAGACTCACCAGAGCAGGTGGAGGGACCTAGGCTCCCCACAGCTGCCAACACGGCTCTCTCTGACCAGGCTCCAGCTGGGGGTGGGTGGGTGGGGAGGGCGCCACAGAGCTGCAGCCCAGCCAGGATAAGAGCCGGGCCGGCAGCTGTGGGGACTGTGGCAGACCCTTCGCCTGCCCTGGGTGGGGGGCCTGAGAAGCCCCGGTCCATGTCCCTGCTCCCCAGGCTCCCTTCACAGTACAGTCAGTGGGCCTGGGCTGCGTTCCCTCACACCCAGCCACCCGTGCAGGTGGAGGGTCCACTGTGGCTCCCCAGGGCTGTCCGGCTAGGCTTCCATGCTGGCCTGGCCAGAGAGGAGACGGGGTGGGAGTTGGGGCAGGGAAGGGGGAGGGGTCCACCCCTGTGGAAAGTGGATGGCTAAGACTCCTCCTTCCCACCCTCCGTTCCGGCGTCACTGGGGCACTGCTGCGCGGTGATCTGTGGAGCTGTTTAGAGCCCTGCAAATCCATGGACATCTGCAGATATCCGTATCCGTGGATGCAGATATCTGCAGACAGTTTTTTGCGGATCGCAGATCGGATGCGGATACACATTTTTGTATCCACGCAGGGCTGTAATCATAAGTGTCTTAATGCTCTGCTAGGGATGGCTGAGATTTGTTTTAAAACCAGGTATGTTACACACAGTGCCACCTAGTGGCTGAGCAGTACAATACAGTTTAACATTCGATTACAGTGCCTCTTATTTGGCAGCACATACAGCTCAGTGAAGCTGTGGAGGCTGGCAGTAGTAGGACATGCAGCTACCACAAGGCCGACCCATCAGGCAGGAAGGCAGCTGGAGATGGATGGCAAGCCTGGGGCATGGTGAGCAGGAAGCTCCCACAGGCCAAACCCCAAGGACAAGGTGGCGGTGCTGACACAGGTTTGGGAGGAAGTGTATGGGTTTGGGTCAGGTTGGTTCTGAACACAACTCAACATTCTCGGGTCAGGTTCAGATTGGCTGTGCTCAACTCTGTCTTGGGTCAGGGTGGGTTTTAAAATTAGGGCCAAGCAGACCTCTGCGAGTCAAACTTGAAATTCTTATTCCAGGTGGGTGCAGTGAACCAGAAATTTCATTCCAACATGTGGCTCCATGGATAAACACTAGGGACTATATATACTGTTACATACTGTAGCGAGGTGA